>NC_046657.1:143912656-143997110 GCF_010883055.1 Belonocnema kinseyi
AATTATTAATAAACTTTAAAAATAATTTCATAACAAATAAAAATATAGGTTCATATATTTTTGAAATTACAATGTCATTTTCACAATACTCATTTTACAACATCGGAAACATTAAAAAAATTATATAATTAGAAGAAAAGTATTTCAAGCATAAGGAAACTTTTATTATACAAATAAAAGTCAACATTACATTACAAAAGCGAAAATTTATGAAACCTATTATTGTTAAAATTAAACAGCTTATAATTACTCAATCTATTCACAAAATAAAAAGCAATGAACTATAATTTTTATTCATACATTAAAATAATTTTTAATTTACTTTTTTGTTTACATATTTACTTTCAGTTCTGAAATGTTGATTGACTAGAAATATTTTATATAAATTTCAGAAAAAAATAAAATATATTGACATATAATTTTAAAAATGAAATTCAAATACTCATTTCACAATATCAGAAACGTTGAAAATGATGGTCTTGCAATAGGAGTAATTTATATAAAAATAATCTCTTATCACATAAATGATATCCAATATTTAATTGTATTGTATGATGAAAAAAAATGAAGAAGCTAATAATTAACTAATCAGTTTAAAAAATAAAAAGCATTAAATTATAATTTTCATTAAAAAATTCAAATAATTTCTACATATTATTTTTCTTTAAATTTGAAATTGCATTTATATACATTTAATTCATTTTAAACCTTTAAAATAATAAAAAATTAAAATATATGTTCATATCATTTTTCAAATTAAATTAAGATACTCATTTCACAACATCACAAACATTTACAAAACGTATACAATTTTCTTTAAAAACCTCCTTTTCGCTTGCAAATGCAACTGTTTTTATTTTTTTTTTTCAAAATTCGTCTTTTGGGGGTAAATAATTTTTTGGATGAATACTTTTCTGGAAATGAGTCTTTTTTTTTAAACTTCATCTTTTTCAGTAGAAATATTGCATCTTTCTTGAAAAAATGCAAATGTTTTGATTAAAATTTAACTATTTCCTAGATAATTTTTTTTTTACTTAAAAATTCAACCATTTTAGAAGAATGTTCATTTTTCTTGGACAAAAATTAAATTGTTAGGATTAAAATTTAAGAATCTTCTCAAAAAGTTATACTTTTTGGTTAAAAATTGGACTATTTAGCAGAACATTACCTTATTGTGCTTTAGCAGAAATTACACCTTTCTTCGATAAAAATACAATTGTTTGGTTCAAAATTAAATAATTTTATTAAAAAGTCATAATTTATGGTTCAAAATTTTGTATCTATTAAACATTCATCTGTCTTAGTACAAATTTAATCTTTCTTCGATAAAAATGCAACTATTTAGTAGGAATTCAACTATTTTGTTAAAAATTCATCCTATTTTAATGGAAAAGTTCGTCTTTTTTTTGTTTAAAAATTCATATTTTGAGCTTAAAAATTCAACTGGAATCTTTGTAGAATGAAACTTCAACTATTACAAAAAATTTTGTTCAAAAATAAAAATTCAACTATTTTAAGAGACATTGAGTTAGAAATTCATCCTTTTTGCTTGAGAATTCGTGTTTTTGTATTTAAATTCAATTTTTTCCGTAGATTTTTTTTTTAAATAAAAATTCAACTATTTTTTGAATAATTTATCTTCCTGATTGAAAAATTCATCTCTTTTAGTAGAAATATCATTTTTTTACGGAAATGCAACTTTTTGGTTAAAAATAATTCTCCCTGTTTGAGTATTCAAAAATTTGTTTTGAAAGATTTGGTTGAATTTCTTCGTTAAGGAATCATTTTTTTCTTGAAGATTTATATTGTTAGTTGAAAATTCATCTTTTTGGTTGAAAGCTGAACTATTTTGTAAAATAATATTTTTTAATTGATAATTAAACTACTTGGTTGAATGTTAAGCTACATTGTTAAAAAAATTATATTGAAGGCTTATATCTTTTGTTAAACCTTTCTTAAATAAATATGCAACTGTTCGGTTGAAAATTCGAAAATTTGCTTGAAAAGTAATCCTTTTTGGTTGAAAACTCTGCTGCTCTGTTGAAAATTTAAATATTTCTTAGAAAATTTGATTTTTGTTCTAATTTAATATTTTTGTGTTAAATAAAATTTATTTTTTATAAAAAATTCATCTGTTTTATTGCAAACTTCATCTTTCTTCAATACAAATTTAACGATTTGGTAGATAATTCAACAATTTTGGCCAGTCATCCCTCAGTTAAAAATGAATCTTATTGAATTAAAAATTCAAATTTTTTCGTGAAAACTTATTTTTTGTTTCAAAATTCATATTTTGATCGTGAAAAGTCAACTGAAATCTTTCGTAAAAAAATGTCACTATTTTTGTGGTTGAAAATTTGTTTTCTGGGTTTAAAATTTATCTCTTTTAGAAGAAATTTCATTTTTTGTTATGAAGTTGACACTTTTTGTTTTAAAATGATTATTCTTTGCTTGATTATTCACCTATTTTGTTTGAAAGATTCGGTTGAATCACTTTGCTAAGAAAACTAATCTTTTTGAATTGGAAATTCAACTACGTTGGTAAAAGTTCAACTACATTGTTTAAAATTAATTTTTTTATTGAAGGCTTATGTCTTTGGTAGAAAATTTAACTGCTTAGTGCAAAAGCCTTGTTTTGGTCTAAAATTAATTTTTTAACTTTTAAAATGTAATCAGTGTCACATTTTTTGAAAAGATTAACCTTTTTTTTTAAACTCTCGTTTTTTGGTAACAAAATAATTTTCTTGGTTTAAAATTTTATGCTTGTTGGGTAAAAATGCATCAGTTTCGAAGAAGATTAATTTTTGGATGAATTTTTTTGGTTTTAAAATTCGATTTTTGTGGGGAAATTCACCTTTTGGCTTCAAGGTTTAAAAGTTTTTAAAAACTTTAATATCTTTCATGAGTGAAAAATCTTTATTTGTTGAAAATTAATCATCTTGGTTTACAGTTTTTTATAAGTTTCATCTTTTTTTTTTATTGAAATATAAAGTATGACACTTTTTAAAAGGGTTTATCCTTTTAGGTTGAAAATTCAAGTATAGTATTAAAAAGCCATCTTTTGTAGTAGAAAATACATTTGTTGTTAAAAAATTAATAAATATAAAATTTTTAAATTTGTGTCAGAAATACTGTTTCATTTCATTAATGAAAGAGTCCACGTTAAGTTTACTGCAAGAATAAAATGCTAGTACAGTGAAACTCTTCTATAATGCCGATTTTGGGACTGACGGCGGGTGGGAATTAACTCATTATAGCCCGCTCCGCTTTTGTTTGTTCACGCCTGACTGCTAGCCTGCGTGACAACCGCAAACCCCGCGTACCCCTCGCAGCTCCTGTTAAACCTACCTGCGGCGCGGCGTAAATTCTCAGAAGGGCTATAGAAGGGAGGGCTACTAAAGGGTTTCACTGTATTTAAACATTAATGATCAATGATTTTGAAAATGTTTTCGGACACCCTGTCTAATTTCAATAGAAATAAGTAGGAAAACATTTTTGGACACTAGAAATTACGTACAGAAATACTGGGGGGGGGGGGGGGGGTTCTCAGAGAGGGTCTATAAACCGTTACGTAATTTAAGTACGGCCCCTGAGCTGGTGACATTTTAACCTCCTTAGAACTCTCGACACAAAATCCCTCCTAGAAAAGTTGGCACATTGTTCCCGACCTAGTGCCGGATCCGAGCCACTTGACCAGCGTTTAACGTGGTCCACTTTCCCCGCCCACACATTCATGTTTTCTTTCGGATTAAATTAAAAAGCAGTGAGAAGAAGTGAGGACTTTCCGAAATTTCCCTGAGGGAGGAACTTTTGCCTTGTTGTGAAAATCACGACTCCCCAAGGGTCGAGCAAACTCGCACCATGCGTTCATTTGACCATTTCGCCCCCTCAGAGTGAAACCAGACGCCTCTACGCTGGGGGAGATGTTTGCCTTGTAGAACATTCAATTCAAATATACCAGCCTTTTCGGGGATGTCGAGACAATCATAAACCAATTCGGAGTTTCTTCCAAATTCCGGACATACTCGGGAGGGTTCCTTCCAAAAGTATTCAAGATCCATCATTGTCAGCCTCTTTTTTATCGACGTGGGAACATAACATTTAGAAATCTCTGTAGAAAAATTACACATCGTTTATGGAATTATTTTCCCCCCTTGTAGAAAGACGCAACTTTATCCATGGTAGCCAGCCCTGCTGGAAGTGTAAAGATTGAAAAAGATTGCAATTGGGGGATAGGAAAAGATAGAATTATTCTCTATCTTTTAGTGGGTCATATTAAATATCTAAAATGGTATCTTTTTTATCCCTAATTTCAATAATTTTTTATCTCTTTCTTTGCCTTTCGTGATCGTGGAACCTTATCTTTTTCTTTACTTCATTCTATCTCTTTTTTAGAAATTTAAATATTTTTGTATTTCTTTTTGCATCTCTTTTTGTACCTCTTTTTCTATCTTTCGCGATTGAGTACTATTATTTTTTTCTATCCCTCAAAATTCTGGAATGCATTGCAGACTTAGGGAATTTATTAAAAAAATTAATTTGATGTTGCGCACTTGCCAAAAAGACAACACGACGTCTATGTTGATTCACCTTCTCGCTTAAAATTTATTTTCATGCCTTAGTTTACCACTGTGGTGAATCTTGTAGATCCATCAGATTGACTTGAAAGATAAAGAATAGGCAGCCAGAGAGAAGAAATGATTGAAAAAGATAGACGTAAATTTAGACTGTCAATGAGATCAGAAAAGATAGACGTTGTTAAACAGATGATAAGGTGAGATAGAGAAGAAGGTATTGAAGAAGATAGACGTGAATTGGGAATGAAGATGCTAAACATTTATAGATGTGTGATAGGTTAAGATAGGAAAGACAATATTCAAAATGATAGACGAGGATTTATATTGACAGAGAGATAGAAAAATATGAACCTGCATAGCTAAGAAATAGAATAAGATAGAGAAAAGGAGATTGAAAAAGATAGAAGTGAACTTAGATTAATAATAAGGTATTGATAAGGTATTGAATAAGGTATTGAAGATAAAGGTAAAGAAAAATAGGTATTAAAGAAGAAAAAGGAAAATTTATATTGATAGAGAGGTAAAGAAATATTGATAATTGTGGATACAGGATAGTATTAGATATAAAAGAGGCGAATAAAAAAAGATTCACGATAAAAAAAAGATTCAAAAATATTGAAAGGGATAAAGAATTGTATGGGGTAGATAAGAGGGTATTTAAAAAGATAGTCGTGAATTTAGATTAACAAGGAGATCGAACAGGATTGACGTTGATATATTGACAATAAAAGGTTGACGCGGATTCATGTAGGATAGAATGAAATAGAGACGAGGGGATAAAAACAGATAGACGTGAATTTAGATTAACAAAGAAATAGAAAAAGATAGACTTTAATAGGTGTAGGGTACGATGAGATAGAGATTCGGAATTTAGATTAACAGAGAGATTGAAAAATATTTACATGGATAGAGAAATGATAGTATAAGATAGAAAAGAGGGGATTGAAAAAGATTGCCGTGGACCTATAAAGGATATGATGAGACGAAGAATAAGAGATTAAAAGAATATATGCGAATTTAGATTAAGAAAGAGATGGAAAAATATTACAAATATTGATAAAGGGTACGATGAGATAGAGAAGAGGGTATTAGAATAGATAGATGCGAATTTAGATTAATTGAAAGAGATAGATGCGAATTTAGAATATTTGGAAGAGAAAGACGTGAATTTAGATAAAAAGAGATAGAAAAAGATAGGCGTTGATAGAGGTACGATTGGATGAGATAGAACAGAGGGATTTAAAAAAATAGACGGGAATTTAGCTTGGCAGAGAGATTGAAAAAGATTGACGTGGATAGAGGTAGGATAGGATAAGACAGAGAAAATGATATATAAAAATCTGCCTGCCCAGCTTCGCTCGCGAGTTTCAGCGCTCTTACGGCGCGCGACTGTTAGTTTTCGCGCTTCGCGTTCGATAATAAATTGATCTCGCGCTTCGCGCTCGATATTCCGTACACCTAGAGCTACGCGCTCGGTCTTTGTATTTCCCCCTCATTTATTGGCATGCCTTTTAAAATTGAAGGTCAACACACCGACATCTGTAATTTGGTAATTGTGAATTCTCTTTTGTTAAAGCTCCTTCGGCCTTAACGAAGACATTCTCATCACGTATCTTCTGCTTCGCACTCGATTTTTTCTAAAATCTGAACTTTTCTAATTTGTTATGCAACTTGTGTTGTTTTTCCATAAATTTAATTTGTTTATTTTCAATGTTGTTTTTACGATTTAAATTAAAAAAGTTTTTAGATAAAATGTTATTCTAGCTTGTGTTGTTTTTCAAATAAAGAAATTTATTTATTTTTCAAAGATTTTCTTTTCATTATGAATAGAATTTCTTACGGACAAAACAAATACTACGCATTCTATCAAAATATGATTAAGAACAAATTTGAAGATATCTTTTAGGCGAACAAATTTTCCCTTTTTATTTTTTTCATAGTTTGTGCCATTTGTCTAGAAATTTAATTTGTCTATTTTTAATGCTGTTTTTTTACGACTATAACAAAAACTAGGCATCCTATTAAAAAGTGAATTATTACTAATTTGTAGATGTTTCTTGGTTGCACAATTTTCATCCATTGATCTTTTGTCGTATCTCCCATACTTTGACCACAAAATCGAATTTTCGATTTTTCACTCTTTTTTGTGCCGCCAAAATTAGAATTTTCAATTTTTCGAAAAAATTTAAAAAGTTGTTATGAAAAAAATCGACAAGGATAGGTAAAGGATACTATGAGATAAAGAAGAGGGGATTGAAAAAGATAGACGGGAATTTAGATTGACAGAGAGATAGAAAAATGATGAATTAATGAGTTATGAAATAAAGATTTATATTCGATGATCAAAAATGAAAAATTAGATAAAGAAGATTTATTTACTTTCATTTGTTTAAATAAATTGTTTATATTTTTAACAAATTACGGTTAGTGTAAAAATGAAAATCCTCTATTCAAAGAATGTCCAGTTTACAATTAACACTTAGAAAATGAGCAAAATACATCCAACAATTCGATAGCAAATAAATAATGACCGAATTTATGCAGAAAAATATTATTAACAATAACTTTTGTAAAACTTCGAATTTCACCAAACCGCTCAAATTGTATTTTTCATTTATTCTTGGGTACCGAATAAAGTAATTTCCGCAAAAAAGGCTCGAAAATCGAAAAATAGGTAGCTCACTTAGCAGATTTTGACATTATAATCTTGTAATAACATACAATCTTTTATTAACGGAATAAACCAGTATTATAAATAATTAAAAAAGTTCAAATTTATTATTATTTTATTTTGAACAGAAGAATGTGTTTTACTATAAAATATGGTTATTTAATAAAATATGTACTGGAATTTTTAACATAATAGTGGAATTTTCAACCTAAAAAGACGAATTTTCAACAAATAAAGGGTTTTCTCTAAAGAAAGAAATCAAATTCTATCTAAATTGTTGAACCGTTAAGCCAAAAGACGAATTTTATCTACAAAAATGGAATTTTCAAACAAAAAATATGACTATACAGTCAAAAATTAATTTTCCACGAAACTGATGTATTTTTCGACAAGAACAAAAAATTTCAATTCAAGAGAATGATTTTTTATTACCAAAAGAGGAGATTTTTAAACTAAAAAATATCGTCCTTAAAAAAATGGAAATGTTACATTTTCAGTTAAAAAATCAACTTTAAACAAAAAAGGCTTTTCCACTAAAGCAAAGAGGAAGAATATTTAAACAAAAAAATGCATCTAAAAAAATAGTTGAATTTTCTATTAAAAAAGATTTGAGATTACTTTTCACTATTGAAATATAAAATTTTAAACCAGAAATGAGTTTCTACCCTAAAAATGGAATTTTCTAACCAATAAGATGAATTTTACCCATCAAGGATAAATTTTGAACCAAATTGTTGAATTCCCTATCAAATAGTTGCATTCTTATCCAAGAATGCGGAAATTTGTCTAAAACAGGAATTTTCGATAAAAAACACAATTTTTTTAAAATGTTGAACTTTCATTCATAAAAGATTTCAGTTGATTTTTGTAACACTAAAATATAAGTTTAAACAGAAAAGAAATTTTCTATGAAATAGTTAAATTTGCAACAAAACAGTAGAAATTTCAAGCAAAAAATATGACTGTTTAATAAAATAGTTTAATTCTCGGTCCTATAGTTGCATTTTTATCCAAAAAAGATAAAATTTTTCTTAAAACGGTTAAATTTTCAATTAAAAAGTTAGTTTTTTTAATAGTGGAATTTTCATCCAGAAAAGATTTCAGTTATTTTTTCAACAACAAAAAGTAATTTATCAACACAAAAATAGGAATTCTCAACAAGCAGTTACATTTTTATGCAATAAAGATGCAATATTTCTAATTAAAAAATACGAAATTTTAAATCAAAAAGACAAATTTTCAGGAAAAAAAATAGTTTTGATCCAAAAAAGATTTGATTTGAGATTATCAGAAAAATATATAAAATGTAAACAAAAGGTTAATGTCTTACGAAAAGAGTTGAATTTTTAACTCAAAAAGATGAATTTGAACAAAATAGTTGAGTTTGCAATCAAAAAGGATGCCTTTTCAAGAGAATTGTTCAATTTTCAATCCTGGGATTAAATATTTAACTATTTTGTGAAAGATTCTTATTTTCGAGTATAAAGTTAAACAATTTGGTTGAAAATGAACTTTTTAATTGAAATTTCATATTTTGTCATTAAAAATTCAAGTGTTTTATCAAAAATTTGCCTTTCCGGGTTGAGAAAACTTTTTTGGCAGAAATTTAAACTTTTTTTTTAATAATTTGTCTTTTTGTTAAAAATTAATCTATTTATGGGTTGAAATTTTAACGTTTTTTGAAAATTCTGCTTTTCGGTTCAAAAATTCATCTCTTTTGGTAGAAATTTAATGTTCTCTGGGCAAAGTGCAACTTTTTAGTTGAAAATTCAACACTTGAAAAAATTCAACTATTTAGTTAAGAATTAATTTTTGTACGGAACATTTTTATTCCAA
This sequence comes from Belonocnema kinseyi, assembly GCF_010883055.1. Taxonomy (NCBI): domain Eukaryota; kingdom Metazoa; phylum Arthropoda; class Insecta; order Hymenoptera; family Cynipidae; genus Belonocnema; species Belonocnema kinseyi. Next base: position 143,921,741 of record NC_046657.1, read on the forward strand.
GATTAAGTATTCATTTGTTTGATGAAAAATTAGTATTTTCGTCTTGAAAATTCAACAATTCGGCTAAAAATTAACTTCTTTATTGAAAAGTTATGTTTTGGGAATGAAAATTCAACTGCTTCATGAAAAATTAGCTTTTTCGGTTTAAGAATTGAACGGTATAAATGAAAGTGAACATTTTAATTGAAAATTCATATTTTGGAGTTGAAAATTTAACTGTTGTATAAAGAATTTAAGTTTCATGCCTAAAAATTTAACAATTTGATTTACATTACTTTTTCTTCATTGAAAAGTCTTTCTTAGTTGAAATGTAAACTTTTCATGATGATTGTTCTTTGTGGTTCCAAGTTTTTTATTTTTTTGTTTGTTGAACGTGCAACTGTTCAGTTGAAAATTTATGTTTTTACCTCGAAAATTCAATAATTTAAAAACAATTGATTTGGTTGGAAATTAATTTTTTGTTAAAAATTCATATTTTGAAGTTTTATATTTGATTGTTTCATAACGAATTTTTATTTTTGGCTTGAAAATTTAACATTTAGCGCAAAATTAATTTTGTTTTTAAATAAAAATTTCATAGTTAAGGGTTCAAAATGCAACGCAAAATGTTATGTAAATCCATCTGTTCGAATTGAAAATAAAACAATTTTATTAAAAATATAAATATAAAAACGAATTTTGTCTGATTTAAAAAGATTTAACGAATTTTTAAAGGATTTCTGAATATTGTAAAGGATTTTAAGAAATTAAAAAAAATTTCTATTGCTATAAAAAGTCTTGGGCACGCAACCATATTTTTAATGCTAATTTAAAGATTAATCATTATTTTAGTATTATAATTTTCTCTTCCCTACTCCCCACATTTTTTCTACTTCCTCTCTCTTATTGCTCCTCTCTCCTACTTTCCCTCTCCTGCTCTGCTTCCCATCCCAACCCTTTAACCTTCGCCTCTCCTGCCTGAACAATCTTCTTTCTTATCAACCTCCACTTCCCCTTATTTCCCACCACTTTTTTATTTCTCCTGTCGTAATTTTCTTTCATGCCCCTCACTTTATTTCCCTTAATTTCCCCTCAGTCCATCTGCTTTCACTCTCCTTATTTCCCACTACTTTTTCAACTTGGCCTGCCCTTATTTCCTCTCACGCTCTTTCCTTTCTCATCCTACATTTCCCCTCACTATTCCTACTTCCATTCCCCTCATATCCCATAATTTCTTCTACTTTCCCTACCCTTATTTCACTTCATGTTGTCTTGAGTGAAGTAATTTGATTGTAGGTGAAGTGGAGGAATATGTGTAACTAAAGGGTGCGAAAGGAGTATCGAATTATTAATCTAGCGTGCCGTTAATCGGGAATTTATGCATCTCGCGTGACCGGGGACGTGGCTCATTAATCGCAATAAGTCGCTAAGCGTGGCGTGTGCCGAATATTAGTTGCCTGTTGCGGACCGTCGAGCATTTCCTTCCTCTGCAATTTCCGTTTCGTAGGCGGGTCGGGTTAATTGAGTTGGCTCCTCTTCCTAGAAATACCTTTGAGACAGAGACGCTGAGTTGGGAATAGAATAAAAAGAGATGAGAGAAGTTAGAGGAAATCGACGAGAATAAGATTTGAAAAATAATCGCCTACATTCCCCTAATCCACCTACGTTCCTTACATCCCCTCTCCTCAATTTACTATCACCAATAACTTATTTTCTTCACTAGTTTCTCCTCTTCTCGCTCTAGGCCTCACTGCCCTAGTTCCTCTCACTTACACTTACTTATTTTCTTCCTCCTCACTTCCTCTAGTTCTCCTCTCATTTACCGTTACTTTTCCTACTTCCCATACCCTTATTTAGCGTCAATATCCTTAATTCTCCTTCCATTATTTTCCCTTGCTTGCATTAGGCCCCTCCCCTAACTTCCTCTTACTTTAGGTACTACCCTTTCTTCACTTCTTTACTTTCACTCCCTTAAGTTTCCCCGAATTCCTCTAAATACCCTTCCCTCATTTCCTTGAATTTTCCTGTTTAATTTCCTCTCATTTCTCTTACTTAGCGTCTACTCATTTATTGATCAAAGCCATACATGCTTTTGCCCATAACTACGTTTATTATATTTTCTCTCACTTTCCCTTCCCAATTTCTCCTTGTCTTCTCTGCTTATACTCCCCTCACTTCTTCTTATTTCCTCTCAGTTCATGTACATTTCCATGTTCTCATTTTTCCTATATCCCTTTTGCTTATTTTCTCGCATTTCCCTTCACTTTCCTTTTATCCACTCATATATCTTTACTTCCCCTAATTCCTACCCGTTAATTTCCCCTCACTTCTCCTACTTTCCTCCCATAACTTTTTCTTGCTTCTTCACACACTCTAATTCGCCATCCTTTACTTTTCTTAGTTCCCTTTCCCAGCTATCATCTTTCCTCTTTTACTAGTCCGAACTACCAAAATAGCCCTCCCTTCACTTCCCTTATTAGCCTCCCTCTATTCTAATCATTTACCTTAGTTCTTCTCATTTCCCCTCCATAAGTTCTCCTCACCTTCTTTACTTCTCCTCCCCGCACTTCTCTTAATTTCTTCTCAATTCACCTACTTTTCTATTCTTTCATTTATTCTAATTCCCTTCCCCTTGTTTCTTCTGTTTCCCGTTTGCTTATTTTAACTGATTTTCCTTTAAATCTCCTTCTTTTCATTTATTTTCTAGCTTTATATCTCCTCACTTACTTTTCTTTCGTCCCACAATTTTCCTTACTTTTCCCACTTTTCATCTAATAATTTTCCATCACTTACCGCACTTTCCTACAAGAACTTCTCTTCGCTCTTATAATTACCATACTTCCCCACCCTTCACTGCCCTTAATTCCTTTTTCCAGCTATCACATTGCCTTTTCTACTAACTTTTACTACCATAATAGCCCTCTTTTTCAATCATTTACACTACTTCTCCTCACTTTTGTTTTCTAGTTTTCCTTTGCCTTCTCTACTTCTATTTTCCTCTTTGCTACTAATTCCTTCTCGTTTAATATATTTTTCTCTTCCCTCGATTCCCTTACTTCTCCTCCGCTTATTTTCTCTTATTTTTCCGCAGTTTTTCTGCTTCCGTCTCCTATTGGCTCCTTACTTCTTCCACTTCACTCCCATAAATTTCCCTTATTTCTCTACTTTCCCAATATACTGGCCCACCACATCCCCCACTTCCCTTTCAAAGCTTTTACTTCTCCTCTTCTACTCATCCGCTCTACAATGGTAGACCTCTCTTCACTTCCCTCGTTAGCCGTCCTTTCTTTCAATTACTTACTCTGATTTCCCGCAATTTCCATTCACTTCCACTCCCCCATTTCTCCTTACCTTCTCTACTCCCTCTCTAATTTATCACATTTCTCCTCAATTCCCCTACTTTCCTATTTTCTGACTTTATTTGATATTCACTTTTCTTCCCTTTCTTTTATTCATTTATTTTTGCCTTTCCGAATTCCTTCTGCCCTTATTTCTCAACATTTCCCGTCAATTCCTCCACTCTTCTTCCATTTCTTCTACTCTCCCTCTGCTCATTTTTCCTGATTTCCAGCCACTGCTCCTAGTTTTTGTTCCCTCATTTCCCGTCACTGTCCCTGCTTCTCTCCCCTCATTTCTCCCCCTACTTACCATCCACTCATTTCATCTGATTTCCAACTTGCATCTCATAGCTCTACTTCCCCTAACTCCCCTACTTCCCCACCTCTGATTTCCTCTTTCTTATTGCTTACCCTATTTTCCATCCCTTTCTCTCCTCAATTCCCACTTGCCTTCTCTACTTCCCCTACCTTCATTTCTCCATATTTTCCTTAAAATTCTGTACTTTTCTATTCTCTTATTTATCTTACATTTTCTCCGCTCATCTTCCCCCATTTTACAATCCTTCTCCCACTTTTCATGCACACATTGCCCTCCCCCCCATTTGTTCTTATTTCCTCTACTTTTCATACAATCTTTTTTACTCACTTCCCATAGTTTGCTTCCATAACTTCCCTTTACTTCCGCAACTTACCATCCGCTCATTTTCCCTAATTTTCTACTTGCAACTCATAACTTCCCCTTGTTTCTCTACTTCCCCTACTTACCAACCTCTTGTTTCTCCTACTCTCTTTTCCTCACTTTCCTTTCTCATATATCATTTTTCCTCTTCTATTAAGCCGGACCACCACAATAGCCCTCCCATCATTTTCCTTACCAGCCACCCTTCTTTCTAATTATTTACCTTATTTCCCTTGTCTTTCTCTTCGTAATTCCTCCTTGCCTTCTCTACTTCCCCTCCCCTCATTTCTCCACATTTCCCTTAAATTTATGCACTTTTCTATTCTCTCATTTCTCTCACTTTCTCTCCGCTCATTTTCCTGATTTCACGTCACTTCTCCCACTTTTCATTGCCTCATTTTTCCTCACTTCCTCTTAGTTGTTCTTAGTTGCTCTATTTCTCATCCAATCATTTTCACTCACTTCCCATAACTTCCCCTCGCTTGTCTACTTACCCTGCTTCCAACCTTATTTGATAATAACTTCAGATATTTCCTTTGTCCTTAATCCTACAAAGAGAGAGAGAGAGAGAGAGAGAGAGAGAGAAGGGGGGCGGATAAAAGAGGGTGGAAAGAGGTGGGTAGAATGATAAAAAAAAAATGAAAAATTGAACCAGAATGTACGAGCCGTTCAATAATCTGCTTCGTGCGTGAGCCTCTGCGATTCGAACAAATCCCACTCGAAGCAGAAGGAGGCTCGGGTTGCACGAAAAGGGATTCGAACTAAATTACATTTGCTGAAACAACACCCGAAACACTTTTCTGTCTCAATGATCCCTGCGTTGCGAGAAAAAATAAAACTTGGAAATGGACTACCCACTCGTCATGTTACTGGCTTGTTAGTAGCAAACAAGCAGGGCACAATTGAGCTACAATTTCTCGTTTCCGTAATTGGTGAACCTTGTTTTGTTCCCTCTCTGGATTAACGTCACAGAAATCTTGCTCGAATTTACCACACTCGAGACTCCTGCTATAAATATATCGAAAGTTATTTCTTTACTAGACAAAATAATTTCCACTTTTTTGGTTTTTTTATACTTAATCATTTTCTATAAAAATACGTTGGAGGCTGGCTCTAAAGGGGCAGGTGACACGTTCTGCAATTTACAAAAATTAGGATTCATAAAGTTAAATGTTTAATCAAACAATTAACGTTTAGAAATTTATTTGAATGACTTTTCAACCAAATACAGCCGGTGCTCACTCAAACGTGAAAAACAGAGAGGAAAAATGGAGAGAGAATTTGAGACTAAACAGTTTAATCTCAAACTAAACCGTAGAACTTTCAAGCAAAAGTGAGGAATGTTTAACAAAATAGTTGCTTTTCGAAAAAAAATTTTTTTAACAAAATCATTGAACTTCCAATCCAAAAAGATGAATTTTCAAAGGAATGATTGAATTTTTATCTAAATGGTCGAATTTTTAAAATAAAAGGATTAAACTTAAATTAAAGACGGTAGCATTTTGAATAAAATAGTTTTCAGCTTCTATCGAAGAAGACAAATTTTCAAAAAAACAGTTGAATTTTCGAAAAAATTGAATTTTCTTAAACAAAAACGTCGAATTTTAACCCACACAGATGAATTTTTAAACAAATCGTTGGATTTTTAACTATATAGTTGGATTTTTAACAATGTAAATAAATTACCAACCAAATAGTAGCATTTGCATTCAAATAGTTACAATTTTTGTTAAACTTTACTTTTTTGAAGAGAACATTAAATTACTCGGCGGCAAACTCAACTTTTTTGTAGAAAATTCGACGTTTGTATCGTAAATTGAACAATTTAGTAAAAATTCAACTGTTTTGTAAAAAGTTTAACCGTTTTGTAGAAAAGTATTAAATTTTGTTTAATTTTGTAATTAGAAATGGATTTATTCTCTTAATGCAAATATAAAAATTCAACTATTTTGTTGAAAATTGATATAATTTGTTCAATTTTTTTCAATAAAGATTTGTAAGTTCAGTGGAAAACTCATATCTTTGATTAAAAATTGAACTACTTTGATAAAAACAATTTTTTTTAAAATTATTTTAAAAAATTCAAATATGGTTAACAGTTTAACTCGTTTATTGAAAATTCAACTATTTCGTAGAAGATTTTCGTGTTTATCTTAAATATTTAACTGTTTTATAAGTCATTCAACTTTATTGAAGAAACTTATGTTTTTGATAAAAACTAGTTTTTTCATTGTTAAGAACTCTTTTTTGAATGAAACTTGAATTACATGGTTGAAAATTCAACTGTTACGTTGAATATTTAGACTGCTTTCTTGAAAATTGAATTTTTTTTAAAACAAGATTTATAATTTTAATAGAAATAGTGCAAAAATCACCTTTTCTATTGAAAATTGAACCACTCTGATAATAATTAGTTTTTGTTTGATTAAAAATTAATGTTTAGATGAAAATACAGTCACATGGTTATACATTAAACTATTACGTTGAGAATTATTCTTTTTGGAGAAAATTGTCTTTATTCTTGAAAGTTCAAGCATCTGGCAGGACATTAAAAATTTAATTTTAATTCTCAGGGTGAAATTATTTTAACAAATTAAAATTTCAAAGTAATGAAACCTAAACTAGAGAGAGTTACCGTAGGGGCTTCATAAATGTGACATTGCTTTAACTGGTTTATAGTACATAAAATGTTAATAGCTCACCGTTATTGGTTATTTTACATACTGCATATTATTTATTTATTTTGACGATACAATAGTTTAATTGCAGGAAAACACTTCAAGAGAATTTATGAAATATTTTATTTAAAATTAAAAATCATATATTAATTCAAAAATTTCGAATTTATTGTATAGAATAATTGATCATTCAATAATTTTTAATTTTTAACGCTTGAAGTTTGAACTTATCAACTTTTTAAAGCTTCCAACACAAAAGCATATACTTTTCAAGGCTTTTGAAATTATTAAACTTTAAAAGTTAAAAAAGACAAAGCCTTTCATTTTTTATTAGCCTTCATTTGTTTTTATACATTTCTTATGAGTAATGAATATTTTATACAATTTAAAACGTTTTGGATGAAATAATTCAAAATTAATAGATTTAAAAACAAAAATTTCCTTGTTAAATTTTTCTGTTTTCTACCTTACTTCAAATATTAAAAATATCGTATGTCCACATTTAAATAAAAAAATACAATTTTACGCTTTTTAATTCAAGAAAAATTTGAAGATTACGAAATTTTTTAACTTCAAACTCAATAAAAATGTTGGAAAAAACTACTTTTGAAATTAAGCAAAAATGGGAAATAAAAAATTGTCTGCTTTTTATTTTACAAAAATTGTAAAAATTACATAATTTTTCACCTTTAAACTCAATCGAAATGTTGAAAATAAAAAATGAGCTCTTTCAAAACAGAAAAATATTAAGAATAAAAATGTCCTTCTTTCTAACTCAATAAATGTATTAAAGATAAAGAATGTCCCTATTCAAATTTAGACAAAATGGAAAAGAGCAAATTTTCCGCTTTTATTTTGAAGAAAAATGAGGAAATTGCATAAATTTTAACTTTTAAAGTCAATAAGGATGTTAAAAATACAAAATTTAAATTAAAAATGGAAATATCTTACTTTCCAACTTAATAAAAATGTTAAAAATATAAACTTGGCCTCTTTTAATTAAAAAAAAAAAACAGAAAATAACTAATCTTCCACTTTTTATTTAAAAAATGTCAATGTCATACAAAAATCATCGTTGAGCTTAATATAAATGCCAAAGATATATATCTATTCCAAATCAGAAATAAATTTGAAAAGACAATTCCTTATTTCAATGCTAAAACAAATTCAGTGCCAAAATTTCCTTCCATCTAATTCAATAAGAATTTTTAAATAAAAAATTTCCCTTTTCTAATTGAAAAAATTTTGATTCAATTTGTGTACCTTTCCTTACAAGAGAAATGCTCAATGTAAAGGATCTTCCTTGTTATAACTTAATTTTATTAATAACCAAAATACGTATTTAAAATAAATAAGCTTCTTTCTCATATTCAAAAAATATTTTCTCCCTTTAAATTCTATAAAAAAGTTGAAAATAAGAAAATTTCATCTTCTGGTTTAGAAACACATGAAAAATCAAAATTTCCTTTTTTCAATTCAATGAAAATGTTAAAAATATCATATATTATATTATATATAAAATAATCAGAGCTCAATATAAATTTCAAAAAATGTATCGATTTCATTTCAGAAGTAGGGTTAAAACAAATAATATCTCTTTCAATGCAGAAACAAATTTAATTAAAAAATTTCCTTCTTTTTAATTGAACTCAAATGTTAGAATTGAACAATTTTCCATTTTCGATTCAGAGGAAGATTTAAAATAACAAAATTTTCCATTTCATTTCAAGAAAAATGTTGAAAATAAAGATTCTGTCTCGCTTCAATTTAATTCAAATAATAATAAAAATGTTTTAAAATAAAAAACTTTCCTATCTGATTCAGAAAACTTTTTCTCCCTTTTAATTTAATAAAAATTTCTCATATAAAAAAATTTCCTCTTTCAATTAAGACAAATATTAAAAAGGAAAATTTCCTTCTTTTGAATTTAATAAAAATGACAAAAATGTAGAATGTCTGTTTTCAAGTTTAGACAAATTTGTAAATGAGAAATTTTCCGCTCTGTATTCAATGAAAATGTTTAAAAAAATGTGCATTTCAATTTACATATGAATTTAAAAAAAATATTACCTCTACCATGTAAAAACAAATTAAATAATAAAATTTACTTTCTTCCAATCAAATAAAAATGTTAAGATAAAAAATTTTCTCTCCTTCCGTTCGAAAAAATATGAATCATAAAAAATTTTACCCTTTCGTCACAAAAAAATGTTAAAATTGAAGAATTTGCACGCTCCAACTCAATTAATATAATAATTCAGATTTTTTAAATAAAAAAACTTCTGTCTTTGATTAAAAAAATCCTCCCTTTTAATTTGATAAAAATGTCGAAAATAAGAATATAGTTCTTTTTCTAATTCAGAAAAAGATTGAAAATCAAAGTTTCCTCATAACTAATGAAAAATTGAAAACATTTATGTAATAATAAAGGGGTGATATTTAAAGTCATTTAAAAGCTTTTTCCAATCAAACTAAAGGTTGTAGGATTAAGAGAGTTTGATACATTTATAAATTGGAAATGTTTTAATTAAAATTTAAAATACTCTAAATCGAGAAGAGTTTTGATGCTTTTGTTATTATTATTTTATTTAAATTTCTGAACTTTTAAAAACATTTTAAAGCTCTTAGCATTAAAACATTGTTATTATGAAATTCTAAATTGTCTACTTTTTAATATTACGAAATAAAAATTCATGTAGGTGAACTTGCTGCTAGTATAAAAAAATTCACTGAGTAGAAAAAACGCATATTCGGAAATAACTAAAAAATTCGGATCTTTGGCTTTTTTTGAAAGTGCTAATTACGAATATAATGTCATTCTCTGCACTCTATCGATGCTTCTCTTCTGTACTTTCGGGCAGAGGAAACCGTGCTGATTAAATGAAATTTTTATTGACTATTCCGCCGACTTTCACACTGAAATATATAGACTATAAAAGTGGGAGAATGAGTGATTAGAGCAGAAAGTTACTTTCACGAAAGCTTAAAAAAAAAAGTTGAAAGTAAAAATAAAACGAAAATCTGAAGTAGTAAATTCTGGATTTAGTCAGCCATTGTGGCTTACTTAAAAGCTCGGGGCTCCCATTAATATTTTTAGGGTCATTTAAAAAATTTTAATTTATTAAAAAATTGTAAATGCAATGAAAAATAATATGAATACATAAGTACAAAATCTGAATTTTTAAAGAAAAACACATCGGAGTGTCGATGTTTAAAAATCTTTTAAAAAAATTAGTTCAGTACATTAGTAGTAAAATACTGATTTATTCAGATGTGATAGCTCACAACTAAATCAAGTGGGTACGACCGGATTAAGTCCGGCTTCCAAAAGTAGCTCTGATTTAATATTCGAAAAGTTACGGTTTTTCAATATAGATACTTTTTCAGTGAAATTTTCAATAAAAAACAGGAATTCTCAACAAAAAATATAATAGTTGATATTTAAAAGAAGAAAAGATTTTTATTTTCATTGAAAAACAGTTAAATTTCACTAAAAAAACGAATTTTCAACCAAAAATTTTTAAACAAAAAGGATCTATCCATGAAAAATAGCATGATACAAAACTATTGAATTTTTTACAGATTAATTAAATTTGCTTTTCAATTATTGAATTTATAAGCCAAAAAGATAAATTCTTTAAAAAACAGTTAAATTTTCAAATAAATAATGTGAATTTTCGTCAAGAAAGTTATTTTATAACAAAAATGATGAATTTTTGACATAGTAGTGCATAGTTAATCACAAAATATGTAATTTTTACAAAAAAGATTAATTTTCAGACTCAAAATGCGTATTTTCAATAAGAAATTTCTAAAAAAGACATGTATGTTCAATTTAAAAGGACGATGGTTTAAGAAAAGTTGAATTCAAAAAAATAAAATTTAAAACAATTTGTTGAATTTTTACCCAAAACGAGATGAATTTTAAACAAGGTAGACATTTCAAATTCTTAAACGAAAAAAGTGTTATTTTCTGTACAAATTCTAGTAATTCAGTTATTAGGTTTCGAGTAATTCAGTTCCTCTATAATTAATACTTCAACCATAAAAGAATTTTTAAATAAAAGAAGTCTATTTTAACAAGAAAGGGCAAATTTACATTTCATTTTCAGTTTATTTTTTACTTAATTTGAACTTTTGACCACAAATGATAAAATTTCTACATAAAGAGATGAATTTTCAACCCCGAAAGTGTAAATTAAACAAAGTTAATGTTCAACCGGAACAGTTCATTTTTTACTCAAAAATGTGCGTTTTTAAACACAAAAGATGAATCTTCGAATCGAAAAGATGATGGTTCAAGAAGAGATGAATTTAAATAAATATTTTTCTTGTTAATCTTTTCTTCCGAAATTTGTATTAAGTGCATGTTTAGATTTTGTTTTTGTGTATATTTATGAAAATATTCGAGACAAATAACAAATTGGAGAAATTCAGTAGTAAAACACTGATTCAGTCAGACTTAGAAGCACATAACGGAATTAAGGAGTTGAAATCAAGTTTAGTCGTTCATTGTAGTTTAGGCTGAAAAAGAAAAAGAATGTCTAAACATAGAAGAGAAAAAATTCTAATAAAAAATGTTATATTTTAATGGCGCGAAATTTGAATCCTCAAATTCTTTATTTTGAATTTTTTAACTGCAGGTCAATTTTTTCCAAAATTTGTATCAGGGATATTCTTAGATTCTGCTTTTATGTATATTTTTGAAAATCTTGAAGCAAAAAAGTAAAGTTGATAAATTGAGTAGTAAAAGGCAGGTTTAGTTAGACACAGAGGAATCTAACGAAATGAAGTAGTTTTAATCAAATTACGTCAGACGTTTGCGTAAAAATTCGACACTGATTGATATTTATGGGATCAATTCAAATTTATGAAAGGCGGGAAAAGTCTACGAAAATTTAAATAGGGAATATCAATTTCTAAAGGAAAACAAATGAGAAATTAATAAAGCAAAATTTAAATCGTAAAATTGTTTTTCTGAGTTCTCTAACAGAAGATTCCTATTTCTTTCAATATTTGTAATAATAGTATGTACAGACTCGCATCTTATGCATTTTTGTCAAAATATTCGAGATAAATAACAATGTTGAGAAATTCAGTAGTAAAATACTGATTTAATCAACTACTGAATCTAGAACGAAATTTAGGAGTTCAAACCGGATTGGTAAGACATTATGCCTCATGCGAAAACTTCAAAGATGGAAGAAATATATTTCAAAAAAGTAATTTTTAGTAGAAATTGTAAAGATAAGGAATCTAAAACATAAAAATGTTTCTTAGACTTTTTTTAAGCTGTCTTTCTGAGTTTTTCGATTTAAGATTCAGAATCATCAATAAGTATTGAATGTACTTTAAATTTCTATTTTGATATTCATTTTTACAAATCTTGGAGGTAAATAAAAAAATGAAGAAGTTTAGTAGTAAAATACAAATTTAGTCCTACACGCATTCTCACAACAAAAGTAAGTAGTTGTCACTGGTTTTAATCAGACATTGTGGTTTACACGAAAACTGAAAATATTAAAAAAAAACATATTTCTACATATAATTTTTATTTAAATTTTTAGAAAATAGGGCGCGAAGTTTAAATCCTAAAATCGTCTTTCTATAATTTTTCAATTCAAGATTCATTTTTATAGAAAGTATCAAATGTATTTTTAGATCTAGTTTTTTTTCATATTTTTATGAATCTGGGAGATAAAAAACAAAATGGATAAATTTAGTAGTAAAACACAAATTCAGTCAGAAGGGTGCAATCATAACGAAATTGAGTAGTTGAGACCAGATTTAGCCAGGCCTAGAGGCTTACATAAAAAACACGAAGGGCGTTTATCTTACGGTAGAGTTAAATGTGTGGATTTGAAAATCTAGTGAGTTTGGTAGAATTTAGGGGGAGTTGAATGAATCTCTAGATAAGGCCAGCTTAAAGTTGTCCTGCGTACACGATTTAGGATATTAATGGTCTGCTGGAATAGAATAGGGGCGAACTGTGTTCGGAAAATCATTATATATCTACCCTCTTCAGGTTTTGTATATCCTCCGCCCTTTAAATGTTTCCGAAAGATTTAAAACAAATAAAAGTAATCAAAATAAAGAATATTCGAGAGTATTAGGGAAAAATAAAATTGCTTGTAAAAAATATACAGTGGTTTATTAGTGGCCTCCTTTTAAAGGCTTATCAATCAATTATATTATCAATTTTGGGATATATTTTCACCTCCCCTTAAAATTTTCACAACATGGATGAATTCAACAAAAAACATAATACTTATATTTTCAGTTTAAACAATTAATAAAAAAATAATTTTCATATTTAGAAAACGCAAATTTTTGACAGAAAAGTTGAATCCTTAACCAAGATTGTGATTTAAAGAGAAAGAAAATCAATTTTCTGCTTAAAAGGACAAATTTGCAACAATGTACACGAATTTTTCTTAAAACAATTGCATTTTTATTGGACACTATTAATGTTCAACAAAAAAGTGAATTTCTGACAAAGTAGTTAATTTTTTAAATTATAAGTATAATTTTCAACTGAGTTGTGGAGTTTTCTACCAATGTGGTTGGATTACAAAAAACTATAATAATTTTTCAACCATAAATCTTATAGTTACATTTTCAACAAAAAGGTACATTTTCTACACAGTAGTTAATTTTTGAAATAAGAAGTTTAATATTCAACCGAATTGTTTTATTTTTTACCCACGAAGACGAATTTTAGACAAAATATATGAATTTTGAACAATAAAAGTTGAATTTTCCACGCGACAATAGGAATTTTTAACAAAAAAGTTAAGTTTTAACTAAGTAGTTAATTTTTCTAATAAGTAGTTTAATTTTCACATATAAGTTAAACTTTCTGCCAAAATAATTGAATCAATAATGGAATAGATATATTATTAGTTTTAAAAAACTGGTTAAATTTTCCAATCCAAAGATGAATTTTTAACTCAAAAAGTAATAGTCAACTTTCTAGTTCAAAGTAATTAACTTACATAAGAAAAAATGAATTTTCAACGAAATATTTCAATTTTTCACCAAAGTGATGAATGTTCAAATAACAAGATAAATTTTCATCAAATCAGTGATACTTTCAAATAGATTTTTGAATTACAGTGTACATAATAAAAAATGTTGACCAAATTTGAGCAAATCGTTGAAACTAAAAGATTAAATTTTTTAACCAAGAAGATTATGAAAATAAAAAAAAGATAAAAACATCAAATAACAAAAAAAAAAGGTTCCCTATAAACGTCTACCTCCATGCGGTAAGAACTGGAAACATTTTCACTGAAGAAATGGCGAAAGACGTTCTATACGCAAGCACGTACAAAAATTTCGAACCTGTTTTTTTAAAAATCATTGAAATAAAATCTATTTCAAAATTTCAACCTAAATAAACTTTTATTTATTTTGAGAACTAAATTTATTTTCAAGTTTTCGGTATTAAAAATAGTATTTTTGAAATACTGCCGATTTTCAACCCTTTGGGCTGTTTTATGGAGTGTTAACGAAATTTAACTTTAGATAAAAAAAGAAAATATGTTTTCTATTATCTGCGATATCTCCCCCCCCCCCCATTTATAAAAGTTTTCAAAAGCTGAACCAACTTTTTTCAGAAAAACCTGTAAAACAGCGATTTCTCGTAAATATATTATTTTAGGGTTGGTCGTATAACCCCTTAATGATGAAAAATAAATTTTTCTGTAAGTATAACTTTATTATTTAGAAATTTTGAGCCGTATTTTTGATGGTTTCAGCTATCGACAAGACCTCTTCCGCATCGAAAATGCGACTGAACCAAAAATCACCTTAAAAAAATTACGGTTTTTTTTTAAATTAAAAAATAAGGTGATAAGGGGTGGGGTTTTCAAAATATTTTGGTCAGATTCTAAAAGAACAAATTTGGAAATACCCACCCACGAATTTGCAGATGCTTTCAAGCATAAATAACAAATTATCCGTGCTGAAAGTTGACACACAAAAACGGGCAAATTGGGTTAATAAGGGTTAAACCGAAATTTTAAATTGTTAACCAAAAATTGAATAGTTACATTTTTGCAAAAGAAATTAATTCTAAGCTAAATAAAAGAAAACAAATTTTCATCACAATTGGTAAATTTTCAAGAAGGGAGAGAAATTTTAAACTAAAATTATCGATTCAAAAGCAAAAAAAAATCCAGAAAAAGCTTCATATTAGACCAATAAGTGAAATTTTTAACCTATTAGTTTGAATTTTAATCAAGAAAAGATTATTTTCAAATTAAATTTAACCACAAAAATGAGCTTTTTACTAAAAGTAGTTTGATTTTCTTATTATGTTCTATTACCTAAATTTGTCATTTAAGCGATGAAATGAGAAAAAAGGGAAAAAGGAGAAGCTTCTTGAAAACAGGGAAAGGAAACAAAAGAAAAAAAAGAGGTAAGTATGTTTGTAACGTTACTTCCATTGGAGCCCCCCCCCCCCTTACCAAAACTTTTATAACCCACAGTTTTTGGCGTGGACCCCACCCACCTAATAAAAATAGTTTTTCGTCCGCAAAAAGTATGTTTGCGAAAAAGAATTTAATATTTCACGAATTTTCTCTCTTCGCGTAAATTGCTTCCATTACTGGGTTTTATGTTTGTACTTGCTCGTTTTTAAAATAGATTTTTTTTTATTTCTGGAGGAAGACTGAAAATTCAAGGCAAAGATGATGTCTGTCTTTATAGTTTTTGTAGCTAATATCGACTACTAATTGCTTCTGCAACGTATAATTAGGTGCTCAATTAATTTTGAATTACTTAGGCCTAATTGGCAATTACTTAAGAACTATCTAAGGATTTCAAAGCTAATTAGTACCTCTCATTAAACGTCTAGACACTTTAGTCGGATCATTATTTTCCGGCTTTTCCAAAAGACCTTTAGGGTAGCATTTTTAATTATTTTATCTTATCATTTTCATGATAGTTGCGAAATTCAGCAGTAAAAGACAAATTTAGTCAAACGAGGAAGCTCATAAAGAAATGAAGTGGGTAAATCCTAGTTTAGTCAGGCATTCTGGCTTAAGCAAAAACTTGACACATTACAAAAAATATTCTTAGAAGTATTTTTTGCTTAAATTAAACCAAAAAAGTGTATTTTTTCAAATGGTTGAATCTTGCATTTCCAAACAAAATAGATTTTTTAGTCGATAAATGACAACAAATTCAGCCAAATTTTCAACTGAATAATTTAATTTTCTACCAAAAAGATGAATTGTTAACAAATTATATAAATTCTCAAAGTAAGTAGTTGACTTTTCAAACTAAAAGGATCCATTTTTCTAGAATTTTTTAGTGAAGAAGATAAATTTTATACAAAATTGTTCAATTTTTAACAACAAAAAATGAATTTTCCACAAAAAAGTTAATTTTTAACAAATTAATTAAACTCTTAGCTGAAGAAATTAATTTTAACTAAAAAGATGGATTATTAAACAAGAAGATTAATTTCGTACCAAAACAATCGATTTTTAAGAAATTATATAAATTTTTAAATAACTAGTTGATTTTTTAAACTGAAAGGATCAATTTTATCGCAGAATTAAGAAGTTAAATTTTCTCTTTAAAAAATTAATTTTCATTAAAAAATAAATAATTAAAAGAAAAAGTTGTGTTTTCTACCTAATAATGAACTTTTCTGCCACATTGTTATATTTTTAACTAAAAAGATAAATTTTCAACCAAGAAGATGGTTGAAAAATTAAAAGAAATTCAAACGAAATTTTGAACAAGTAAAATTTAAAATCAAACAGTTGCAAAAATATATTTTTTCCACTTAGACCAGTAGAAATTAATTTAAAAAAGACGCAAATTTTTAGCAAAAAATATAAAATATCCTACACAAATATATGAAATTTCAACTTATAAAGCATATTTTTCAGATAGAAAAATTAATTCAAACAGAAGAAACAAATTTCTAACAAAATATTAAAGTTTCTAAATAAATAGTTAAATTGTCAACTAAATAGTTGAATTTTCAACTTAGAAACAATACATTTGTAGAAAAAAGTGTGATTTCTCACAAAAAAAAATAATTCACTAACAAAATAGTTACATTTTTAAATAAATACATGAATTGTTGAATATATATTAGAATTTTCTATTTATAGAAAATAAATTTTCAGATAAAAAAATGTAATAATGTCATAATGTTTTATATAAAAAAGTTGAATTT
This sequence comes from Belonocnema kinseyi, assembly GCF_010883055.1. Lineage (NCBI taxonomy): Eukaryota > Metazoa > Arthropoda > Insecta > Hymenoptera > Cynipidae > Belonocnema > Belonocnema kinseyi. The sequence continues at coordinate 143,938,613 of NC_046657.1, forward strand.
AAGAAAAAAAAATTCTAACAAAATAAGTAAATACTAAACCGAAAAATGTTAATTTTCAACCAATAGTAGCAAAACCAAAAAAAAAAATTCAACGAACTTTGAAATAGTAGAATTTAATTTCAAATAAAACAACACATTTTCAACAAACAATTTTATTATTTTACACAAATATACGATCTTTGAATAAAATACACGAATTTTTAGATAAAAAATTAATTTTCCACAAAAAATAAACATATTTCTTACAAAATAGTTGAATTTTCTACTTATAAAAAAGAAACTTTTGAATAAATAGTTGAATTTTCAACTTATAATGAATACATTTTTATATAAAAAAGTGAATTTTTCAAAAAAAGGAAGAAAATTTTTAACAAAGTAGTTAATTTTTTTTAAAATAGCTACGACAGTTATATAAACAGTTGAATTTTCAACTTGTAAAATTTAAATTTTCACCAAAAAGAATTTCTTTATATCACCCTCGCAGACAGACTCATTTGTCCTCTGAAAGCTTGCAATTGGTTTAATTTTTTTTTAGTTTAATAAAGTTTGATAAAAAATGCTTTAATACTGAATCATGCGTAAACTAAATGTACAATTAATATTTAATAAATTGATTAAATTATACGATAATGGTTAAAAAAAAAATCCCTCACAACAATGACAAATTACTGCATTAATTGCAGAAAAACGAAATTGCAAACATTTATTTTCGGAAACAATTGTTTAAATAAACAACAATATTTAAACAAATAAGAATTTATTACAAAGTAAGGTACTAGTATCTGAGTGTGGAAGACATTTAATAATAAGCGGAAAAACTAACTAAATATTTTTTTTTAACTACATCTTTCCACCTATATTTTAGGAAAAAGTCACAATTAAATAATAATTAATTATTTTAACAATTGGTAAATGTCTGATACGAAGATCAGGCTTCTTAACAATTACTAGTTTTTTGATTAAATATATAAAGTCTACCTTTCAATGAGTAAGTAAAAAATTATTTAAGCAACAAGAAATTGTTTAAACAATTGTAATTAGTAGAAAATACTTTAAAATATTTTATTCAGAAAAAAAATTTATTTCAAAAAAGGGAAAAATAGAGCTAATATGTGTCAATTTTTGGCAAAATTATCAGTTTCAGTTTTTTGTGGCATTTCTGGGGCTCCACAAGGTCGGGGGCAACAAAATTCAAAGCAATTTAGTGAAATTGATTTGCTAGACACACGCCAAAAAATTTGTACTATCTTCTGCAAGCTCAGCTTAAATCCAGAATCCTGAATCCCATTTTTCCGAAAACCAAAATTTGCTTGGCAACTTCAAAAAATCGGGCGGGGGGGGGGCATGTCCTCTAATCCAAAAAAATTTCAACAGGTATGATTTTGTACTACCTCAAAGTGGGATGAAATAAAAAAACGAGGTTCGAAATAACTTGTAGCTGGCAATTATTCACCGATTTTGGATTTTTTTCTGAAGCAAAAAAAAAATTATGACATTGTTAGGCTAATTGTTATAAACAAATTAACGTAACAATTAGTTTACATTATGGATTATTCGTTTGCAAAGAACATTTTTGCTTTAAAGTTACTTGCTTTCTTCGAAAAAATAATACTCGATCATAAAAATTTGTCATCCGAAATTTTTTATAAATATTATAAACAAATTGTATTAACAAATGCCTAGTGTGGACATTTGATGGCAGAAAGAAATTGCTTTTTCTCTTAATTTTCCTTAAATTATCTCGCCAGTGATGCTTAGTGATAGAAAATGATCATATAATATTTTGTATTAATTTTATAAACAAATTGTTCAAAAAATGCCTAGTGTGGACATTTAAAGATATAAATAAATTGCCTTTTCTCTTAATTTCCCTTAAAGGATGTCGTTAGTGATTTTTGATAATGGCAAATTATCATCCGATATTCATTATTCATTTCATAAATAAATTGTATAAACAAATGCCCATCGTGGACACTTAGACAGAAAGAAATAGCTTTTTCTCCAAATTTTTCTCAAATTATATCGCCAATGTTTTTTAATGATGGGAAAATATCTTCCAATATTTTTCACGAATTTCGTAAACAAATTATATAAGCCTAGTGTGGATGTTTCAAGGCAGAAAACATTCTTTTTTTCGCAACTAGCCTCAAAGTATGTTGCCAGTTATGTAATTTTTTGGTAAGTTTTGTTTCTTTCAATTTTCTTTATATATTATTCTTAGAAATAGTTGAAGATGGAAATTTGTACAACAACAATAAGAACAATTTTTTCAACCTTTAAATGACCAAGTTGTAAATGTTTTTGTATAATTTGTTTATGAAATTAATAAAAAATATCGGATGATAAGTTCTCATCATAAAATATCACTGGCGACATAATTTAAAGAAAAGTATGAGAAAAAAAGTTTTTTTCTTACTATAAATGCCCACACTGAGTATTTCTTTATAAAATTTGTTTATAAAATTAATAAGAAATATTGGATGATAAGTTTCAATCATTAAACGTCATGGCGATATAATTTAAGGAAAATTAGGAGATTAAAAGAGTTCTTTCTGTCATTAAATGTCCACATTAGGTATTTGTTTATATAATTTGTTTATAAAATTAATAAAAAATATTGGATAAAAAATGTGTATGATCGACTATTATTTTTTAGATGAAAACAAGTAATTTTAACGCAAAAATTAACTTTGCAAATGAAGAACCAGTGTAGAATATTTTTAAAATTAATTTGTTTATGACAATTACCTTCACAACATCATAAAGCGTTTTGCTTACAACTACCCCCGTGCATAAAGTCTGGTAATGCTAATCATAGAAAAAAAGTGTTTACGATGATTAAGAAAAAAACGAAAAAATCGATTTCTTCCTCACTAATAAATCTTTTCAAAATTTAATGTTGAATTTTTCAAACAAATTTTCAATCAGTTAAGAACTAGCTACAAGTTTTTTTAAACCTCTTTTTTTTATTTTATCATACTGTGCCACCTTATGTGGACGTTCCCCAAAGAACCCACCAGAAGTTAATTTATTTACATAGTTATTTATTTAATAAATTATTTACAAAAAACCCAGTTTCCGACGACCTTTCTCTGATAAAGAATAGGTCACTCAAAAGGTATAAATTTGAAATGGCTGCGAGTATCTAAGATTACTGTCGATGCCTCGTTTAGTATTCGATTCGGTTCCTCCGCCGCAAAGTTACAGCCCCTTTCGGTGGATGATATAAACCTGCCCTTCTTGTCTCTCGCAAGACTCGCGAGATTGAAATGGCAGCGTGCCAGTTCTAATTTATTGGCCTCGTACTTTTAATGCAAGAACGTTTGACCGGTTTTCTCTCTGCGGCTAGTAATCGGACGGGGTAAAAGGTAGAAAAAAAAGAAAAACAGATGGGTATCAGAATTCGAGCGCGCACGGCTCCACTATTTTCTCGTTTCCACCCGGCCGGATTCGCCTCCGTCCTATCCTGCTTCCTTCCCTTCCTTTCACGACAAACCCGCTTGATGTCTCAATGTTCGTTTTCTCACATGGAACTCCCTACTGCCGCAATTCTATTATATTTTAAACACGCCTTTCTCAGCAAAAAAAAGTTCAAGTTTGCTTAGTAATTTGGGTTCGCATCGACTTTCGTTGCCATTTGCGACTCGAAACCCGAGAATTTAAGGGAATCAAATGCACTCTAATTTAATATTATAATATCTCATTAATTATTGGTCAGGGAAGGTTTAAACATCAAAAACTTCATTCGATACCACTCTCCGTCTCGTTGTAGTGGTATACCGGCAAAGTACAATTCAGAGATGTACACCGCCTAACACTATGTGCAGATGTACACCGCCTAAACGCGATGCGAAGCGGTACAAAATGGATTCGTAGGTATCAGATGGCGCTATTTTCAGTGATTTTTAATTTTTGTTACTACTTGGTTGAAGGTAGACTTTTTTAGTAGAGAATTCAACTATTTTGTTGAAAATTCGTCTGTTTTGGTTACATTGAACTCTTTTTTTATTTCGAATTGAAATGTATTTTGGTTGAGATAATAACTATTACATTTTTTTGCTCAGAACTTATTTTCGGGTTAAAAATCAACTATGAGATCTTAAATTATTTTTTGTTTGTTAAACGATGTCGAGCTGTACACCGCCTAAATGCTATGTGAAGCGCTACGGAATGGATAAGTCGGTGTCACGGAGTGCTATTTGCAGTTATTTTTAATTTATGCTATTGCTTGGTTGAAAATTAAATTTTTTCAGTTGAGAATAAACTATTTGCTTCAAAATTCGTATATTTTGATTGAATTCAACTTTCTTTTTCTTTCAAATTGAAATATTTCTTGGTTGAGATAATAACTGTTACATGTTTTGCCGAGAGTTTATTTTTAGGTTAAAAATTCAACTATGTGGTTTAAAATTTTTGTCAATGATTTGGAGGTGTACACCGCCTAAATGCGATGTGGAGAAGCATAAAATGGATGCGTAGGTATCAGGTGGCGCTATTTTCAGTGATTTAAAATTTTTGCCACTGCTTGGTTGAAAATTGACTTTTTTCAGTTAAGAATTTAACTATTTTGTTAAAAATTAATCCGTTTTGGTTTAATTATTATTTCTTTAATTTCAAATTGAAATATTTTTTGGTTAAGATAATAACTATTACATTTTTTTCTGAGAATTTATTTTAGGGTTAAAAAATCAACTATGCGGTCTGAAATTATGTTTTTTGTTTGATGTGGAGCGATGTGAAGCAATGTGGAGCGGTACGGAATGGATAAGTAGATATCACGTGCCACTATTTTCAGTGATTTTTATTTTTGCTACTGCTCGGTTGAATATTGATTCTTTTCAGGTGAAAATACAACCATTTTGTTGAAAATTCGCCCGCTTTGGTTGAATTCAACTCTTTTCTTCTTTAAATCAAACAAAATCTTTGGGGTTTGAAACATTACCTATCACATGTTTCGCTGAGAATTGACTTTTTGGTTAAAAAATCAACTAATTGATGGTAAATTAATTTTTTTGTTTCGAAAATTTATATTCACAAGTTGAAACTTCAACTTTTTCTAGAAAGTTTGTCCTTTAGGGTTGAAACAAATACAGTTTAGTGAAAAATAAAACTATTTATTTGAGAAATTTTACTATTCTGTTGAAAGTTCATTTCCTTTTGTTCGAACATTAATTTTTTAATCTGAAAATGTTTTTTTTGTTTGGAAATTTTAACTTTGTAACATGAAAATAAAAAAATTTGGTAGAAAATTAATGTAAGATTTCTTTTTCTTTGACAAGATTAACATTATATTTTTGTATTGAAATTCGTCTTATTTGGTTAAAAAATATACTATTTGGTTGAAAGTTTAATTAGTTTGTTCAGAATACAACTTTCGGTTAAAATGTCATCCTTTGTTGCAAAAATGAAAATGCTTGCTAAAAAGGTCAAATTATTTGTAAAAATACATTTTTTGTTTTGTTCAGGATTAATCTCTTTGGTAAAAAATTATTTTTTTTACTAAAAATTTAACCATTATATTTTTGGTTTAAAATTACCTTTTTGAGTTTCAAAATTCAAGATCATAATTGAAAATCCATGTATTTTGTTAATAACTCATCTCATTTCGTAGAAAATTCACCATTTTGTTTGAAAGTTTAACAGTTACATATATTTAAAATTATTTTGATTTTAGAATTTAGATTAAGTAACCATTTTTTGTGGTTAAAGATTCTTCTATTATTTAAAAATTCGTGATTTTGCTTGAGGTTTCAATTAGTTTATTGACAAGTTTTTTTAAAAATTAAATCTAACTGGTTGAAAAATCCATTTTTTACAAGTTGTATTTTAAAATACAAATTTAATGATTCCACTTTTAGTTCAAAATTTACCTTATTTACTCGAAAACCCCACTGTTTGGTTAAATATTCGTCTTTTTGGTTGAATTGAACTATTTTTTATTTCAAATTAAAATATTTTTGGTTGAAATATTAACTATTACATGTGTGTTTGGGAATTATTATTTTGTTAGAAAATTAACTACACATTGGAAAATATTTTCTTTGGTTGAAGATTCACCTTTTAGTTAAAAATTCATCATTTAGGTTAAGAATTCAATTATTTTGTTAAAAATAGTTTCAAGAAAATATATGAATTAAATTTATTGAAATTTTGTTTAAATCAATTATTTCAACTAAAATCTGACGGCTCCAATTTTAGTTGAAATTATTGTCTTTCAGGCTTAAACCTTTAACAACTGTTTAGAAAACTAAACTATTTATTTGGAAATTTTAACTATCCTTCAGAAATTAGTTTTTTTGTTTTGTTAAAGTTTAATTTTTCGCCGGAAAATGTAGCTTTTCCAATTTTTGTTACAAATCTTTTGATTGTAAATTGAAAATTCAACTAATTAGCCGAAAATGAACTTTTTTTAATTCATCATCTTCATTGAGGACTGAACTATTTTGTTAACGATTTTGTAATTTTTAGTTGAATCAAACTGGTTCAAAAAATTTTTTTTCGTTTAAAGTGATTTTTTTCGGAACATTTTTAGATTCCTAATTTCCTAATTTTAATTTCCCTGATCGAAAACCTTACATCAATAATGAAAATTTAACGATTTCTTTTTTAGTAAAAATTGGTCTTTTTTTAATTCAAAAATTTTACATTTCTTTCAAAATTCTTCTTTCATCGTGGGATTCAACTTGTTGATAATTTGTTTTTTTTAAAGTAAATTTTTGAAATGGAAACTTCAATATTTCTGTTTAGGTTAAAACCTTTATGTTTTAGTTAAAAATCGAACTTTTTGGTAGAAAACTGATGTATTTTGTTAAGAAATTGGCTTAGTAGAAAATCAATTTTCTTGTTTAAAAATTAATATTGTTGTTTAAAATAGCACTGTTTAAAAAAAATTGTCTTTTTGTCTTTAACATTGAACTATTTTATCAAAAATGCAACCGCTAAATTTTGTATCTTCTGATTTAGGATGACTTAGTGACCTTATGAAATTAAATCGTTTTAATTACTTTAAATTTTTGACTATTCAAGTATTCAATTTTTAAACAATACAAATTTAAAACCACAGAATCAAAAAAATTTCAGTATGAAAATAGTATAGAGTTTTTTCTACAGTAAGACAATAAATTGAACGTAGTTATGTTTTTAATATTTTTAGCATAAAATGGTTCATAGATATTTGATGAACTTCCAGTTACAATTACGAAATTAAAAATAGTGCAGATTAATATGTTTAGATAAAAAATTTGTTGATTACAAAAATTTCAATTATATATAATTCGAATTGGAACATTGTCAAAGCAGAATGTATAATATGCGATCAATTTTTAATGAGTAAATCTCATAACAAAAAAGAAAGCTACCTACAGAAATGATATATATATTTTTTGATAAGAATATCTTTTCCGTGAATAATTTTTTGCAATAGTTAAAAAGATAATAATAATTTTAACATAATTACTTAAATGTTCCTAAAGTCACACAAAAAATTTCATAAGATGCCAAACTGACACTCTTATTTAGAAACCCCATAAAATTTGTTGCAGCCTTCATGAATCTTCAAAAGATTTTACTTTTCCTCTCTAGTACTTTACGAGATTACAAAACGAAGAAAAAGGGTATTACATTGTGCAAGAAGTGAAGAGGAAAGGGTTGAGTTTGAATCGAGATCAACAGGAAATCGTAAAATTACGATGCAGCCGTTACGATAAGTACTGGTCTGGTTGTAGTGCTCGACATACGTTTAACTTACTGAGATAGATCACTCTAGTCGCGGGCTGCGGTTAACAAAACACTTGCATATCTACAGAAGCATCCATCATAGGATGTACAATTGTACATCACGTGCACTCGGTCGGCCATACATATGCCACGTACGCACGTCGTAGAGATAACTGCGAACAGCGAGGTCTCTGCAAATGGAAGTAGATGAAAGGTCGTTATGCAGAAGAATTATTATCACTCGACACGCACTAGTGGATTTAAAAGGTTTTGTAAAATTAGTTACTCAGCAAAAATATTACGACCTTCTCTCCTCGAATGGCCACTCTGCCTTTTAGGCGAAATTGTTTTAATATATCCAGATTATCCGAACTTGACAACTTTGTATACATTTTAACAGCGAGTTCTTTTTATATCCTTCTTTTATTGTTGTTTTTAAATTCCCTGTTCTCTATAATACTTTCTGCCACGTCTCCTCCTCCTCTTCCTTCTCCTTCTCCTACTACGCCTGCTCCTCATCTTTCTGCTTCTCCCCCTCCTGCTGCTTCTCCATATACTGCTCTTCCCCCTAATGCTCCTGCTTCTCCTCCTCTTCCTCCTCCACCTTGACTCAGCAACAATGTTAAAAGCTTTTCTCTTCGACTTTGCACTCAGATTTTCGGGAGAAATTGTTTTAATATATCCAGATTATTCGACACTTGTCAGCCTTGTAGACATTTCGCACGAGATTTTTTTCTTTTATTCCTGTTTCTCATTTCCTTATTCTTTAGAATACTTTCTCCCTCTTCTCAAAAATATCCTACTTTTGTCTTTTATACATCCTCTACATTACTATTACTTACCACTTCTTTTTCATTATCATATAAATACCCTCCTCCTCATCCACCTCCACGACTCAGCAACATTGTTATGAGCTATTCTCCTTGACTCTTTACTCAGCCTTTCAGGCAAAATTACTTTAATATATCCAAATTATCTAAAACTGGAGCGCTTTGTATATATTTCTAAAGAAAATTCTTTTTCTATCCTTGTTTTATTCCTCTTTTAATTTCCTTTTTCCCTAAACTCTTCTTTCTCTCTCGTCCTCAAAACCGCCGACTTTTACTTTCCAAGTAATATCTACATTCCCATTACTTATTACTTTCTTATCATTTTCACATACTCCTCCTCCTCCTCCACGACTCAGCAACATTGTTATGAGCTTTTCTCCTTGACTCTCTACTCAGCCTCTTAGGCAAAATTACCTTAATATATCCAAATTATCTAAAACTGGAGAGCTTTGTATACATTTCTACAGAAAATTCTTTTTGCATCCTTTTTTTATTCCTCTTTTTAATTCCCTCTTTCTCTAAACTCTCCTTTCTCTCTCGTCTTTGAAACTACCCACTTTGACTTTCTAAGCAATATCTACATTCCCATTACTCATTACTTTCTTCTCATTTTCACATACTCCTCCTTCTCCTTCTCCGCAACTCAACAACAATTTTGTGAGCTTTTCTTCTCGACTCACCACTCAGTATTTTAGGTAAAATTGTTTTAATATATCCAGATTATCTTACACTAGACAAGATTGCAGACATTAAAAAAAGAGTTCCTTTTCTATCCTTCTTTTATTTGTCTTTATAATTTCCGCACTCTCTACACTCTTTTTTCTTTCGTCTTCAAAACAGCCCAATTTTGCTTTCTATGCACGACAAAGATTCATATAACCTATCCCTTCCTTCTCATGATCATTATATACCCCTTCTCCTTCTCCTTTTTGAAATAAAAAAAAATCAATACAAATGTCTAATATCTATTCATTTTATAAAGCTTATTTGCTTTCAAGGTTATTTAAATATTATTTTAAAAAGATTCTTCAGAAAATTCGAAAAGATTTTTGGAGATTTCAGAAATGTCGAAAAAGTATACTTATTTTATTCTACAAAATTTTAAGAAAAATTCCAGTCCATTTAAAAGATTTTGAAAAATTGACAAAGCTTCAAAGAGAATAAAAATGTTTTTAACTTTAAGAGATATCCGAATATTTATGAAATATTTTTTGATTTCTTCAAAAATTCTAAAATACTTAAATATCTTTTAAACTGACGCATATTTCTAAAATGTTCAAAAATTTTTTGACATTTTAAAAATGCCTCTAAATCTTTCAGATTTTGTTCGACATTTTAAGACATTTTTAAAAATATTTTGATATTAAAAAAAAATGTTCTTCAAAAATTAATTTTTTAAAGTCATTTACATTTTTCTCTGGCACCTTAAGGAACTTTTCTATATATTTAAAAAGATTCAAAAATTTTTCTCAAAATCTTAAAAAATCTAAATTTAGTTCAAAATTTTAATAATGTTTTCAAGATTTAAAATAATTAAAATTTTTTTTAACTTCGAAATATCCTTCGAAATAATTCAGATTTTCTTAAAATGTTTAAAATTCTGAAAAATTACTTCTATTAATTATTTTAATACAAAGCTGTTAAAAAGTATTAAAATCATAATTATTTGTTTGATATTAAAAAATCATAAAAATTAGAATATTGTGTTTCAACAGTAATATTTAGATACATTTAGAATTACATTTTGTCAGTAAAAAAAATAGTTTCTCGGACATTTTAACTTAAAAAATGGAAAGTGCAGAACATTTGTAACCATTATTAATAAATAATCAAACTGAAAGCATCCACTAAAAGTCCTATTCACGAAGTTTTCAAAGCAATTAGGTTTGAAACAAGATTAAATGCGAGATCTCGCCACTACCACTTTTTAAAAAGATAATTTTTCTATACCTAAACTAGATTACTTTTTATTCTTAAATTTTTAAAATAATTTGTTGTTGCAATAATTGCTTAAGAAATTCACAAATCTCTTTTTATACTGGGATCCTTTTATTCCAAATTAATATAAATTTCAACCTATTTAGGAAATAAAATATTCAAATGTTGAATTTGGTAAATAAATTAAAACAGAAATTAAATCATTGTACGAAAAGCTTCTTCTAAATCTTTTGAACTCTGGTGAAGTAATTTGAGTTGCGTATTTTTAAAAAATATTTTACTTCTTTATGGCGAACTATGAAATATTTCAAATTTGAAATTCTACAAACATAAAAAATTGATACTTAAAGTGTCAGAATTCTAACGCCCGGTCCAGGACAGTTACATGAATAGCGAATAGAGTTTAAACATTTGAAACACCTCTATCTCTCTTTTCTCAATTTTACCTCATTTTTCGAAAGCACGTACATCTCAGAAAATTTAAAATAACCGCTGCGGTCGTAACGTTTACTTACTGAATGCATTTCCTATTTATGAGCCTGAACGGATGATTCGCGATGTAACAGGCAAAGCACGCTCGTCAACGTAAAATTGACATCGTCGTAAAAAATGCAGTTTCCAGGTCGCTTTAGCGATAGCTGTTAGATCGCGTAAAAGAAAATGATAAAACGGGCTTTCATCGTTCTGTGAGTTTGGTCGTAACACAAAGGTGTTCCATAGAAAGGAGAGAAGGGGCAGAATAAGTGGAACCGGACAAATTCAATTTTCTACCAGAAAGAGACCACAGATATTTCACGAAACGAACATCTCCTCCCTCTTTCTCATTATCATCCTTGTCCTCCTCCTTTACGACTTAAGAACAATGTTACGAGGTTATTTCCTTGACTTGCCACTTAACCTTTCGGACAAAATGTTTTTTATACATCCAGATTATCCGACACGAGACAACCTCGTGAACCTTTCAAAAGAGAGTAGAATAAGGCGTTGTTTTCTATAATACTTCAAAAATCACTCTAAATTCCCATTAGTTTCCTCCTCCAGCTCATCGCCTTTGTCGTGTCTCTCCTCCTCCTCCTCCACTTCCTCCTCCTTCTACTCCTACTCATCTTTCTGCTGCTCCTCCTTCTGCTGCTCCTCTTCCGGCTGCACCTTCTCCTACTCTTAATCCTACTCCACGAAACTCAAAATCCTCTCCAATATACCTATCCTGTTTTGCCACCACTACTCTTGTTCCTTGTTCTGTACGCACCCTCCATGATTCTCCAACCCTTTGAACATCCTTTTTACTCACCAACCCTCCTTCCTCTTTATTTAAAAACACTACTTCTCAAATTCAACCGGCCTACTGTCTTTTTTCCAAAGTATACATATATTATGTTAAACTAAAAACAAATTGAAATCTGAAATGCCGAAAAAAAGTCCTGCTTCTAAAATTAGCGTCGTCCTAAAAAATGTAGTTGAAGGGTAGCTGTCAGATAGCGTGAAGGAAAATGATAAAACGATCTTTCATCGCCCTCGAGTTCAGCCGTAACTCAAAAAGTCCGCAAGAAGGCCAGAATCAGGAGGACGAGCCAAATCCAATCTGTTACCAGAACACGTTCACAGCTGTTTCACGAAACGCACTACTTGTCATGACAACGCATATTGAATAACCTCCTTCCCCGCAGTATACAAATGAAAAGCCACATACAATTCGCAGACAAGTTGCTAGGGACGCGAAAGCATTTATGGAAAGGGGCTATCTCCATGAATTATATAACAGCTTTTTTATGGGAAGGGGTTTCTCGAAAATTGTAAATATTGTGACACCAGAGGAGGGAGTGTTATTCTGATACAAACTTTTAACAAAACCATCGTATTTTCTACTGAAAAAAAGCTGTTTAAAAATAGCATGAAATTTTAACAAAACAGATAAATGTTGTGCTAAATAATAGAATTTCTGACTAAAAAGGTTAATTCTGAGCACAAAATATAACATAAGTTTTTTTAAATAACAAGAATTAATTATACAAAAAAAAGATGACCGCTCAGGAAAATAGATGAAATTCCAATAATGTAATTAAATTTTTGACTAAATTGTAGAATTTTTAACCAAAAGAGATGAATTCTGGACAAAAAATTGGACAGTAGACTCTTCAATTAAAAAGAATTAACATCTCGCTATAAAAGATTAATTGAAAAAAGATAACTATTTTATCGAAAAATAAATTTCCCTCAAAAGAACGATTTATCGATTCACGAGGATAAATTTTCTATCGAAAAAGACAAAGTTTCAACAAAACAATTATATTCTTGACAAAAGTGGATTTTTTTAGAAGTAGTTAAATTTCTACAAAACCGGGACAACATTTCTTGCAAAAGTTAAAACAAAACCGTAAAAATTCTCAGTTAGCTGCTTCTCGACAGGCCATCCAAGAAAAAATATGATTCGTATTTATAACGACTCGACGGAATGAATACGTTTCGTGAAGCCATATTGACAAATATGTAACGAGCCATATCGATGCGATGTCTGGCTTCAGTAATATTGCGCTTTGCAACAGGTTTCTTTTTACTGACATATCAGCAAAACCTTACTCACTACTTCTTACTCACGACTTCAGGAATATTTTCATCCATTCACAGGTGAAGCGAGCCAAGGAGAAAAAGACAGTTTTAAAAAAGGAGTAAAAACATCAGGAGGATTCTCTTTTTAAGAAACAGTCAGTGTTTGAAAATGTCTGAAAACGTCACTGAGCATAAGCGCTTTGAGTTTTACGAACACTTTTTAAAGCAAATTGAGGTTATTATTATGGAAAAGAAAATTTCTAGTATTTTTATTTATTTTCATATGCAGAAGCGGAATTTATATGATAGGGTCTGTGAAATATACTTCTTGTATCAACGTTCTCTCTAAAATTGCGGTATTAATATTCTGAGTTTTTATGGGGTTTTTAGAGCAATTTTTACTTTTCTTCTTTCCCTTCTCCATGATTCAGCAAAAATTTTACGAGCTTTTCTTCTCGACTCTCCACTTAGCCCTTTTAACAAAATTGTATTATAATACTTTTATAACCACTCTACATACCCATTAATTTTCTCCCCCAAATCCTCCTCTGCCTGTTCCTCCTGCTTCTTCTCTTCCTCCAAGACTTACTAACAATACTATGAATATACCTCTTCGACTTACAACGCATCAGTTTCGGAAAAATTGTTTTGATATATACTGATTTTTAGAAACTAGGCAACAATTTGTAGATATTTAGAAAGAGAGTTGGCAAGGGTCTCCTTCTTAACAATACTTTTACAACTCACTTGACATTCCCATTGCTATCCTCCTCCTCCTTCTGCTCCTCCTCATTCTTCTGCTGATCTTTCTCCTCCTCCTCCTCTTCCTTCTCCAAGACTTAGCAACGATGATAAGAACTTACCTCCTCGACTTGCAACTCCGCAATTTGGGAAAAATTGTTTTTATACATCCTGATTATCAGGAATGATAAAAACTCGTAGACAATTTAAAAGAGAGTAGTTAAGGGTCTTCTTCTTAACAATACTTTTACAACTCACTCTACATTCCAATTACTTTCCTTCTCCTCCAAGAATACTCAGTAACGATGTTACGAGCTTACCTCCTCGACTAGCTATGCATCCTTTTCGGAAAAATTGTTTTCATATATCCCAATTATCAGAAACTAGACAAAAATTTATAAATATTTAGAAAGAGAGTTGGCAAGGGTCTCCTTCTTAAAAATACTTTACAACTCACTTGACAGTCCCATTACTGTCATGTTCCTCCTCCTGCTTCTCCTTATTCCTCTGCTCCTCCTTCTCCTCCTTTTGATGCTCCGCCTCCGCCAACTCCTGCTGTTGCTACTCCTCCTCCTCTTCCTGTCCCTCCTCCTCCTGTTCCTCTTCCTCCTTCAAGACTCAGTAACGATGCTTCGATCTTACCTTCTTGCCTCGCCACTCCGCCTTTTGGGAAAAATTGTTTTTATACATCCCGATTAGCAGGGATGAGACAAACTCGTAGACATTTAAAAAGATGGAAGTCAGGTATCACCTTCTCAACAATACTTTTACAACTCACTCTACATTCCAATTACCTTACTCCTCCTCCTCGAATACTCAGTAGCGATGTTGTGAACTTAACGTCTCGACTCGCCACGCGATCTTTTCGGTAAAATTGTTTTCATATATCCCGATTATTAGGAACTAGACAATAGTTTTTAGATATTTAGAAAGAGAGTTGGCAAGGGTCTCCTTCTTAAAAATACTTTTACAACTCACTTAAAATTCCCATTACTGTCCTGCTCCTCCTCCATCAAGACTCAGTAACGGTATTGAAAGCTTACATCTTTGACTCACCACTCAGCCTCCTGAAATTAAGAAAAAAATATATCCCGATTATCAGACACTAGACATTCTCGTAGAATTTTCGAAAGAGAGTAGTCAAGGTTCTCATACTTTTACAACTTTCTCTAAATTTCCATTACTTTGCTCCTCCTCCTCCTTCCTACCCATCCCCTTCCTGCTCCTCCTTCACGACTAGCACAACAAATTCTTCTTAATTTGTACAGATGTAGATTTCCTTCAATTTTTCCGCATTCAAAACAATGCAACCTTCTCTGATGGCTAAAAGTAACATAAAACAAATTTTAACAAAAGACAGGTGATTCTGACCATATGCTACAACTTTTCCATTTATTGCAAAATGAGATTTAAAAAAATAACTTGGTTCACTTTACCCTCATATGAAATGTAGTCAGGAGTAAAAGTTTTAAAGCACTGGGGTAGTTACTAAAAAATATCAAGAAAAAAAACATTACATCCTAAAAAGTAATTTTTAGGGTAAGCTAGTTAGAAATTAAGGCCTTTGTGTAGCATTTTCGCTGGTGAGAGAGAAAAGTAGATCGAGTGGTAGTAGAAACTGGGAAGGGTGGTCTTCCATAAAGGGGAACTCTATTCTGCTGTGCTTGTATTAATGAATGTATGTGTCAGTGTCCTATATGCCATTTTCCACCGCCTGAGGAAATATTACCTTCAAGTAAATCACTACCTGTTGTGACGTCGCGCAAAGCAAGCATTACCAAAGCTCGCTAAATTACGGCACTGGCATGAAAGGCATTTGTACACCTAGGTTCTCCAAAATGTAACATTTTTCGCGCCGATTTTTTAGACTGAATAACGAGAAAAATTTATGAGATTTCTGGCCCTATGACTTAAATCATACAGTTTGATTTATTTTATTCAACATTGTTTACTAATTCAAATCTAAAAAAATTAGTGAAAATTAAAACTGATTTTTGGTTCATTGCATGTTATCTCACCTATTACTTGAGCTGTTGTTAAATCTGATAAGTGACTTGTAGTCATAAACCGGATGGGTGGTCTAGTTCAAGGGACAGCGGCCGGGTTTTCTCAAAACTTTAGTTTGGTTAGGGAGGTCCAGAGCAGTCCAGGAAGAAGTCATTTTGGCACAAGTCGGAGATATGAGCTGGCTCAGTCCCGTGCACAGTAATTTTATGGACTTCGCATCAGCAGCACCTTTGAATTTTGAAAATAAAATTCCGAGATTGAAAAAAGTAATTTGAAACATTTGTGTCAGAAATAAGTTCCGAATACATTAATGATTATCACAGTTACTTATCAACGCTTTTTGAAATTAGGTCGCAACCGTCTTTGCCAAAATAAAGTGGAATTACCCCTTTTTATTTGTAAAAGCATAAATAATAATTGTTGTTTGTACACCAGGCTTAAAAATGGCAGTAGAGCATATTCTTTCCCTTTTTCTATTTTACATCTGATTGTGTCGTAACAAAGGATATGCACTTCTAATAAATTACGGTCGACATTACCAGGAAGGGAAAAAGCTTCGCAATCAAAAGAAAAAGGACGAATGCACTCGTTTCCTGTTAACTCAGTCCTTGCAAAAAACTCTTTTCGAGACAATTATTATTGTGCATTTTAATTTACAAGTCTTTTGAAAGCCCTGTGGTTCAAGTGCTTCGTTTTGTAAAAAAATTACACTTTTCTATAAAAAATGTTTTATTCTCCTCACTTCCACAGCTCTCGCCTAGTTATCCTTGCTCTAAAATCTTCTTCAACCCCTTTTTTCTTATACTGACTCTCCCTTCCCCTAACTACTCTCACCTTCCGCTCTTCTCTCGTCCCCTCTCAACACTTACCCCAAATACAATACATCTTCATCATCTTCTCCTTACTTCCCCTGAACTCCCCTACACCCTCTTACGTCTCTAACTCCTTAACTACTCGCTTCTCATACTAAACTTCCTTTCTATCTTTCCTTTCACTTCCTCGACCGTTTTCAAGCTCACCCACCCCTATCTTCGTTTCTGTAAACTTTACTCCACAGCCTAATTCTTCCTCGTCAGGTTATCACTCTTCCTTCATTTCTTTGTTCCCTTCACTTTGCCAGCCTTCAAACCCTCCCTTATTATACTTGCCCTTCCTATTCCTAATTCCTCTGAGTCCCCGATCTTTCCTCTTTTTCCACGTTTACCCGCAATGCCCTGCTTTCCCTTAATCTACTTCTCTTCACTTCCCTTGCTCATCACTACCGTTCTTTCTTTTCTATCAAACTGAACCCTCTTTTGGATGTCCCTTTCCTCTCTTTCTCCTTCCAACCCTACCCCCTTTAACCTACTTCACCATCATTTGCTTCTCCTTACATTTTCTGCTACTTCCTATTTACCCTCAATTGCCCATGCCTTAACTTCTGTATTTTTATATTTACACTTCCTTTCCCTTATTTCTCTGATTCCTCGACCCTACTTTCATTTTCCGCTCCCAAAACAGAGTGCGATAGAAAGAGAGAGGCGGAGATCCGACCGAGACTCATTTACTTAATTTTCGCAAACTAACAAAAACGTTCTCCTGACGATCATCTTTTTGTTGCTGTTAAGTGGACTGAGATATTTTTGGGTTAAAAACTATTTTTTCTGAAATTTGATATTTTTCATCTAAAAATGTATATTTCTTCGTAGAAATATTGCATCATTCTTGGATAACACCGCAACCATTTTGTTGAAAATTAAACCATTTCCTAGAAAATTTACTTTTTGGTTAAAATTCGTATTTTTGTGTGGAAAAATGAATAAAAATCTTTTTCGATGAAAATTCAACTCTTTTTTTGAAAGCTTGTCTTTTAGATTCCAAAATTCACTTGTCTCAGTAGAATTTTCATTTTTGTTGGACAGAAATGCAACTTTTTAGCTAAAAATTTGACTATTTAGCAGAAATTAACTTATTGCTTACAATTCTTATATGGGTGTTGGACAATAAATTGGAATATACTTTGGAAGAAAATTTTACTATTTTTTAAAGTTTCATTTTTAATTCATCCGCATGAAAAGAAATAACATCTTTCAAGAATAAAAATGCAACTGTTCCGTTGAAAATTCGAAAACTTTGTTGAAAAGTAATTCCTTTTGGTTGAAATCTCTGCTGCTCTGTTGAAAATTGAAATATTTCGTAGAAAAATTAATTTTTATTTTAATTTAATATTTTGGAGTCAAAAAAGAAACAAAAATTTTTTCTGGATGAAAATTCAACATTAAAATATATATTTCTTTTTAATTAAAAATTCATCTGCTTTAAGAGAAATTCCATCTTCTTTGGATAAAAATACAACTGTATAGTTGAAAATTTAACTATTACATAGAAAATTTACTTTTTGTTAAAAATGTGTATTTTTAGGTTGCAAAGTTGGTCCTTCTTGGATTAAAATTTTACTATATGATAGAGAATTGAACTATTTTGTTACAAATAAATATTTTTTAATGAAAAAAATCGTCGTTTTGGATAGAAAATTCAAATTTTTTCGTAGAAACTTATTTTGTATTTAGAAATTTATATTCTGATCTTGAAAAGCCAACTGGTATCTTTTTTTTAAATAAAAATCAACTACTTTTTGAAAACTTGCTTGTTTAACATAATAAAAAGTCATCCTTCAGTTAAAAATTCAATTTTTTTCGTATAAAATTATTTTTTGTGTAAAAAGTCACATTTTGGTCGTAAAAAGTGAACTGAAATCTTTCGTAACAGAAAGTTCAAATTTAAAAAAAATGTATCTCTTTTTATTTGAAAATTCATCTGTTTCAGTAGAAATTTCATTTTTTTTACAAAAGTGCACCTTTTTGTTTAAAAATTGTTATTCTTTTCTTGATTATGCTACTATTTTTTCAGAAAGATTTGGTTGAATCATTTTGCTGAAAAAATAATTTTTTTAAAGATTTGTATTTTTAGTTGAAAAATCATCTCTTTGGTTGAAATTTTAACTATTTTGTAGAAAAATAATCTTTTTTAATTGAAAATTCAACTAATTGGGTAACAGTTTAACTACATTGTTTAAAATTTATTTATTTTTCAAAGGCTTATGAATTTTATTGAAAATTTAACAGTTCAGTGGAAAAGCCTTTTTTGGCCTAAAATTAGTTTTTCAACTGAAAATGTAATTAGTTTTACATTTTTTTAAGATTGACCTTTTTATTTAAAAATTCTCCTTTTTCGGTGAAAAAATAATTTTCTTGGTTGGAAATCTAATAATTGTTGGTTAAAAATGCATCAGTTTTCTGGAAAACTATTTATTTGATGAATTCATTTTTTTTGTAAATTCAATTTTTTCAGGGAGAATTCGTCTTTTCGCTTGAAGGTTTAACAATTTAGAAAAAATTTTATTACTTTCATGAGTGAAAAAATTTTGTTTGTTTTTAATTCGTCATCTTGGTTTACATTTTTTGATAAATTTCATCTTTTCTATTTAAATATAAAGTTTGAGACTTTTTCGTTGGGGGTTTATATTTTTAGGTTGAAAATTCATCTAATATGTTAAAAATTTATTTGTTTTGTTCTCAATTGAAGTATTTTATTAAAAGACATCTTTTATAGTAGAAAAGGCATTTGTATTTCAAAATCAATTAATAAATATAAAACTTTTAAGTTTGTGCCTGAAATACTGTTTTATTCTCTTAACGAAAGAGTCTGTGTTAAATGTACTACAAGATTAAAATATTAGTATTGCAACATTAATGATCAAGGACTTTGAAAATGTTTTCGGACATCTAATTAAATTTTACTGGCAAAAACTAGCAAAACATTTCTGGAAACTAAAAATTACGCACAAAAATAGGGGGGGGGGGGAAGAAATATTTTCTTATGGTTTGTTATACGGGGGGGGGGGGTTAGAGAGGGCTTATTAACCGTTAAATAATTTAAGTAAGGCCTCTAGTTTAAATCGTGAAATGCGTATTTTATTATAGTATTGTAACGGCAAATCGGTGTAATTTGACACACGGGGCAATTTGGCACATGGTCTCGATTCTTGAAACCTTATATATTTTTTTCTTCAATTTCTTTGTTTTCCTTTAAAAACGATGTATATCTCTTTTCTTATCCAATCATCTCTCATTTTCGAAAGCCAATAACAGCAGAATAGCCTACCATAATACTTTTTTTATATAAAAAAGGGGATAGAATTTCGAATACTTTGGAGTAAAGAGGCTCTCAAATCTGGAGAAGACTATAACCAGGAAGTTGATGTGTACCAGATTCAAGAGACAAGGTACACTCTTCGTTTTACTATCTGATCTGAGTTACTCGAAGCATGGAATTCTTTTGATTCGATACCGTCGCTCTTTCGTCAAAGTAGGTTCGACTGACGGGAACTTAAAGAGGATATCGATTTTCCAGCCGAATGAAGTTCAAGCAGCAGAAAAAAAACACCAAGAGTTAGGATTTTGGCCAAGACAAAGCTGATTAAGAGCTCCAAAACTAGGAAGTGTAATCCTGCTGAATCACTACAGGGGGCAATGGGGAAAGCGTCGAATCTGAAAAGCCTGAGGAAGACAAGATAAAACCTTTTGGGATCTATAGGGGAAAAGAATGAACGCAGTGTAGAAAAAATCAACCTTTCTCTTAAAACGTTTCTAAGAATAAAATTAAGATTTTTCTCCCTTAAAAAAATATTTACTGACCATAAATAGTATTGAATAACGCCTACATGTAAGGGAAAATACGTAAAAAATATACTTATAAAAATAAGAGAGGGAGTGACATATTATTAAATTGCTTGTTATAAAAAACATATAAATAAATACAAATAAATTAAATAAAACAATAAATGACACATCAATTATGAATTAAATAAATTACCTATTAATTAAAATTGAAATGATTAAAACTTGACAGTTTTCTTATTTTGTTTTGACAAAAAAGAGTTCTACGTTGTAGAGTAGGGTGAGACTTACTTTGCAGAGTCAATATTTTTAGTTTAAAACCTCCTAGTTTTTATAGGGGAAAAATGAAAGAAATGTTAAAAAAATTTACAAATCTCTCAAGACGTTTCAAGGAATAACGTTAAGACTTTTCTCTCTTTAAAAAATATTTACGGATTATAAAAGGTATTGAATAATTTTAACACAAAAGGGAGATGACAAAAAGAGTACATTCATACAAAATAAGAGAGGGGATGATCTGATTCAATTTAATATACATTCAGAATCGACCGTTTTTATTGTAATTCAGAAAAAAGATTGCACCTTGTAGAGTAGGGTAGGACTTACTTTGTAAAATCAAAATTCTTAGATTGAAAGCTCCTGGGTACTATAGATGATAGTCCCTTTCTCGTAAGACGTTTCTCGGAATAAAGCTGAGCTTTGTTTTTTTTTTAGTATCTAGAAATAGTGTTGAATAACTCCAAAACGAAATGGAGATGACAGAAAGAGTACGTTTATTAAAAATAAGAGAAGGGGTGACCTGATTTAATTTAATATAAATTTAAAAACTACGACCATATATTATTGAAATTTGAGAGTATTATTATTCTGTTTTGAAAAGGGAAAGCTTCTACCTTATAGAGTAGGGTGGGACTTACTTTTTAGAGTCAAAATTCTCAGATTGAAACCTCCTAGGTTCTATAAGGAATAGTCTCTTTCTCTTAAGGCGTTTCTGAGAATAAAGCTGAGCTTTGTCTTCCTTTAAAAAATATTTGTTCTCTAGGAATAGTGTAGAGTAGGGTGGGACTTACTCTGTAAAATCAAAATTCTTAGATTAAAAGCTCCTGGACACTATAGATTATAGTCCCTTTCTCGTAAGATGTTTCTCGAAATTAATCTGAGCTTTGTTTTTTTTAGCATCTAGAAATAGTATTGCATAACGTCAAAACGAAATGGAGATGAAGGAAAGAGTACTTTTGTAAAAATAAGAGAAGGGGTGACCTGATTTAATTTTATAGAAATTTAGAAGCTAGGACCATATATTATTAAAATTTTATAGTATTGTTTTTATGTTTTGAAAAAGGAAAAGATTCTACCATGTAGAGTAGGGTGGAACTTACTTTGTAAAGTCAAAATTCTTAGATTAAAACCTCCTTGTTTCTATGTAGGAAAAATGAATTAAGTATAGAAAAACATTTCCCTTTCCTTTTAAACGTTTTTCGGAACAAAGCTAAGCTTTGTCGTATTTAAAAAATATATTTACTGACTATAAATAGTATTGAATAATGCCAGAAACAGGGTGATGATGAAAAAAACACATTCATAAAAATGAGAGAGGGTGTGCCCTGATTCAATTTTATATGAATTTAGATTCTAGTTCCTTATGTGATTAAAATTTTAGACTTTTTTTATTTTATTTGGAAAGGAAGGATTCTGCCTTGTAGAGTAAGGTGGAACTTACTTTGTAATATCAAAATCTCCAGCTTAAAACCTCCTGGGTTCCATGGAGGGGGGGGGGGATTTAGGAAGTGTAGAAAAAAATGTCCCTTTCTCTTGAAACGTTTTTGGGAACAATGCTATGCTTTGTCTTTAAAAAAGAATATTAACAAAAAGCACTAGGATAAGGATTAACTATTGTTGTAAATAACACTGTCATAATAAACTTTTCTTGTCTGATACACTCGAAATCTAGACTTCTTAAAAGATTCCCAAAAATTATATGTTTTTAGTAATCAACACTAGTTGACCCAACTTAGTAATAAGTCTTGCTAGTTGCTGTAAAACACTTGCTAATATTAAAATATCTCAATTATGAAACAAAAAATGAAAAGTACTTTTATAAAAATAACTAAAGGAGTGACCTGATTAAATTTTATATAAATTAAGAAACTAGGGCATCAATTAAAATTTCAAACTTTTTTATTCTGTATTTCAAAAGAAGAATTCTACCTTATAGAGTATGGTGGGACTTACTTTGTGAAGTCAAAATTCTTTTTCTCCCATCAACAGATTATGTTCTAATGGCAAAAAGTGATGCATTCCAAATTTTAGAAAAAATCGGGTAATATTTACCACTCAGCCGTACCCCTTTTAGTTATCCATTGTATTTGCATGGGGAAAATGTTCATAACTTATTTAAGGGTTAACTTATAAATTTCATTGTTTAAAATAATGTTGTGTTCAAATAAGCTTTTTATGATAAGAAAATTAAATAAAATTCTGTTTTATAAAGGTGAAATTATTCCTGGAAAATATTTGGTTAGAATTTCATATCATATTCTACTATTGATTTTTGCTCAGGGGACGGGAAAGTAAATAGCAGTGTACAGTCTGTAATTTAAATCATTTCAAGCTGTGTTAAATTAAGATAAGAGGAAGTGAAGGTTAAATGTTCGCTAAATTTACTTAAATACACAGAAATAAATAGGAAATGAATGTAGAATCTCCCTTTCATTTGTACAATTTAATTAAAAAAAAAGAATATGACACCTTTTGTATTTGCACCCCACCCCCCCACTCAAAAAAAAATACAAGGAGAAGTCAACAAAATATTTTGGAAACTGTATCGGCGAGAGGCTTCAGAGGCCAAAATTCTCTAAAAACAGGGAGAATAAACAGCTTTTTTTACGAAAAAAGGGGAATAGTTTCTTTTAAATAAAATTAATGTTTCTAAAAAAATAGTTCTGGTTTCAACCCAAAAAGTCGAAATTTTAAGAAAACAGTTTTATTTCCAACGGAAAAGGATAAATAAGGGAAAATTTTTTAGAAGTTTTAGATCAATGAATAGGAAATTTGATAATTTATATGAAAAATATAATAGTTGATATAAACTTTAAAGTTGGTTGTTAATACATTCCAATATCGGACGAGCTGGTTTTAAGTCTGGACTACAGAGAGGGTGCTGAAGAGGGTGGGTTGAGAAAAATGGTTTTGGAAATCGCAAACAATTTCAACCCTAAAAGTAATGTTCTGAATGTGGGATCGGTCGATTTAAATCTAGGTAACGTGCGCTAGCAAAAAAGGTTAAAAAAATATTGTTTGCAGAGTTATATTTATCTTAAAGTTTCGGCTGTTGATAGAGTCTTATTAATTTTTTATTTTTTAACTTTTATTTGTTGTGCACATGAAAGCAGCAAATAAAATTTTTTGGCACTCCCGGGATTTCTTGGGATCAAAATAAACTTACAAAAAATCAAGATAGATGGGGCTTTGAAGCATTAAAAATTGGATCCAATTTTATTTTTTGGTATTTTCATTAATGCAAAAAATGCAGGTGAAAATTTATAGTAAAACGCCAACAAACTTTTCTTTTTCTTTTTGACATTGTTTTTGGATATAATATTGACCAAAAGAAAATTTTGTTTTCCATCCACCCTTCTGTAGAATGACAATTTTTCTTTCTTGAAAAGTGAGTTGATTAGGCCAAGGTTTGTGAATAAGACTGTTTCTAAAGAGCTCTTAGAAGCGATGGAATCAACGGATGATAAATGGAAGCAGCTTCTAATCGGCAGGATCTTGAAAGCTTTTTTTTAAGCTCACTTCGTTTAACAGGAAACCGACATCCGACGACATTCGACGACACCAGTCGCGTGGGGCGATTGCATTGAAATATGAGGGGCGAATTGCGAATGATGACAAGCTCATTTCTCGGAGATGTCATTCTAAATCGTTCTACGACTCGTGAAAAATGAGTTTCGAAGGACCAGGATTCTGGGTCATCTTCTATCTCCAGGCCATCTATCCCGAGTGGGAAGCGATCGCACAAAGCGTTTTTGGTCATTCCCCCAATTCTATGTAAAACGTCCCTAACTGCACTACCACTCTTCGAGAGTACACAAAACATATGTCAAAAGTTTACAATAGGGTTACCTACAGAAATAAAATATTTTTCTTGTTTTCTCATCTATCTATTTTCTTTGAAATGTTCTACAAATAATTCTCTAATTTTTATAAAAGGATTTTGAAAAAAGGTGCGTGGGAAATAAAAAGCTGCGTGAGAAAATATAAGGGGCGCGGGAAAAGGGGTAGGTCTTGGGAATATATGAAAAATATTGTGCAAAAAATTACTCGTCGTCCAAGGCACTTAAACGCCAACAAATAATAATAATTTTTTTAATGGAAATATTAACCCGGATTCTGGATTACATTTCATCTCTAAGTCATCTATCCCGAGTGGCAAGCGATCGCACAAAGCGCTTTTGGTCATTTCCCCAATTCCATGGAAAACGTCCCTAATTGCACTACGACTATTGCAGAATACACAAAAACATGTACAATCTTCATGACAGAATTTGTAAAGAAAGGGGCGTGGGAAATATGAAGTAGCAGGAAAAAATATTAAAATGCATGGCATAAAATAAGTAAACCGTCATCCGAGGACTTGAAATACTGAAATTTTTTCATTTTGTTATGACAAAAACAACTACGTGGATTCTGGATCATCTTCCATCTCAAGCACATCTATCCCGAGTGGCAACCATAAAGCGTTTCTGGCCATAAATCCCAATTATGTGTAAAACCTCCCTAATCGCAATGCCACTAGTGCAGAATACTCTACAAATTTTCTTGCTAATGTCTGACCTCTTTGTTCTCTTTTATTTAGTATAAAAATAATTTTACAATTTTTATTAATGAATTTTTTAAGAAAGGGGCGTGGGAAATATGAAGCAGCGTGGGAAATGGGAAGGTGCGTGTGAAAACAGGAGAAAGTGTGGAAAAATATAAATAAACCATGACCTGATGCATTTAAAAGCCTAGAAATGTTAATTCTTTGTTCTAAAAATTACCAATTATTTATGTTGAAGCTAAAAGTATGAAAAAGAGCCTCCGTGGCTCATGTGATAGCAAGTCAGGCTTCCGAGCAGCTGAGGTTCGATCCCTGTGCCAGTAAAAATTAAATTTTTTCTTTAAACTTCTATTGGAGCTGGGCAGGTTTGGTACAAATGTACTAAAAAATACACTCTATGGCATTTGAATATGTTAGTACAATTCCAGTCGCCAAAAGTACAATTATATTCCAAGAACACAATTTTTAAAATGAGTTCAAGATGATAATTTCAATTGGGAAATGAACATTTGGACTGCAAAGTACAATTATACTAAACAGCAAAGATTTACTCACAATACAATAGTACGAAAAAGCACAATAATTGAAACCGGAATACGTTAGTAAAAGTGCTAAAAAGTACTCAAAAAGTATAAATGCATTCAAAGAATACACTCCCGAACATCTGAATACTTTAGTATCATTCCAATTTAAATCAAAGTGTACAATCCTTAAAATGCGTCAGTTTGTACAGATTTAATTGAAGAATATACATTTATACTAACAAGTACAATTATACTAAAAGTACAATTAAGCTAAAATACAATTATACTAAAATGTACAATTATACTAAAATGTACAATTGTACTAAAAGTACAATTTTGTTAAAACATAATTGTGCAATTGCTGAATTTTAATTGTGGAAAGTTTAATCTTGTAAATTTAACTACGTCAGTACAATATCAATCATTAAACGTATAGCTTTACTAAAAATGTGAAATTCTTCAAATTTTATTGAAACAATACAATTCTACTTTCAAAATACAATTGTACTTAAAAAGTAGAACCATTGCAATCTGAGTAAGTTCGTTTAATCCCAGTTGGTGGATATACAATTTTGTACAAAACGACTCTAAATTAAAAATGCTAAAAAAGTACACTGATTAACATTTGAATATGTTAGTTTAATTTCAATTTCCAAAAGTACAATAATTTAAATTCGAATACGATCGTAAAATCCCCATTGCCTAATGCAAATTGCGGACAATTACAATCCGTAAAATTTGAAAACATTTGTGCAATACAATAACTTTGAGTATATTAGTACCATTCTAATTGCAAAGAGTACAATTGCAATTAAAGAGTACAATTGTTGAAATTTGACTAACTTAGTTGAAGCCAAATTTTTAAGTGCAAAATTGTTCTTAAAACGACTCAAAGAGTATAAATGTGCTGACATTTAAATACGTATTAGTACAATTTCAGTGATCAAAAGTTCAAATTTTCTCAAAACGAATAATTCTGCTAAAAAGTACAGCCATTGAAAAAATTGAAAAAAGTACAATTTAATCTGAAAATACGATTTCGTAAAATGAGAATATTAGAAAAATTTTAATTGGAAAATGAAAAATTGCACTAAAAAGTACAATTGCACTAAAAAGCACAGTTATACTGAAAGTAAAATTTTCTTAAAAAGTACAATTTAACTAGAAAGTCAAATTTAACTTTCAAGTACATTTCAGTAAAAAGTAAAATAGGCTACGAGTACAATTAAACTAAAAAGTAGACTCACGCTAAAAGCACAATTGTACTAAAAGTACGACTATAATAAAAGAAAAATTTTACTGAAGATACAATTACACTAAAAGCACAGTTGTACGAATTATTGCAAATTTACCAAAAATATAATAATGCTAAAAATTAGAATTACATTTAAAATACAAGTTGACTGAAATGATAATTACATTAGAAGTTCAATTGCACTGAAATTACAATTGTACATTGTGATTCATCAAATAAGATGTATTCCAGTACAACGTATTTATTTTCTAACGCTGTCATGGCTTCTGGGCTTTTTTTATTCCAGGAAACGCGGTTCCAGTTGTACGTGTTCAGACTAACTTGCGGTTTAGAATAGGGTGTCGTAATGCGAAACGGATGTGAAATTTTCCTGGCGGATAAAAAAAAAGATATGCGAGTGCAGTAAAGGCGACTGCGATTTGTCTCGGGATGGCGAAATGGCAAATGGGGCTGCGACCCTACCATGTACATAATACGTAGGTGGATGAAAAAACTTTGAAGGGTTTCATATTACATGGAAATTTAAATTCGACATTATTCATGTTTTATAAAACGATTTTAGGAGTAAACATACATTCTGATACACATTTTAGGGAACGTAGCTGTTTTTTACCAATGTATTATTGCCCAAAGTGTAATTTTATTTCAAACTTACATTCTTAAAATTAAAGGACATTGTCAGAATCTTAGTTAAAAAATGATCAGAATATAAAAGTACAATAGTACTAAAAATTAAAAATATACTAAAAGCACAATTATACTAAAAAGTGCAACCACAGTAAAAGTACAATTATACTGAAATCACAATTGTACTAAAAGCACGATTGTACTAAAAGCACAAGTGTAATAAAAGCGCAATTGTACTTAACAGAACAAATGTACTAAAAAGCACAATGATGATGAAAAAGCACAATGGTACTAAAAGGCACGATTGTAATAAGGAATACGATTGTACTAAAAACGCATAATTGTACTCAAAAGCACAATTGCACTGAAAACCAGAATGTTACTAAAAATAATAATTATACAGAAAACCACCATAATACTTGAGGTAATAATGTAATAAAAAGGGCACAGTGATACTAAAAAGGCACGATTGTAATAAGAAAAAATCTAGACAATTAAACTAAAAAGTGCAATTGTACTAAAAGCACAATTTAGCCCTATGTGATTTTTGAAATACATTTAAAGCTCATTGAAATCTTTAAAATCCCGTAAAATATTTTGAAATTTTGGTAAATCTTTTTAAATTTTATAAAATCTCTTTAAACTCCTTCTAATCTTCGAAATTCCATGAAATTCCCCTAATATCCTCGAAAATTCGTGAAAATACTTCGGAATCACATGAAATTCCTTGAAGTTCTATAAAATACTGTAACTTATTTGAAAATATTTTGAAAACTCTTAATATCTTATGAAATCCTTGGAAAAATTTAATTTCGTATGTCCTTAGAGTTCCTTTAAAATCCTGTGATATTCCTGGAAAAATTAAGATTCTCTCTCAAATTGTAGTAGGTATTTCCTTCAAACTCTTCAATTTTTTAAATTCAGTTAAAACTAAATAGTTAAACTTTTAAGCAAAAAAGACGAGTTTTTAACAAGAAAATTCAACTTTTAAACCGAAAATATAAATTTTCAACTTATATTATAAACCTTAAAAAAGGAATCTTTTAAAGAGTAGTTCCACTTTAAACTAGGTAGTTTATTTTTAAGCAGCAGAAGATGTATTCTCGTGAAAACATTTTATAGATAGAATTTTAATTAAGAAAGGTTTTAATTTGAAATAAAAAAATATATTCTACAAAGTAATTGAATCTGCAACCAAAACAGATTAATTTCTACAAAAGAAACTACATTATTATTTGAAAGTGATGTGTTTTCAAACAGAAAGATTAATGTTCTACCAAAATAACTTATTTTTAGCAAGATGTATTCATTTCCAACCTGATAGTAGTACGTTTTTTCCCTAGAAAAAAAATTCTTTTAAGAATATCAGTTTTTAACTAAAAGTAGAATACTTAAATTTTTATAAAAAAGAATTCATTCTTTACTAACAAAAAAATAACAAATAAAAAAATTTTTAATTTTTAACCAAGGACACGAATTTTCAGTTAAAATGGTGATCTTCAACGAAAAAGATGTATTTTCTGCAAAAGAGTTCAAAATGTAACCCAAAAGACGATTTTTTCACCAAAAAAGTTATTTTTGAAGAATCAATTAGTTATGTTCAAATTTCAATCAAATAGTTGTATTTTTGACCAATAAGATGAATTTTCAATGAAAAAAAAAATTATTATCTACCAAAAGTATGAATTTTCAAAAATAAAACCTAAATTTTTTATTTGAAATATCAGTTTTCAACCAAAAATTGAATAGTTATATTTTTAGGAAAAAGAAATAATTTTTGAAGCAAAAATAAAATTTTCTTAACAAAATTTTTAACCAAAAAGATGAATTGATGATTAAAATGATTTATCTTCACGAAATAAATAAATTTCTAATAAAAAAGTTAAACTATCAACTTAAAAGATGATTTTATAACCAAGAAGATTATTTTTCGAAAAATGGAATAGTTAAATTTTCAACCGTATAGATGAATCTTTAACGAAACGAATACATTCGTAGCAAAGATTTTTTAAGAAAGAAGTTGCATTTCCAATAAAAAAATTAAATTTTTAACCAAGCAATAACCAAACAAAATGAATTTGGATCCGAAAATATAATAATCGACTTTTCAACAAAAAATAGTAGGATTTTCTTATTGGGTTCCATTAATTCAGTTCGCATTTAAGAAACCAAACGAAAAAGGGTAAGTTTCTTAAAAAAGGCAAAAAAAGAATTCTTTTAAGAAAAGTGGGAAAAGGATAATAGGAAAAATAAGTTTCTTGGTTAAAAAATCGTCTCTTGGATTAAATTTTGAACTCTTTTGCTGAAAATTCATCTTTTTTGTTGAAGCTCGTCATTTTACTTGAAAATTCATGGCCTTGGTTAAAAAATTGAATATTTAAAAAATTTTGTTATCTTTTTGTTGGTAGAAAATGAATTCTTTTTTCTAAAATTTCAAGTATTCCACTTTTAGTTAAAAACTGATAATCATAAGAGAAATTAAAAAAAAAGGATAAAAGAAAGTTTGTAACGTTAATTTCATTTACCCCTACCCCCCTGCCCTGTCTCCTACCGAATATTTTGTCTCGAATCCCTCTCCCCTCAAATTGGTAAAATGGTTTGTGAACGGTCCCTAAGAAATGTCCCAACTTTATGAATCCTTAAAAAGGGTTGTAGGGCGTCTAAATTTAAAAAGTTTATCCTTAATTTATTAATAGACGTTTCTTTAAGAATTTATTTCCATGTGACTCATAACGATTTTTTTTGTTTCAGGTGAGTCGAAATTTATCACAGTATAACTGAAAAAAAAAGAAGTTTAGTAAGTATGCAGAAATTTGAGACTTTTTGAAGTATACCATAAAGCAAGGTTAATTCTCATGATAACAATTTTAATTGCATATTTTAAACATTATTAATTTTTGCTTAATTATGACGTTATCATTTTGAATTTCTCTTTTAAATATTTTCTCACAAATTTAAACAATGATGCCATTTTATTGACGAGAGTGAATAATTATTTTTAATGCAACATAATAAATAGTATTAATTATTTGGCTATTATTTGTTCAGGATACGAGAAAAAATGTACTTCGGCCTGGATTTGAACCAGGAACGACAGTATCAGAAGCGGCGTAGGAAAATATAAAAAAAGCGTCGGGAAATATAAAAAAGAGTGGAAATATATAGGAATGCCTGGAAAAAAAGAAATAAGCAAGGGAAAGTATAAGATGGTGTGGGAAAATACGAAGGTGCATGGGAAATACGACACAGTGTTGGAAAAAAGGAGGATAGGAATTAATTAAATAGCATGGAGGAAAGAAAGTGGCATGGGAAATATAAAATGGTGTGGGAAAATACAAAGGGGCGTGGGAAATATGAAATAGCATGGAAAAAAGGAAGGGGCATGAAAAGATATGAAATAGCTTGGGAAAATAAGAAAGGCCGTGGGAAAATATGAAAAAGTTTAGGCAAATTAAAAATAGCCTGGGAAAAAAGAAAGGAGCATGGGAAATATACAACAGTGTTGGAAAATACGAAGGGGCGTAAAATATTAAAAAGCGTAAAAATAGGAAGGGCGTGGAAAAATATGAAATAGAATGGCAATAAAGAAAGGGGCGTGGTAAGATATAAAAAAGCGTGCAAAATAGAATGGGGGTGGAAAAATATGAAAAAGCGTGAAAAAATATAAAAAAAGCTTAGGAAAATATGAAAAAGCCTGGGAAAAAGGAGGGGGGCTTGGGAAATATAAAACAGTGTCGGAAAATACGAAGGCGTGTGGAAAATATGAAATAACATCACAAAAAAAAGAGGAGGCGTAGGAAAATAGAAAAAGGTGTAGGACAATATTTAAAAAGCATAGGAAACTATTAAAAAGTGTACGAAAAAAGGAAAGGGTGTGGGAAAATACAAACAAAAAAATGTGGGAAAATATGGAAGGGCCTGAGAAAAATAGGGACGGGGGAAATTATGAAATAGTATTAGAAAATAGGAAGGGTTTGGAAAAATATAAAAGGGCCTGGTGAAAAAAGAAACGGGCGTAGAAAAATGTAAAAAAGAGTGAAAAAAGTGTAGGAAATTTTGAAGTAGTGGAAAAAAGGAAGGGGCATAGAAAAATATGAAAAAAGCGTAGGAAAATTAAGGGGCGTGGGAAATTATCAAATAGTGTAAAAAAAGATTCAAAAAGCGTGGGAAAATCTGATGAAGCGTGGGAGAATAGTAAAACGCTTGATAAAAAGGAGGAGGAGGCTTGGGAAAATATTAAATATTTATTACAGCCGAGGCTGTGGCAGTTCGTTGTGTGAAGTATTCATTAAAATAGTTTCAGAAGGTTATCGCTCCACATGTATAGTGGAATTCCTAGTTCAAATCCCAGCCGAGGTAGATTTTTTCTTGTTTTTTCAAAAAATAATAGATCAGTAACCGAAATTATTTTTTATTTATAATCAAGAATTAATTTTTCTACCAATAATAAAATTGATGGAAATTGTTGACGCAACTTTGAAATCTGAGATCAGCCAAGCAAAGTCTTGTGATTTTCAAACAATTTGGACAAGTAACAGGGAATGTCTTGGAATGTCCCTGTTTGGGACGAAAGAAGAGGACTAGAACTGGAGAAGTAAATTTGTCGAGTGTGGTATTTGTTTTAGAATTCCTACGCTTTACCGAAATTTAAAGTGGCAAAGCGTTTGAAATCTGAAACGAATGCGCGCAAATCTTCATCGCAGGATTCTGACAGCGAGCTTCTCTTTTACCAGTGTAACCTGCTTTTATTTTCTCCGATTACGTACCCTTTCTCTGAAATTTTAGTAATTTTGCAGCGAGGACAAAAGGTTTAGCTTTTCAACATAATTGGGTTTGTTTGAAAATTGCCAAGCGTCCGATACTTGTAAATTCAGGAGATAATTAGGGTGAATGGATTAAAGTGGATAACACATTTTACACTAATTGGAATGAATAACAATTTGAGCTCATTTGTTTATTCTAAAAATACTTTATCTGCTTGGTAATTCATTTAGTTTGTTCAGCATTTTCGGTGTGTTAATTAGCTTTCCATTAATTCCTGTCATCCACTCTAGACCATATCTATACGCATCCATTTTATAATCAATTACTGATAATTAAATTTTCAATATTAACAACTATAATGGTTCTCTTGTTTTTTAGGAAATTCTTGGTATTTAATACTTTAGGAAGACTTGGAGGCCTGGAGCCACATATATTTCTAAATATATTATAAAAAAATGTATCATTTAAATAAAAAAATAGCATTATTAAAAAAAATATTTTTTATCTCTCGAGAAAAGATTTAAAAAAATAGATGAGCAGCATAATGCACGATAATTATTATCATTAAATTCTAAATTCCAGTTCTCGACCACAGAAAAAACTTCATTTCTCACTAAAATTTCTAGAATTTCATATAAAAATATTTTTTTTACAGAAATAGGTGTGGATGAAAGAAAATATTGTAGAACAATTGTAAAGTTAATATTTTTGATCGAAAATCGATTGTTTCCCTCGAAAATCATTTGATTTTAAAAATAAAGATCACTATTTTAAATAACTGTAGGTTATGTGAAAAATATAAAAAAAGTATCGAAAAATATGAAACATGGTGGAAAAAAGAATGGGGCTTGGGAAATATAAAATATCGTGGGTAAATACGAAAGGGCGTGGGAGATATGAAATACTGCGGGGAAATACGAAGAGACTTGTGATTCTTTGAAAAATTTATTTTTTCCTCGGAAATTGGTACTTTTGACAAAAAGACAACGGTTTACTAGTCTATATATTGTATAAAAGTATTGTGCATTAATTTTTAAGGTAAGATAACAATTTGGATTATTTATTCAAAATATTGTCCTTTTTTCACTTTGAATAAAGATATTTTTGGTTTAAATTCAACTGTGATATTCAACTATTTGATTAAAAAATTAATAATTTGAGTTAAAGGTATAGCATTTTAGATAACAACTTCATCCCTCTGTTTCGAAAATATTTATTTTTTAGTTAAAAATAAACTGACTGATTTAAAATTAAAATATTTTTTGTTCAAAAAAAGAACTATGCCATTTTTCGTTGAAAATGAATCTTTTTCGTTGAAAATTAAACTACGTGGCTGAATGTTGAACTACTTTATTAAAAATTAATTTTTTAAAAAAATGAATCATTTTAGTTCAAAATCCAACTTCGTGGTATGAAAATTCTTATTTTTTATTTGAAATTTTTTTTCCAGAAATTTAACTATTCCATTTTTGACTAGAAATTCATTTTTTTGTTTAGAATTCAACTATTTAATTAAAAATTAACATTTTGGGATAGTTTCATGATTTTAGTTAAAATTTACTTCTCGGGTATGAAAATTTATATTTATCATCTAAAAATCATATTTTAACTGAAAATTTATGTACTTAATTTTTGGTTGAAAATTCATGTTATGTGTTGAGAATTAAACTATTTGGTTAGTTGAAAATTCAATTCTTTAATTGAAAATTCGTATTTCTTAGTTACAAATAATTTTGTAACTGCAAGTTTTAAGTTTTTGGTTGTAAACTTTTTTTTTGTAGAAAATTTGTCTACATAGAAAAAATGAACTATTCTGTCAAAAATAAATTTTGTTGTCTTTTTCATTAGAATATTAACTTTTTTTTGGTTAAAGATCAATTTTTTTTAAATCTGATTTTTTTGTTGAATTTAAGAGATTTGTATTGAAAATAAAAATGCCTTCAAATCAAAGTATAAACTTTGACATGTTTCTTTTAAGAAATCATATTTTTTTATTGTAAAGCAAAATAGTTGGTTGAAAATTGAACAATTTTAATAAAAATGCATTTTCTTGGTTGAAGATTCACCATTACAAATATTAATTTGGAGCAATTATCACAAAATGTCACGAAAGTAAATGGAAGAAATTTTGCAAGATTAAAGCTGAAAATATCTTTAAAATGATATATAGAAAATAATGAAATATTTAACTGCTTTTTGACTTTGGCATGCTTCCACATTTTTTATGCTAATTCGAAAACCAATAAATATTTCATTTCTATCTGGATTTCATTTTAAAGAGGAGATTTGGTTGAAAATTCCTGTATTTAGTTTCAAATCGTTTTCTACATGCTTTAGGGAAGTGAATGTAAAATGTTGAAGCTCCGGCAAATCAAAGCTAAAAATCTCCTCTTTAAAATGAGACAAAGAAAATAATGAGATATTCACTGGTTCTCGAATCATCATGAAAAATGTGGAAGCGTACCCAAGATGAATATCGGTGTGTTGAGTGGGACTGCGGTCATCACATGGCCGACCGCTTTTCGTCTCTGGCAAGCTTCTACGTTTTTCCTAATAATTCGAGAATCACTAAATATTTCATTGCTTTTATGGTCTCATTTTAAAAGCGAGATTTCATCCCTTAATTTATCGAGGTTTCTATTCGTCAAAGACAAAAAGTAAAGTCTTTCTCACATGCTATCTCAGGACCTATTTCTCGGTAATATTTTAAGTAAGTTCCAATCGACGTGGAAATAAATAAACCTTCTTTCGGTTATTTTAGTTCTACCCAAATTAATATGTTGCTAAGATAATAATGAAAAAAGTGCGGAATATTTTTAACATAATTTTTGTGGTTAATTGAAAATTATAAATAAATATTTTTCGTATTAAAGTTATACCTTTGGAAATTCTTTCATACGTTTTATATAGGATGCGCCTGCCATTTTCAGAATAAATATTCCATTAAAACTTCCGAAGAGTTATTAGAAGTTACATGATGTCTAAACATCGAGTACTTTGAAAACACTGGGTAAAGCAGAAAGTGCATTTGAAAAAAGTTTGACTTTTGAAGAAACGAATCTCATAAAAAAGTTGAAGTTGATATCGCTCTGTTTGAGTTATAATTCTAGACATTTCACTTGACAAGAGAACCTTTTTGCAGAGGTCATTTGCACAAAAGGTAAGGAAAGTTATGCAAATACGTTTGCTAAGTTGTTCCACTTTTAAATTCGTAAACGCCTCCTTGATTCGCGAACACGTGAAAGAAACTTGAAATCAAATAAATGTGCAATCAGGGAACGACTGCGAAGGCGGCAATTTCCCCTTTGAACAGCTCTATCGTTGGATTTACCAACGCGCTTCCATGCTCACGCTCGTCGCGGCAATTTATTTATCAAGTTTATGGAACGTCTGAACGACCGTGTGAAAAAAAAGATCAGCCTTCACTCGACGAGAGGTGTTTCCAAAGATTGCGCCCGCTTAATCCAAAAGCTATCTCATTCCCGGAAAAAGGTTCCATTCTCAATTTAAACATTTATTTTAAAATCCAGGACTGCAAACTGAAAGCCTCCAAAGATAGACAGTCAGTGGAGTGTAAACCATTTTCTAATATTACGCAATATACGTGCGAGGGTACTCGCGCACTGTCCCTTTGTCTCTCCGCTGCTGATGTTTTACGTCTGATTGAACATTCTCTTTTGACCCCGAATCAAAAGGACCGCTTAGAAAAGATTTAACGCAAGGCGTAAGACATCTAGTGGGCGCGCCCAGAAGCTTGAATTTAAAAAACATAAAGCAGCGTCATTCCACTTAATGATAATAATTTTTCAAGACTCAAATCTAATAATTAATTTACTTTTCACACTAAAAGACTATTTCGTAATCTGAAAATTAGTTAAATTAATTCTACAATGATGATTTATTAAAAACAATTTCTAATTGTATAATTTTTAAGTGTTTTCATTGGTTGAGCTGATTTTTAAAACTTTGACATTTTACAGAATTGAATAGTTAAGTTTAAAATTGTTTTATTCGAAATGTTTAATTTCAAATTCTTGTAATTTAAAATAGCTTTCTATGTAGGTTTGAATTTGAAATTTAAATTATCAGGAAAAATAACGGAAAGCTGAGAAAACGGGAAATGATTAAGAGTTTTCTTTTCAGTCTTCAGTAGCTACTTTAAATGTTTTTATTTAAAAAAGCACCAATTGAAAAGAAAGCACTCGAAAAG
Source organism: Belonocnema kinseyi (assembly GCF_010883055.1). Lineage (NCBI taxonomy): Eukaryota > Metazoa > Arthropoda > Insecta > Hymenoptera > Cynipidae > Belonocnema > Belonocnema kinseyi. Next base: position 143,975,255 of record NC_046657.1, read on the forward strand.
AAAGAGTAAAAAGTGAAGAAACTGCAAAGAAAAATTATTCGACCTCTGAATCCTATTCCTCCTTTCTTTAATTCATTATTCCAATCTTTTTTATCTTCGAGGTTTATATTTATTTAAATTCCTACTATTTTTGCTATGCAATGGTTTGATGAGCTGGAACTAATGTTAAGTTGTAAATTTTTCTTAAAATAGACTCCGGAAATAACACGGCAAAGACCGAGAACAGTGTTTGTTGAAAGTAAGTAAAATGAGAATGGGGAATAAAGCAGGTTTCAGAAAGAGGATTTCAAAGTAGCCTGGAGGTAGGAACTTTCGTAAATAAAGCAGCATCAATACCCTTCTAATAAAGAAAAGATGGTTCACTCGGAATGAGCAGATATCGGCTCATTCCTACCGAGACTGCGCTCTCTAGAGAGAAGAGGAAAAGGGTTCATGGAAAAGGCGAAGTTCAACGAAGCGTTTTCCCCTCTTGATCTCGATAAGACCTCTGCCTTTTAAAAGCTCTCGATCTCCTATCCGTGCGCGCATAGATTGCTATCCGCCACCACACCACACCGCGACAGACGCACATCCACACCCACACCCAGAAGCAGGCGTTATGGTGGGTGCAGTGAAACAAAATAGGGCAGAGCAGAGGTCTCATGAAATGTCGCGTTGCGAGGCTGATACAGTTCCCTGATTTGAAAAAAACCAGCGGAACAATGAGCACGCAGGGAACAAAGAATATCGACCCTACTGGGCGCCCAGAATCGCCGGACTCAATTAGAAAGATATAGTATCCACCACTGAAGAGCTATATATCTATACATACAGTCCTCTACGGTCCTAAACGCCTATATAGTCCTATATAGAGGTAGAGCTTCTCTGAAAGCTTCCCTGTCCTTCCAGCTTCCCGGCGCTCCCTTTTCTGGCTGGGCTGTGAATTAGGAGGAGAGAGATTATCGAACACGAGCGGATCCAATAACTGACTTTCATTGATTGATTAGAATGAGATAGTAGGTGTGTCGTTTGGCGCTGTACCAGCTGTACGGTCCGTTATTTCTGCTCTCGTTGAATCTTTGTTTGACGCCTTTACTTCATACTGCTCCATGTTCTGGTAAGGCGGTCTACAGTACCACGTAGCGTATAGAGCAGAAACTGTATAGCACTAAACGGAAGGAGCTGAATACTGACAAAACTCGTTGCGGTGCTCTATAATGCCTAAAGGTTTAACAAAAAAATCCGTTGCTGCGCGCTGGAGACATGCTACTGACGTGCCGTCGGAGCATGAACCCATACAGCTAACCAATCGCATACAACGTGTCGTGCTACTTCCGCCTGAGCAGTGACGGACACAAGTACATCGCTGTCTACACCACCTCGCAACGTCCTTGAGCAAGTACCGCCACGGATCTAAACAGCACGGCAGGCTGTACGCGATTAGTTGGCTTTCTAAGCTCGTGCACGGACGGCACGTCTGTGGGACGTCTCCAGCGCACTGCAGCGTATTTTTTTGTCCGACCACCTTAAACGCGACGTGGAGCACTATGAAAAGGAGGCATCTACTTCTGCTCTCGATAAATCTCTATTTCTCCTCTCACAAAGAACTTAGAGCTTTATAGCCATCAAACGCGACGAAGAGCTGTACACCGAACAACCTTCACTTGGCGCTCTACACTGCAGAAACGCGACGTAGAGCAATATTTAACGGAGGCGTCATTTTCTGCTCTTGCTGAATCTCTATATCGACCCTTCAATCCTATACGGCTTTACGTTCCATTTAGGCAGTGCACAGTGGGGAAAAAAGTACTTTTTGGATAAAAATAACATACAGGCCACAAATATTGACCGACTCAGACAAAACAATGTTTAAAAAAAGCTTAAATGATTTCTAAGAGAGTTGTCGAGGCTGATTTTTAAAATAGGGTTTTCACTTATTTATAATATTGCAATACATTTGAATACAAAAATATAAGTATGACGAAATTTCTTCTTGAGACTGCTATTGTTAAAATTATAGATAAATTTAATAAACAAATGCTTTAATCCTGCAGTTTTTGACAGAAAACTTAATTTTTTCGATGTAGTTCTTTTTAATCAGGAACTTTGTAATAATTATAGAAAAATTCATCCTTTGTGGAATAACTTCACGTTTTTAAAAACAAATTCAATTACCAAATTCATTAATCAAGCATTTTTTGACAGGGAACTTCGTTGTTTTCTCAATGTAATTTTTTGAAGCTAGGATCTTTATGATTATTAAAAAAAATCATAATTTTTGAATTCATCATTTGATTTTTGTGAAAAAATATAATAAAAAATGCATAGATAAGGCATTTGTCGAAAGAAAAATTCGTTTGTTCAATAACAACTGTATAATAATTAGGAATGTCATGATAATTTAAGAAGAAATGCATAATTTATTGATCAATTTGATTATTTTTGAATCAATTTTAATAAACAGATGAATTATTGGGGCATCTGTGGACCTAAAGATTCTTTTTTTTTTATGTCAGACTTTTTAAGTAGGATATTCATAATAAATTCAGTAAAATTCATGATAAGTTTCTAAATTTGATGATTTTTCAAACAAATGCATTATCTGGGCACCTGTTGACGGAACAATAGTTTTTTCGATATCCGTATTTTTAATTGGGAATTTCATGATAATTTCAGCAAAATTTATAATGAGTTGATAAATTTTATAATTTTTCGAAAGAATTTAACAAAAATAAATGCATAACTTTGGAAATGAATGGTAATTTCATTAACAATCATAATTAGTTGATAAATTCTATAATTGAAAAAAAACAATATTTAAGCATATACATTATATGGGCATTCTTGATTTTTTAAATTATTTTTCGTCCTTTCAGTTTAAGACTAAACTAAAAAAAATTTCCTTTTGCCGCTGCCCGAATAATGAATTTCTTTGTTAAATTCGTTCAAAAAAATTATCAACTAATCATGAATGTTGCTAAATTGATTTTAAAGATCTCAATTAAAAAGTCTGAGATCGAAAAAAATAACTTTTCCGTGGACCGATGCTCCAATAATGCATTTGTTGATTAAAATTGTTTAAAAAAGTAATACAATTGATCAATAAATTATAAATTCTTTCTCAAAAAGTTATCAAGTTCCTAATTAAAAAATTTATCTTCGAAGAAAAGTAATTTTTCTGTGAAAAAGTGCCTGATTACTGCATTTGTTTATTAGATTAACACTAACAATCTCAAGATAAAATTTCTTCATAATTATATAATTTTCATCCAAATTTCTTACAATGTAATTTTTGCAAATAACATAAAGATATAGAAAATCGTAAAAACCATTGTGTCAACAAATGATTTGTTCATACAAATTTTTCATTGTATAATATTAGAATATCTTTAACTAATGTTACTCTATGAAACTTAGCCGATGTTAATTTTTTCAATGTTACCGGAGAGCACCGGGAACGTTAAATAAAAAATTGCATCATTTTTTTATATTTGTTTATTTATAAAAAAATGTAAAGCCTTATTTAAAACCATACTTGAAAACTCTCTTAGAAATCTTTTATGCATTTTTTCAATCTTTTTGGGTCCAAATCGGTCACTATTTGTGGGCTGTACGTTATTTTGAACCAAAAAAGTAATTTTTTTCAATGTGCGGTGTACAGCACCAGGTTGCGTTTGGTTAACGTACAGCTTGTATTTCGTATTTGTTTGTTGTATAGTAACAAAGAGCTGTAAACTGGAAATAACTCGACGTGATACTATGTACCATCTAAACGCAAAGTGGATCAGTATGTTAATGAGACGTCCTTTTCTGCTTACTTTGAATCCCTATATCAGCGTCTTCATCTTAAAATGCTCCACGTTCCAATTGGGTGGTGAACGACGCCACGGCACTTTTGGTCGATGTACAGCTCAATGTCGCATTTGGTCTTCGTATAGTAGTAAAGAGCTGTCCATTAAAAAAAAATTGAACCTGACGTTCTATATCGCCTAAGCTCGACGTGGAGCAGTATAGAACGTAGGCGTCTTTTTCTGCTCTCGCTGAATCCCTATCTCGGTGCCTTATTCTGATTATGCTCCATGTTCCATTTAGGTGTTGAACAAAGCCACGACCCGTTTAACCGATATACAGATCAATGTCGCATTTGGTCGTTATATAGTAGCAAAGAGCTGTACATTTGAAAAAAATTGGGCCTGGCGCTCTACACCACCTAAGCGCGACCTGGATCGGTATGGAGCGGAGGCGTCTTTTTCTGTTTTCGCTGAAGCCCTGTATCGACGCTTGCATCTCATACGGCTTAACGTTTCCTTGAGATGGTGGAATGTGCCACATAGTGTTTAGTCGGTGTACAGCTCTATGTCGCATTTAGTCGGTCCATAGTAACAAAGAGCTGTACACTGGGAAAAACTCGACGTGATGATCTAAAATTTCTAAACGCGTCGTTGAGCAGTATTGAAATAAGGCGCCTTTTTCTTCTCTGAATCCCTATATCGACCCTTTCATTTCATAATGCTGGATAACGTCACTTCACTTTTGGTCAATGTAAGCTCTCTGTCACATTTGGTCGTCGTATAGTTACATAGAGCTGTACACCGAAAAAACTCGACTTGACGCTCTACACCGCCTACACGCGACGTGGAGCATTAAAAAAAGGAGGCCTCTCTTTCTGCTCTTACTCAATAATCATTTCTGCTCATGCTGCGCCTTTATTTTTTTCCTTTCAGATGAAAAAGTAATGACCCCTTCGTCGACGTGAAAGATAAAGAAGAAAGGGGAAAAAGATACAGAAAAATGATAATAGAGAAAGTTTCACACTCGAGGGAAATGGGAATCTAAAGAGGTTTTTGCTCCAGCAGTCAGTATTTTTCTTTTGGTTTCAATTTCGCGTGTCCCTATTGTAGGTTAAAAGCTTCTAAATGTTAAATGTAACGATTTCTTTAGAACGTGGATTGGTTTTTAAGAAAAGCATGATTGACAATTTATAGAAGCAACAATGTTTTTTCGACGAAACTTCTTCGGGGAGTGGATGCTTTTAATGGTGGAATCGTGTTACAGGAAGGATGTTATCGGCAACTGATTGTTAGGAAATCCTATATATTAACCACAGGCGTGGGGCAGCAATTGATACCACAGTGGCTATCACCTCAACCCTACAAAACTATAGTATCCTTACATTCATTACGTTATAGAAAATTAGATCCAATAATAAATTGTGATATTTTACTGGTTTTAATCCTACATTTATCTGTTTCATATTTAAAAAGTTTTTGCAGTTTTACCAGTTTCACAATTTAGACCAAACCAATAATTGAACAAGGTTAACAATTTCTGGATTGAGCTACCTTAAGATAATTTTGAACTGAAGAGCTTTTCCGGTGAATTTTATAAATAAATAAATTTGTATATTTAAAAATTTTTTAAATTCCACGAACCTAACAATTGTAAAATTCTCATAATATTATATTAACAATAATATGAGTTATTATCTTAGGAATAGAAAAAATGATTTAAAAAATGATAATTAGTTAGAGTTTTCTGATAAAGTATCATTGCAGTGCCAATTTAAATTTAAATTTAGGAAGTAATTTTTGAGAAATTCAGTAATATAACCAGGATTTAGTCAAAAGCGCAGGCTCAGAATAGGATCAAGTAGTTGTAACTGGATTTGGTCAGACCTACAAGGTTACCACAAACAACACGAATGGTGGTAAACTGATCGGGTAAAATCTGTGGTGTTGAAAATTTAGTGAGTTTGGGAGAATTAAGGGTCTTGTCGAATTCATCCCCAGATAAGGCTAGTCCAAGCGTGTTTGCATTGTGTCGCTCCTGTTAGTTACAAACTTTCTTTTGCAACTAATCTCGTAGAATTTCATACCTACTGAAGACCTAAAATTGATTGTTATAACAAAAAATGACTAAAACCACTAACCTATTTTTTGAAACTGATACTTATTCATCAGTATGATAGGATTTAATAATGTAATAGGAGATAATATTGCCTCATCTTTGAATACTTATTTATTGATTTTCAGGTCATTTAATCGCCTCAGACAAATCTCCTCAATATTTCCATACGGAGTTTGTGGAAGCTTCCAATTTAGATCATTAAGTGCACTACGATTGTTTGCTTTAGAGTATTGAATATCCCCAACTCCGAGACATCCGATATCCAACGAGAGGGTAAGCTCGAAAATGGCTATATGAACAATTCCATTATGTCACCGACGCATTGAGTACCGAGTTGAACACAGAATAGGAGAGTATTCACAAAAAAGGTTTTTTTGAATGTTTAGAACCTCTTGCTTCCAAGTTGATCTCAAACCTCTCCGTGAAAAACTTGTTTGAATAAAATTCGATTTATTGTACTGAATTAACCCTAAAAAATATATAGCTAATCTTAGAGGATTCTTAATTTTGTAAAAGGTTTCTAGTTTATCCAGATCAAAAAATAAAATTAAAAAGAAAGTAGTATATAAAGAAAGCGGAAGAACTTGAAATTAAAGTGAAAAGACGAAGCAGGATTAAAATAGTTATAAATAGCGAGATCGACTATTAGTGGGAGTTGATACTTTTGCAGGTCATGAAATCGGCTTAGGTGCAAACACATCCGTATAATCCTTAACCGTATGCGGCAACGGAAGCAGTCGTTCGAAACCTCAAAGGGATAACTGGTTCCAGTTGGGCTTTGCCGTAACTCGATATTCTATATCCTTCTAATGGAGCCTTGTGTGTACGCCAAGCCAGATAAAAATAAAGCCAAGAGAACTCTTTCTATTTGCTCTGCGACGCGAAATATTCTATCAATTTTTAATAGAGTGCTACGATGCGTAAGGTACACGTATTATTTTGAGTGCATCTCAGACTTTCTACATCTCGAGAAAAATTGAAAAAGCTAGGATTATTGAGGGGAATACTTGAGACGAATCTATTAGAAAATATTGAAAATGTAGCTGAAACTAACAAGAATGATTAGATACTTGAAAAAGGAAGACGTTTTGTCCCTCTCAGATAGATTTTCTGGTTTTCCACTCAATCTGCTGGGGCTTCTTTCTCTAAATTCTACTTTTACTCTCCGTCTTCTTTACCGTCTTTGTCTTCGCCATTATGTTTGGCTTTGTTATCATCAGTATTTTCATCATCATCCTTGCTTCCATTAATGTCTTTGTCTTCGATATCATCTTCGTCTAGGTCATCATTGTTTCTATCATAAGCATTGTCTTCATCGTAATCATCCTTGTTTCAATCATTATCCTTGTTTCAATTATCATCCTTGTCTTTATTAGTACAATCAGGTACCTTGTAAGCTACCAGTGTTATTATTTCATAAACAGATTATGTTATTAAATTTGAGCACATCTGTCACTTGTCACCTAAAGGTCTTCATAGCCCTAGAGACTTAAAAAATAGATCCTTTTCTTTATTATCTTCTGTACAATTATTCTTGTCTCCGTTATCGTCTTTGTTTCCGATTTTATATTTGTTCAGGTGAGCATGTTTCTATTACCATCATTACCTTCATTATTATCCTTGTTTCTACCGTCTTTCTTGTTTGTATCATCATCCTTGTTACTACCATATTACTTATCTCGAGCATAATCCATGTCTTCAACATTTAAATTATTTTTATCATCTTCCTTTTCTTCATCATCATTTTTGTCTTTATTATCGTTTTAGTTTCAGATATCATCTTCGTATTGGTGATCATTATTTCTATTATCATCCTTTCTCGCATTATAATTCTTGATTCTATTGTCATTCTTGTTTTCATCATGATCATCATTATTGTTTTTATTATACTCCTTTTCTGCATCATCATCCTTATCCCAAATAATCGCCCTTGTCTTATATTTATGCTCTTCTTTATTTGAACAAAAGACAAAATGGCTAAATAACTTAAGCACTGTCCGTTAAGCTTCTTTAAGGAAAAATAGGGAAGCCTTAATTTTTAGAGTTGATTCTCACATAAAGCATTTAAAAATCATTAGAAACACATGAAAACATACACTCTTTCATGTCTTGATGTATTTTTAAACGAAAATTTAGGTTATAGTTGAAAATGTCGGGACGGAGGCCGCTCTAAATCCGAGTCGCAAGGAACATTCTATTTTGTGACTTCACAATCTATTCCGAAAGACTACGATCAATCCAAGTCGGAATCCCCATAGGAGATATGTCTCCTTATCTTCTTTTATGCTGTTTCTAACATCATCCTTGTTTCCATCAGCATCAGTGACTCTATCATTATTGTTCCTATCTTCTTCTAAAACTTTGTTTATCATCATCCTGGTTTACATTATCATCCTTGTTTGTATAATCATCATTGTCTTCATCATCAATCTTTTTCCATTAATGTCCTTGTCTTTATTACTGTTCTTGTTTCTTTGTTTCTATTAACATCTTTGTTTCCGTGAGCATCTGTGACTATGTCATTATTGTTCCTCTCATCCTAGTTTTCATCATCATCCTTTTTTCTATAATCATTATTGCTTCCATCAGCACCTTTGACTCTGTCATTATTGTTTCTATCACCCTAATTTTCATTGGCATCTTATTTTGATTCATCATCCTTATTTTTACCATAATTATTGTTTGCGTAATCATTCTTGTCTACGCTATCATTCTTTTTTTACGTTAACATCCATATCTTTATTATCATCCTGGTTTCTATCGCCATTAATTTCTTCGTTAGCAGCTTTATTTCTATCATCATCCTTGTTTCAATCAGTATCTTTGACTCTTTTATTATTGTTCATATCATCCGAGTTTTTATTATCATCCTATTTTCAATCATCATCCTTGTTTTTATCATTATCCTTGTCTTCATCCTAATCCTTGTTTCCATTTACATCTATATCTTTATTATCATCCTTGCTTCTACCGTCATTCATTTTTCCATTTGGAGCTTTGTTTCTATCACCATCCTTGTTTCTATCGTCATTTATTTTTCTATTAGCAGCTTTGTTTCTCTTATCATCCTTGTTTTCATCATCCTCTTTTCTATCATCATTCTTGTTTTTTTGTATCATCCTTGTGTTTATAATAATACTTTTTCCATCATCATCCTTTTTTTATTATCATGCTTATCTTTATTATTGTCTTTGTCTAAAAAATTATATTCCTATCTGTCATTATTTTCTCCATCATCACCTTTGTTTTTACTATCATTCTTGTTTCTATCGGCATTTATTTTTTCCTTATCATCTTTGTTTCCATCATCATCATCCATTTTCTATCATTATCCTTGTTTTTATCATCATTCTTGTTTGTATAATCTTTCTTGTCTTTATAATCATCCTTTTTCTATTATTATCCCTTTCTTTATTATCTTCTTTGCCTCCGTTTATCTCCCTCTCTCTCGTTGTTAATTTCATATTCATCCTTGTCTTTATTATCATTCATGTTTTTATCAGCATCTTTGACTCTGCCATGATTGTTCCTATCATCCTAGTTTTCATCATCATCCTTTTTTCTATCACGATCCTTGTTTTTATCATAACGTTGCTTGTATAATCATCCTACTCTTCATTATTATTCTTTGTTTATTAATATCCTTCTCTTTATTATCATCCTCGTCTTTGGCATCATTTATTTTTCCATTGGCAGCTTTGTTTCAATCATCATTTTTGTTTTTATCAGAATCTTTGATTTTTTCAGTATTCATCCTATCATACTAGTTTTCATCATCTTTTTCTATTATGATCCTTGTCTTTGTTTGTATATTCATACTTTTCTTCATCAACATTCCTTTTTATACTAATATCCTTTTTTCTGATATCATCCTTGCTTCTATCTTGTTTTCATCAGCAAATTTGAATGTGTCATTATTCTTCCTATCATCCTAGTTTGCATCATTATTCTTTTTACAGTCATTATCCTTGTTTATATTATCATCCTTGTAACTATAATCATCCTTGTCTTCATCCTTATCCTTATTTCCATTATCATCCTTGTCTTTATTATTGAATTTGTCTCCGATATCATCTTCTTTGTTTTCATTATTTGTTATTATATCATCCTTGTCTTCAATATCATCCTTGTTTCCATCATCGTCAATTTCTTCATCATCCTTCTTTTCATTATTATCCGTGTCTTTAATATCATCATTGTTTCTATCATCATACATTTTTCCATTAGCAGATTTGTTTCGATCATGATCCTTGTTTTTATAAACATCCTCATCTTTACTATCATCTTTGTATTTGTTATCATCTTTTTTCTATTATCATCCTTGGCTTTATTATCATCCTGATGTGTATGACCATCCTTGTCTTCATCATGATCCCTTTTCCCATTATCATCCTTCTCCTTATTACGATCCTTAGTTCTATCATTATCTATTCTTCCATTATCAGCTTTGTTTCTATTACCATCCTTGTCTCCATCAGCATTTTTAAACATGTCATTATTATTGTTCCTATCGTCCTAGTTTTTATTATTATCCTTTTTCCTATTATCCTCATTTTTATCATCATCCTTATTTGTTTAATCATCCTTTACTTCATCATCATCCTTTTTCCCATTATCATACTTGTCTTTATTATCATCCTTATTTCTATCAACATTCATTTTTCCATGAGCAACTTTGCTTTTATCATTATTCTTATTTCCACCAACGCCTTTGACCATATAATAGTTGTTCCTGTTATCCTAGTTTTCCTCATCATCCGTTTTTCCATCATCATTCTTATCTTGATAATCATCTTTATCTTCGATATTATCTTTCTCTCTGTTATTATCTTTTCCATCATCATCCTTGTTTCTATCATCCATTTTTCCATTAGCAGCTTTGTTTCCATCATCATTCTTGTTTTCACAAAAATTTTTATTTTTATGATCATCCTTGTTTTTATCATTAATATTTTTCCACCATCACCCTTGGCTTTATCATCATACATAAGAGTATCTGCATCAACAGCCTGGGCTTCACCATCACATGTTATTTGAATCGCCTTTGCTTTCATCATTTAAACCAAATAAAAAAAGGTATCCAATACATTTTTTCTATTTTCTGCACCATCGGCACCATATTTTAAAATAACTAGTTGAACCCAAGTTCAAATAACTTACATCTTATGTTTTTCTTATCTATTTCAGATGTCTTGCTCAAGGAGACATTGATATTTAAAGTTACTCCCGAATATAAAACAGTCTTCAATTTAAAGAACCATTGAGGAAAACACTCTTGCCAATAGAATTCGTGATCCGAATTTCCAACTTCCAAATGGAATGTCAGTGACATCACTTCCGCATTGGCGAGCTTTCGTAAACGAACGTCCTATTCCTTTCATACTCGTCTTTTTCATCTTCTGTCCACTCTTTACCGTTTCTTTGACTACTTTTACTCAATTTCAACATACGTATATTCTTTTTCAACATCCTCTTTTCTCTCCTCAATTTAAAGGTTTTTACTCTATTTCTCTTATTTGTCTCTCTCCTTTCACCATATTTTCACTCTTAAGTGGTTCTTCCAATTGCCTGCCAATATTCGCTTTACTTTTCTTTTTATATTCTGGTATTTAGAAACTACTTTTGGTTAAAGATACTTTGTTTTTTTACTCCCAGGGTAATCATCCGTTCATGGGAACGAGGATGCCAATTGCTTTTTTAAACTCATATATATTCAGTGGTTTAAAACTAATTCTCTTTAACCACGTTTTCGTCGATTCGACAGCACTCTGTCGTGAAAAATGATTTGTTCGCGTCTCGCTGGAATAACAATTGTGCTATTAATAACGTTATATAAAACGAGGTGTGAGCTACGTTTAATAACTGCAAAAAACATTTCACGAGATGCGATCAATCGCTCTAATGAAGCAAATATCGTGCTTTTTTGCAATATCATTATAAAAATATGGAATTTCAAAGCTTCGAGAATTTCTGACTCTTCTCAATTACTGCAGTTATTCAGTATTGCATCACAGTTGAATATTTCTTATTAAATTGCAAAAATAGTTAATAATCTTCGGGTCTTTTCATAAACTACTTTACGAAATTTGAAATATCCCCCCCCCCCCAACTTTAAAAGTAACGTAGGTGTTGGATAAACACGGACTTCACATTTATTCTGGTTTTTTTTCTAGTCAATTTTTTTTAGTAAGAGAAAAATTTGGCAAAAAAAGACCACTTAACAAATAGCTGAATTTTGAACATACACAGATGAATTTGTAACCACGAAGGTTAATTTTATTTGAAAAATAAATTTAGAACGAAGCTAAAAAGACGATTTTTTAAAAACAATGTGGATTTTTATACCCGAAAAGATGAATTTTCATCAAAAAAGCTCATTCTAAATGAAAAAGATGAATTTTCAACAAAATAGTTCAATTGAGGAGTTCTGGACAAGAAGGCGATAGGCGCTCGAGAACGAGTAAAAGTATTGTCCAGACTGTGACGTCAGGTATCAAAAGTGAAATTCGAAATTTAAAAAAACCAATAATATAGTTAGATATCTCTTCAAAAATGAACCTGAGTCTCCATTTACAGTTTTTCTCTCGGGCTGCAAATTTTCCAGTAAATAAATAAAAACTGCCTTTTTTTTAATTGAAAAAACCATGTTTTTCACATTCAACTCGCCGTAAGTAATTCGTTTTTCAACTAATTAACAAATTTCTTTTTGAGTTTTATTCGTGACACTCTAGCGGAAGCTACAGTTTCCAAAAAGGGTCAAAAGTTAATTTCTAATAGTTTTTTTTTACCGAATGAAGAACCACGTTTTAAGACTTTCACATTAAAAAAGTGATCGAGGAAGTTTGAGCTACGACAAACTTCAAACGAACGAATATCGAGAAAAACAGTTTATTTTTTATAAATCTCATAATACTTTTAAGTTATTTTTAAATAAAAAAAAAATGAATTTGTAATCGAATAGTTTAATTTTTCACTAAAAAATATAAGTTTTCAATAAAAAATGGAATAGCTACATTTGCAGTTTAAACAATTAATTTTTAACAACAAAAATAGAAGAATTTTCTGCCAAATATTTTCAATTAAAAAAGAAGAAATTCAACAGAATAATATTATTTTTTATTAATTTGTTGAATTTTCAACTCATGAATGACATATTTTTAATCAAAAATTGAATAATTCAATATAAATTTTTCCCAAAAGAGCTCATTTTTAACAAAAGAGTTTATTTTTAATTAAAAACTTTAATTTGTTTACAAAATTGTTAAATTGTTAGGTAAAAAATACAAATTTTGACCAAACATTTGAATTTTAAACTTGGAAAGATGATTTTTTTACGAAAAATGTAATATTTGATCATTTTCCATGACTAAACATCATTGGCGATGTGATTTTTAAAAAATTAAGAGAAAAAGCGATTTCTTTCTGCGTTTAAATGCCCAAGCTAGAAATTTATTTATAGAATTTGTTTATATAATTAATAAAAAATATTAAATGACAAATTTTTATGATCGAGTATTATTTACTCGATGAAAACAAGTAATTTCAAAGCAAAAAATTACTTTGCAAACGAAGAATACATAGTATAAAGTATTTGTTAAGTTAAATTGTTTATAACTATTAATTTAACAAGGTCATAATTTTTTCTGGTTTCAACTACCCCCGTGCATAAAGTCTGGTAATGCTGCTCATAGAAAATTTTATTCACGAAGATAAACAAAAAAAAAAAGAAAAAATCGAATTCTTCTTCACTATTTGTATTGAAATAAAAGTTGAAAAAAATGTATACATCACGCTACATAATTCTCTTCAAAATTTAATGCTGAATTTTCCAAACAAAAAATCTGAAATCGGTTAAGAATTACCACTTTTTTAATTCCAAAATGTCCATTTCGTACATAACAATTTTATACGCTTCAATAATTGATCAGAAAAGCTTTAAATTGGTTTATATGACTGTGTATGGAATCACATAATATATATTATTTGTTTATTATTCCATTTATTTGTTATAGGCAAATTTTATGAAAAAAATTAACAAATAGGCTTATTATCGGTAAGCAAAATTTTTTTTGTTGCTGATAGTGCTTCATATTAATGTAGGAATGACATTGAATTCCAAATCTAATTTGAAAGTTTATAATAAGATTGTTATAAATAATTCGTGTGGCCAAATATGAATATTTGATATTTTTAAAAATTATACTTTCCTTCAATCGCTAGAACGAGTTCAGCTATTCCTTAAAATTATAAATATTTAATAATATTTGACAAAATATAACAATTTAAATGTCTATGAAAAAATAAGATAAACAAATTTAAAGCTTTGTCCCTTTCGCATAAAAACCATTTTTTTTACTGGAAATATTTTAAGCTATTGGACGAATGACTGCTAGTCACAAAAATATTAGAAACGTTAACAATAACCGCTGTTATTCACAATTGTTGTAAGAAAATGTTTAAACTTAACGTTTTATCAAATTAAAATTTTCTTTGATGGTCAGAGTGGCTACAGATATTCCTCAAAATAATAGATCCTTGATAATGTTTGATAAAATGTAACAATCTGAATATTTATATGATTCCTTGAAAATTTATTGCGATTGAAACCCCAAATTTTTCCAAGTTAACTGCCAACTTTTGGAATTTGTTTGTCTAAATTCTTCATAAACATTTAATTGTTATATTTTAATAAATACCATCAAAGACACATTTTTGAGGAATATCCATAGCCATTCAAGCGATTAAAGAAAACTAACATTTGATAAAACCTTAAATATGAATATTTTCTTTCGAGAATTATTTATAACAGTGGTTATTGTTAACTTTCTGAATATTTTTAAAGCTAGCAGTCATTCGTCCAACAGCCTGAAACATTTCCAGTTCGAATTTTTTTTTATGCGAAAGTGCCAACATTATAAATTTTTTTATATAATTTGTTTAGAAAAATTTAGCTTAATAAATTTTATCAAACATTAATAAATATGTATTATTTTAAGAAATACCTAAAGTCACTGTGGCAATTAAAGGAAGTTTTAATTTGAAAGAAACTCAAATTTTAATATTTTGCCACAAAAATTGTTTATAGCAATGGGTATTATAAATTTTTCAATTGGTTTTGTAACTAAATGTCATTCCTACATTAATATAAAGCACTTTTAGCAAGCAGAACCTTTTTTACCGATAATAAGACTATTTGATAATTTGTTCATAAAATTTGTTTGTAAAAAAATAAGTGAAATAATGACTAAATTATTTGTATTCTATAAGTTCCTACACATTCATTTAAGACAATATCAAGTTTACATCATCAGTTGCTAAAGCGTAAAAAATTGTCATGTAAAAAATTTCGATTTCTCCATTCTTTGAGTGAAAAAATTATCAATAAACAAATAGAGGAGACGAAAGTTCGGAGAGTCAAGCTCTTCAGAATTGAATGAACTTTAAAAAAAATTCAAAATCGGAACAAAATTGAAGGCTTTGGACATTTCTGTGAGAAAAAAGTGCATTTTGATAACGCAGTTAGTCGACGGCGCCTCATTTGTTATCAAGTAATTTCTTTAAACTATTTTTTCTAAAAATATCGTTGCCTTCTATAGATAAACAATAGCTAGTACAATAACCAGAAGAATGGTCTATTTTCCTCTTTTCCTTTGATAATACTCTCATATTTCGTTTGGAGATTTTGAAGCGAGTAGCAGTTATTCGAGGCGTCAGCGTAAACATAGATTCAACGGATTCGATCTATATGTGTCGCCTAACGATTGGTTATAGCTATGCTCCATTGCATTTCGCGGTGGTAAACATTGAACTACGGAATAAGCTCCTATCGAGGTCGGAACGACGTCACAGCGCATTCTCACTGTTTATTTTCCCTCTCACATTGGCGCCATAGATAGACAATTTCTGCAGAGAAAAATATTTTCAATAATTTTTAAAGTAATTGGAAAATTACTCTTTCAATAACTCTAATGAAAATAGGTGTAATATTATGGAATTTTATAAGAAATTAGAGTCTAATAATGTTATAAGATCCTGTGACTCTTGGTGATTACATGGCCTGTGCTCGAGATATGGTCCGGAGTCAAGTTTCGCTCACTATCTATCCTTTGCAGTTTTTCGGCAGTATTAAGTTCGCAGATCAAGTGTTTTGATTTTAGGTTACTTTTTGTATTAAAGAATTAAATAAAAAAAATTAAAATTCCATAATTTAAGTGATACCGAACTACTAGAGTCGCAAGGGAAAAAAAGAGGCGATAGTAGCGGAAATTCGAAGTTTTATAAGTCGAGTGACTCCTGATGACTACCAGGGCCCCTCGCGTAGTGCGCAGCGTTACGGTTTTTAACACCGGTGGCCTTGGTTCGAGTAATGGCCCGGAAGCAATTTTTCCTTACTATCTATTTTTTACAGTTTTTGGAAAGTTTTTTAGCAGCTTCTAGTCATTAGATTAAGACAAGTTGAGGAAAAGTAAAATAACAACGGATGTAGCTGGTACCCCGTTATAAATGGCGTCCAACTGAAACTCCCACGGCAGATTGATCAGAATCACTTGAAGAGGGGCAAAGGTGTGATGCTTTTCGAGCGGAGTCAAGTTTTGCTCACTATCTATCCTTTGCAGTTTTTCGGCAGTATTTAGTTCGCAGATCAAGTGTTTTGATTTTAGGTCACTTCTTATATTAAGGAATCAAATAAAAAAAATAAAATTCCATAATTTGAATGATACCGAAATACTAGAGTCGCAAGGAAAAAAAGAGGCGATAGTCGCGGAAATTCGAGCTTCTACAATTCGAGTGACTCCTGATGACTACCAGGCTCCCTCGCGTAGGGCACAGCGTTACGGTTTTTAACACCGGTGGCCTTGGTTCGAGTAATGGCCCGGAAGCAATTTTTCCTTACTATCTATTTTTTACAGTTTTTCGAAAGTTTTTCAGCAGCTTCTAGTCATTAGATTAGGACAAGTTGAGGAAAAGTAAAATAACAACGGGTGTAGCTGGTACCCCGTTATAAATGGCGTCCAACTGAAACTCCCGCGGCAGATTGATCAGAATCACTTGAAGAGGGGCAAAGGTGTGATGCTTTTCGAGCGGAGTCAAGTTTTGCTCACTATCTGTCCTTTGCAGTTTCTCGGCAGTATTTAGTTCGCAGATCAAGCGTTTTGATTATAGGTCACTTCTTATATTAAGGAATCAAATAAAAAAAATAAAATTCCATAATTTGAATGATACCGAAATACTAGAGTCGCAAGGAAAGAAAGAGGCGATAGTCGCGGAAATTCGAGCTTCTACAATTCGAGTGACTCCTGATGACTACCAGGCTCCCTCGCGTAGGGCACAGCGTTACGGTTTTTAACACCGGTGGCCTTGGTTCGAGTAATGGCCCGGAAGCAATTTTTCCTTACTATCTATTTTTTACAGTTTTTCGAATTTTCAACTAAAGAAGATGAATTTGTAATGAAAGAGATTAATTTGCTAACAAAAAGACGAATTTTCAATACAATTTAAGAATTCTCAAAGATAATTAGAGTTTTAAACTAAAAAAATTAATAAAAAAAAAAGATAATTTTATATCGAAAATTTGAAAATAAAATTCAAGAATTCTAGCCCAAAAAGTAGAGTTTTAAGCTAAAAAAGATGATTTTTTAACAAAAAGGTTAATTTTGTACCTGAAAGAAGAAGAAAATTCTCAACCAAAAACTTAAATTTTTAACTAAAGGAGATGAATTTCTAATAAAAAAATTAAATAAATAACAAAAATAGACGAATTTTTAATAAAATTGAAGAATTCTCAAACAAAAAGTTGAAATTATTATTTAATTAAATAGCTTTAAGAAAATGAAGAATTATGTAATTTGTTTATATATTTACGAATTAATATTTGTAATTTTTTGATAAAATAAGAGTATTTCTCTAAAGAGGGAGCTGGAAAAGTGGTTCAAGATGTGCTCAATCACTCTTTCGTGACAATTTACTATAACGTATTTCTTTCAAGAGGGAGCTGAAAAAGGGGTTCGAGATGTGACCAATCACTCTTCTGTGACCAGTTTCTAAATGTATTTTTTTATAGGGGGAGCTGGAAAAGGGGTTCGTTATTAATCAATTTTTTGTGACCCGTTCCTATAACGTATTTCTTTAAAGTGACAGCTGTAAACGGGGCTCGAGGTGCATCAAATCACTCTTCTTTGACTAGTCGCTACATAAAGCGTATTTTTTAAAAGTGGGAGCTGAAATAAGGGTTCGAGATGTGACCAATCACTCTTTTGTGACTAATTCATATAACGTATTTCTTTAAAGATGGAGCCAGAAAAGGGGTTCGAGATGTGACCAATTACTTTTCTTTGACCGGTCGCTACATAAAACGTATTTTTAAAAGGGAAAGCGAGAAAAAGAAGTTCTAGATGTGACCAATCACTCTTTTGTGACCAACTGTTATAATGTATTTCTTCAAAGAGGGAGCTGGAAAAGGAGTTCGAGATGAGGCCAATAACTCTTCCGTGACCAATTTCTATAACGTATTTTTTTAAAAGAAGAACCAATCACTCTTTTGTGGCTAGTCGTTAAAACGTATTTATTTAAAGGGGGAGCTGGAAAAGAGGTTCGAGATGTGAACAATCCCTCTTCTGTGACCAGTCGCTAAAACGCATTTTTTAAAGGTTGAGCTAGAAAATGGGTTCGTGATTTGACCACTCTTTTGTGACCAGTTGCAAAAACGTTATTTTGTAAAGTTAAAATTTAGTTAAAGTATAAAAAGATTTTGCCGGAAATCAAAGTTCCTTGATGTTAAAATTTGCCGGACTAAAAAAAATTCAAGTGAAATTGAAAGTAAATATTATATTCCTGCAAAATTTCTGGACGAATTGCCATTCTCTGTAGGCAGAATATTTTTCCAGAATTTCGGTCGAATAGACACTCCGAACTGTGAAACTAATTCTCGAAGTTTTATAGAAATATTCTACAAACAGGAGTTGACCGAACGCCTTTTATTGTTTATCTAGGATAATCATGCATTAGTTGCAACACGAAGTCAGGAATTTTGAGAAAAGTGGAAAAAGCGAAAACGCGAAGCGTTACTAAAGTTAGTTTGCAGAAAGATAAATGCGTGACATGCATCAGTGACAGATTGGAGTTGTCGAAAGTTGCAAAACAATCCAGTGTTTGCGGAATCCACAGTCGTAGAGTGACACAATTAATGATCTCATTCTGTAGAAACGAAGTGAAACTGCCGCCCAATGAGAGGAAATCGCTGAATTGGTCGAAACTTTAGCATTACTATCTATATTGGCGATTGAACTCTATAAAACACGGGGTAGTTGGGCGGTCACCACGGTAGATCGAATCTCGTGAAAGGTTTTCTGTGAAGTTATTTAGCGCTCTTCGCACCCTTTTTATAACACATCCGGTCCAGTGTTATTACTCTTTTATAAAATCCGACTTTACGGCTTTGAAACGTGACTTTTCCATAAAATTTCAGCTAATGGGATGAAATATGAGTATCAAAAGCATTTTCATTATAACGGGGGAAAGGGATAATTTTTGGAACGAAAAAGCTTTTAAAGCAGTTTATGGGGTCTAAATTGTTACTCTTGTAATTTGAAATGTAATATCCCTTTGATATAGAATCTTTGTGTTTCTCATACCCATTCTAGCTTTCTCTTACAAATCTTCTAAGATTTCCAAAGACTTTTAATTAAACGCGGTTAATTTCCTAATTGCTTTCATTGCACATTTTTTATTTTACAAATCTCATATTTCAACTTTTTTTATTTTATAGGAATTCCAAGTCAAAATTGATTATGACCAACGTTTTTGAATTAAAACTTTTTTTTATCCAAAGTCTTCTAATTAGAAATTCTTAATTTGAAAATTCTCCCAAATAAAATTTTTTAAATTCTTCTAGTTCAAAAATTGTATTTCCCAAATTCTTTGAATTATGAATTCTTAAATTTCAGAGGCTCCTAATTAGAAATTCGAATTCCCAAACTCTCAAACTGAAAATTCCTAATTTCCAAAGCTTTTCTATTGAAGATTCCTAATATTCAATATCTTTTAATTAAAAATTCATTTCTAGCTTGTTAATAAAAAATTTAATTTTACAAGTTTACAGATTGGAAATTGTTATTTTTGCTAGTGCTACAATGAAAAATTCTAAATGTCCAAAGCCTTTTAATTGAAACTTCTTAACTGCCAAAGTCTTCCCATTAAAAATTTTTTATTTACAAATTCTCCCAAATATAAATTTTCAATTTTATAATTCTTCCAGTTGAAAAATGTTCATTCATAATTTCTTTCAATGATGAATTTTCACATTTTCAAAGCTCCGAATTATAAATTCAAATTGCCAAATTCTCCAAACTGAAAATTTTTAACTTCCATAGTTTTCCTATTGAAGATTCCTAATTTTTAATGTCTTTTAATTAAAAATTGATTTATTTTCTGCTAATGAACTAATTGAATATTATAAGTTTACAAATTGAAATATTTTATTTTTACTAGCCCCAAATTAAAAATTCTTAATTTCCAAAGTCTTTTAATTAAAACTTCCTGGCTTCCAAAATCTTCTTATTGGAAATTATTGATTTACAAATTCTCCAAAATATAAATTTTCAATTTTATAATTCTTCCAATTCACAATTTGTCATTTACAAATTCTTTCAATTATGAATTCCTAAATTTCAAAAGCTCCCAATTAGAAATTCAAATTGCTAGTCTACAAACTGAAAACTTTTAATATCCAATTCAAACATTGTCATTCCCAAATTCTTTCAATTATGAATTCTCACATTCTAAAAGGTCCCAATTAGAAATTCAAATTGCTGAAGTTTGTCGTTTTAATTTTTCAAAATCTTTGAATCAAACATTTTTTATTCAACACTTCTTGTATTTGAAAATTCTTTATTTTAATGTGAATTTTCTTAAAAATGGAGTGTTTCCAAATTCTTTCAATCAGGAATCATCCAACTAAAAATTAATAAGTTATCAAATGTTGCAATGAAAACTTCTTAATCTTTGAATTCTCCCAATTATGAATTTTCGATTTTTAAATTCTCCCAATTCAAAAAAATCAAATTCAAAAGCAAATCAAAATCAAATTCAAAAATCGTTAATTTTAACGTTAATGCTTTCTCAAATGGGTTATTTCCAAATTATTTCAATTAAGAATTCTTATTTAAAAATTTTTTTTATTTAAAAATTCTAAATTTTAAAATTCTCATAACTTAAAATTTTTAATTGTAAAAGTTTTCCACGTATACCTTTTTATTTTTCAAAGGCTTACAATTTAAAATTCCTAATTTCCAAAAGCTTCCAATTAAAAATTCTTTATTTACAAAGCCTTAAATTCTGAAATTGTTAATTTTGAAGGGCATCACATTATTAATTTATTATTTCTAAAATTTTCCAATTAAAAATTATTAATTCATTAAATCTTCTATGGGTATGGTATTTCCAAATTCTCTCCATTTAGAATTCTTATTTTTTAAAGTTTTCGATTTTAAAATTCCTCTTACTTGGAATTTTATAATATCTAAAGTCTGCCTTTTATTTGAAATATCTAAAGCCCTCCAATAAATAATTCTCAATATCCAAAGAATTCCAGTGAAAAATTCTTTATTCTTAATTCCGAAATCCTCCAACTAAAAATTCTTAATTTATACAATCTTCGAATTGAAAATTCCTTATTTCTGAAGTCTTCTAACATGATATTTTCAATGTTAAAAATCTTAAATTTCAGAGCTGTTTATTTTCAAAAACTTGTTATCAGAAGTTTTTAATTTCCAGATTCTTTTTATTTAAAAACTTTATATTTTAAATGTCTTACACTTGAAAATTGTTTGTTTTGAAGGACTTTCAAATCAAGATTTTTAATTTCCAACGTCTTCTGATAAAAAAATTTATTTTATGAGTTTCTTATTTCAAAAGTAATTTCCAAGTAAACTTTTGTGAAGGAATAAAATGTATAATAATAACCCCCCCCCCC
>NC_046657.1:143997210-143999490 GCF_010883055.1 Belonocnema kinseyi
TCATGAATTCTGAACCCATGAGACATGCTGTTTAGTGTTTTGCTCAATGGATTCAATGCTAAACAGAACCATAGTGCGCTGAAGGATTCTCCTTGAAATATAACCGTCGTAAAGCGTATTGATCCAGTTATCCTTGGTTGTCCATGATCAAAATACTTGATTCTTGTATCCCAGAGCCTCATCGCATGGCTTAGAAAGTGAATAATGCGTGGACAGATTTTGTAAAGTTTTAAGATTTCAAGCAAATAGTCATGCGGAACGGAAGGAAACGCTTGCTTGTAGTCAATGTATGCCATGTGTAAGTTCCTATGAAACTTACGAGCTTGACTCATGGCAACAGCATCCATAGTGACTAGATCTTTACAGCCTCGTGAGTTTTTACAACATCCTTTTTGTTCTTTTGTAAGAATGTCATTCTTCTCACAATGAGAATATACCTTATCTGCAATGATAGCTGTAAGACATTTATAATTTGTTGGAAGACAGGCTATCGGTCGAAAGTCAGATGGTTTTTGAGCGTCTGGTTTTTTTGGTATTTTATACGTAGTACCTTGGAGCATAAAACCTGGCATCAAATCTGGGTGCTCAATGATCTTCTGAAAACACCTTGCCAACGCAAGATGCACACTCGTTGGGTACTTGTACCAGAAGTTGTGCACCATGTCCGGACCTGGAGCTTTCCAATTACTTTCCCTCTTCAAGACAACTGAAATATCCAAAGCTGTGATGTTTGTCAGATGCATTTCTGGGCTATTGCTTGCCCTTGCTTCCTCCAGTTTGAACCACGCAGTAAGAACATCAAGTCTCTGTAGTTGAGAGTCTAAAATTTTATCCAATATTGCTGGTGTTATTGTCTCGATGTGCCGAGGGTGGATGATTTTAGTAACATGGTTAATCAGCTTTCTGGTTCTCTTTCCTTTTTTATATTGAATTTAATCGACCCAATTTGCACCTTACTTTGCTGACATCCATATCCAACCTGATCTTCCATGGTCGATCTCGATCCCTTGCTGGAACAAAAACTGCATTTGCAGGCCTAGTTTTTCGGCCCAACGTTCTAGCGGTTGCTACAGCTGCACAATATACAAGAGTTTGCACCTCTAATGCATTTTGTGCTACGTTCAAATACATAGGTAAAACCTTACTGTCGAGATGTGCTATTAGTGTACGCAGATGATTTGTAATGTTCATTTTGGGCAGAGAATGCCTCAGTGTTGGTTGCACTTATCTGAACTCTAGTAAAGCAAGACCAAAATTCCTTTCCAGGTGCTGTAGTTCTTCTGAGATTTCCCTACCTACATGATCGTTAGTAATATCCGGATGTGGTTCTAATAGATCCGGTGCATGATGTTCATTATCCCTAGCACCTATGCCTTCAGCAGCAATCAAGTCTTCGTTATCCACGTCTTCCAAGGCGAGCTCATCAATAGGAAGCTGCCGTTCCACTTCCATTTTGGTAGCAGCTATTTCAACAGCCGAAAGCAGTCTGTTTACAGATATTGAGCGTTTTTGATCTGCCAGATTCTGCTCATTTATTTTTGTGGCTACCTCTGGGTATTTAAGTAAAAAGAGTCTATGATGTTCTCTCCTCACACTTTCACCACATTTCTCTGCGAAAAAATAAAGGCGCATAACATCTCTGTTCATATGGTATGTCCATTTTCTTCGCTTTTTTGGTTGCTGAACCTCTGCTTCTGCCTCTGGTTGTATAAGGTCATCCACCTCTGGAGGATGTGGTGGTATTGGATCATCAATAGGTTGAGGAAGAACATCAATTGCTCCTGCTTGACCGTTTGTCGCGGCTTTCTCTAACTGATGTTCATTGCCGTCGTTTTTCCACGCCAAATCAACCTGTTGTTTAATCTCCATTGCTCGGTCTTCTGTAACATGTAGATTAGTCCTGATGTTTTTCACCTTAGCGATAAGATCTCTTAGCGCGACCTTTTGTATCCCAATTGATGCCCTCCCACGGTATTTCTGTCGAGGTGGTTGGCTCCAAACAGCTAGTGCTAGCCAAAGCATCCTCAGCAGGCACAGTTGATGTTCCACTGCTTACCGTTTGTTGCAGATGTTCTTGCTGGTCAGCTGTTTGATTAGTGAGATCTGCCTGACCATCTCGCAGCTCACCATCACCACCGTCCCGCATTCTGTGGCCCCCAGCGGTGGCTTCAGGGGCGCCCGACGATCCTCGGGAAGCAACAAGCGTTTCAAAATCTTTAATATATTCTCCATTTTTCATTAATGGGTTTTGGTGTTCTACTTAGTCCCTCTCCTCTTCGT
>NC_046657.1:143999590-144023599 GCF_010883055.1 Belonocnema kinseyi
TAAGACAAGCCTAATGACTGCCTTTACTACGAGACACAGATTAATTATGAAGAGTTTTCTCAACTCGGCAAACAAAATCAGGGCGATCAACACATATGCCATTCCTGTCCTCACGTACTCCTTCGGGCTCATAAAATGGTCTAACACCGACCTTGTAAAGTTAAACAGAATTGTTCGCGTAGAAATGACGAAGCACCGAGTGCTCCACAGAAATTCAGCGATTGAAAGGGTAGTTCTACCACGACATTTAGCGGGTAGGGGTGTTGTAGATGTCAAAAAACTGTGTGAGTCACAAGTTATACATTTACGAGACTATTTCAACAGCAAACGAAATGTTGCGCTTTACAGAACCATCTGTCAAGCGGATCTTGAATACACGCCCTCAAATTTGTCCTCAGAAAGGGCCTTGAATATCAGGGCAGAAACCATAGAGGAATTAGAAATACAAGGGAGGCAGAAAGCCATCCATGGCGAGCACCCCAACACGTTAGATCAAAGTGAAGTGGATAGTGAGGCATCTAATATTTGGCTACGAAGGGGTGTTATGTATCCAGAGACGGAAGGTTTCATCATTGCGATACAGGACTAGGTTGTCACCACCAGGAATTATCGCAAACGCGTGTTACATCAAGACGTGGTTGACCGGTGCCAATTATGTGAAGATTCCAACGAATCCATCGAGCATATTATTGATGGCTGTCGCTCAATGGCTCAGAGAGAATAAACGCACAGACATACTTATGTAGCAGGCATTATACATCAAGAACTTGCCCTAAACCTAGGGCTC
Source organism: Belonocnema kinseyi (assembly GCF_010883055.1). Classification (NCBI taxonomy): domain Eukaryota; kingdom Metazoa; phylum Arthropoda; class Insecta; order Hymenoptera; family Cynipidae; genus Belonocnema; species Belonocnema kinseyi. The sequence continues at coordinate 144,000,378 of NC_046657.1, forward strand.
TTAAAAGAATGGGTGCCCTTCTATAGATACATTCCAATGCCCGTTTTAGAAAGCGAAGATTACATCTTATATGATGATGTTACTATCCAAACGGATCATTACACCCGGGCCAATCGACCTGACACCGTGATATGAGAAAAAAAAAGATGGAAGAGTCTACATCATCGACATTGCTTGTCCGCTTAACCGAAATTTTCAGTCAACCTATACAACCAAGATCCACAAGTATAGCCAGTTAAGGCATGAAGTAAAGACCATATGGAGGAATGTGAATCATGCATCCATTCATCCCATTGTGATTTCGGCTACAAGCAATGTGCACGCAAGATGCACTGAACATCTTGAACATTAGGAGTCAGTATGGTATTGGCAGCAGCTCAGAAGGCGGTTTTATTAAACACCTGTCGCATTGTAAGAAACTTTCTTGATCATCAGGAAGCGAGCGACTAAAAACCCGCGGAGTGGCAGATGGTAGCTCTAAGAAAGCATCCAGAGGTGACTGTTGTCACCTCGAAAGCTCGTGGCCGCTCGTAATTGTATGCCTACAACATCATCGCAGGAGGTTTCAACCATCGTATATTCAACCATCAATTCAACGTATTCAACGCATATTCAACCATCGTATAATAATAATAATGGTAACGAAAATCGGAAAAAAGAAATTAGGCGGCAAACAATTTCCCTCTTCTCTCCATAATTTTATTTCAATTGAGTGTAATTAATTAAGGGGCTCGGAAAAACTACAGAGCCTCATTATTACTGCAATGAAGTGCAATTGCGTGCAGCAATTAAAAATTTTTAATTTTAGAGGTCATACTATTGAAAATGTTTAATTATGAAAGTCCTCCAATTAATGATAGTTTATTTTCGAAGTCTTCTAATTAAAACTTCTTAATTTCTATAGTCTTTCATTTATAAATTCTCAAGCTCTAAATTTTTTGAACGAAAAATTCTAAATTTTCCAAGTGTTCTCATTATAAAGGTTCAACCTCCAAGGGCTTCCAAGAAAAAATTCTTAAATGCAAAAATCCAAAGTTCTATGAAAAAAACTTTATTTTAAAATTTTACAAATTGAAAATTTTTAATTTACCAGTCTTACATTTATATGTTTTTAATTTCAAAATTCTTATGAAAGAAAATTTTATTTTACAAGTTTACATATACAATTTTTTTATTTAAAGGATTTCTAAATAATAATTTAACTCTGCTGATTGCATTTCTTTCAATTAAAACTTCTTTTTTTCAAAGTGTTCCACGGATAAATTCTTTATTTTTAATCTTTCAACTGAAAATTTCTTATATCTGAAGTATTCCAATTATAAATGCTCAACTTCCAAAGGCCTCCGAATCTTATTCTCAACTCACAGAGGCTTTCGAAAAAATCCTATTTACCAAAGTCTTAAAAAAACTTAATTTCCTCATTCTTTCAACTGAAATCCATAAATTTACATTGTTTTCCAATTATACAAGGACATTCTCAATTTCCGAAGGCTTTCAAAAATATATTATTAACCGCCAAAGTCTTTCAATTTAAAATTCCTAATTTCCAAATTCTTCCAGAAAAAATTCGTAAGATTCCAATTATAAATCCTCAACTTTCAAAATCTTCCAAGAATAAATATTTACTCTTAGAAGTCTTAAAAAAATCATAGTCAAAAATTAATTAATTTTAACGGATATTCAAGTAATAATGGTTCATTTGCAAAGATTTTTAATTGAATTTCTAATATCCAAAATATTTTTATGATAAATTCTTAACTTTCAAAGTATTTTAATTAAATATCCTTAATTTTCAGTCTTTCAATTAGATATTCTCAATTTCTAAAGGCTTCAGAAATATTCCTAATCGCCAAAGTCTGACAACAGAAAATTATTTATTACCACAATCTTTCAAGTAAAAACTCTTAATTCCCATTGTCTTCTAATTATACATTCTCAACTGCCAAGGATTTTCAAAAATAATTCTAAATCGCCCTAGACTTTTAACTAAAAATCTCTAATTTGCATAGTCTTCCAAATGAAAATTCGCGATTTGTAGTCTTCCAATTGTAAATTGCTCAATCCCAGAGTCTTCCAAAAATATATTTCTAATCGCCAAAGTCTTCCAAATGAAAATTCTCAATTTCGACAGTTTTTAAATTAAAAAACCTCAACTTCCAAAGGCTTCCAATATGTAATTTATTGTCGCCAAAGTCTCTTCATGGAACATTTTTATTCTCAAAGTCTTCCTAATGAAAATTCCTAATTTCCAGTCTTCTAATTCTAAAATCTCAACTTCCAAAGGCTTCAAAAAATATATTCTTAATCGCAAAGGCCTTCTAAATGAAAATTCCTAATTTTCAAAGTATCTCAACTGAAAATTGTCAATTTCAACATTCTATCAATTAAAAATACTCAACTTTCAAAGACTTTCAATGAAAAATTCAAAAATTTTCGAAATGAAAATTCGCGATTTCCAAAGTCATTAAATTGTAAATTGTCAACTTACAGTGCCTTTTGAGAAGATATTTTTAATCGCTAAGGTCTTCTAAATAAAAATGTCTTATTTCCAAAGTCTTCCAAATAAGAATTCTTAATTTCAACGGTCTTTCATTCAGAAATTCTCAGATTTAAAAACGATAAATAAAAAATTACTAATCGCCAATGTCTTTCAACAAAAAATTCCTAATTTCCCCAATCCTTCAATTGAAAATTTCTAATTTCTATTGCCTTTTAAGCATAAATTTTAAACATCTAGAGGCTCCAAAAAATATTATTAATATCCAAAGACTTTTAAATGAACATGTCTAATTTTCAAAGTCTTCGAATTGAAAATTCTCAATTTCTTCAGTCTTCGAATTAGAAAAACTCAACTTTAAAAGACTGCCAAGATACAAAATTTCCAATCGCCAATGTCTTTCAATTGAGAATTCTTAATTTCTCAATTCTTTTAAATAAAAGTCTTAGTTTTCATGGTCTTCTAATTATAAATTCTCAACTTTCCAGGGCTTCATTTATGTAATCATTAATTGGAAATTTCTTGAACTGAAAATTTCGAATTTCCAAAGTCTTCTTAATAAAATTTCGTGATTTTTCAGTCTTCCAATTGAAAATTCTCCACTTCCAGAGTCCACATAAAAAATGCTTTATTTCCAAAGTTTTTCATATAGAAATTTTCAACTTCCAATGAATTCCAATTAAAAATTTCTAATCGCGAAAGGCTTCCAACAGAAATTTCTTAATTTTCCAAAATTTTCAACCGAAAAATTTTAATTTCTATTGTCTTTTAATTATACACTTTCAACTTCTAAATGTTTCCAATAAGTACTCGTAATTCTCAGCCGTCAAAGTCTTTTAACTGAAAATTTCTGATTTCTAAAGTATTCTGAATAAAAATTCGTGATTTCCAAAGTCTTCCAATTGTAAATTCTGAACTTCCAGAGGCTTTCGAGAAGACATTTTTAATCGCCAAAGTCTTCCAACTAAAAATGCTTCATTTCCAAAGTTTTTCTATCAGAAATTAGAAATTCCTAACATCCAAATACTTTCAATAAAAATTCCTAATTACCAAAGTCTTCCAACGGAAAATTCTTAATTTCTCAAATGTTTCAACTGAAACGTCTTAATTTCTATAGTCTTTCAATTATACATTCTAATCTTCCAAATGCTTTCAATAGAAAATTCTGAATCGCCAAAGGCTTTAATTTATAATGTACAAAGTCTTCTAAATAACAATTTCGTGATTTTCCAGTTTTCCCATTAAAAATTCTTCACGTCCAGAGTCTTCCAAAAAGATATTCTTAATCGCCAAGATCTTCTAAATAACAATTCGTAATTTTCAATGTGTCCCAACAAACAAATTCTTAATTAACAAAGTTTTTTAAATAGAAGTCCTGAACTTCCAAAGGCTTCCAATAAAAAAATTCCTAATCGCCAAAGTATTCCAATAGAAAATTCCTAATTTCCCAAATCTTTTACCTCAAAAGTCTTAATTTCCATGGGCTTAATTAGATATTCTGTTCTTCCAAAGACTTCCAACCTAAAATTCCTAATCGCCAAAGTCTTCCAACAGAAAATTCCTAATTTTCCAAAGCTTTCAACTCAAATTCCAGAGGTTCCTAAGCAAATATCCTCAATCTTTATAGTCTTCTTAAGGAAAATTCCTAATTTCCAAATTCTTTCAAAGGAAAATTCTCAATTTTCATAGTAATTCAAGTAGAAATTTTTAGCTTTCAAATATTTTCATTTAAAAAATTTCCTAATTGCCAAAGTCTTCTAACAGAAAATGTTTAATTTCCCCAATCTTTCAACTGAAAAGTCCTAATTTCTATTGAATTCTAAGTACGAATTTTAAACTACCAGAGGCTCCCAAATAGATTTTATTAATCGCCCAACAATTTTTAATGCAAATTCCTAATTTCCAAAGTTTTCGAACTGAAAATTCTTAATTTCAACAATCTTTCAATTAGAAATATTGAACTTTCAAAGACTTCCAATAACAAATTTCTAATCACCAATGTCTTCTGATAGAAAATTCTTAATTTTTCAATTCTTTTGACTAAAAAGTCTTGATTTTCATGGTCTTCTAATTATAAATGCTCAACTTCCTAATACTTTTGAAAAAATTCCTAATTTCCGAAGTCTTCCCACAAAAAATTCTTAATTTCCCCAAACATTTCAATTGAAAAGTCTTAATTTCTATTGTCTTCTATGTATATATGCTGAACTTCTAGGGGCCCCTAAATAAATTGTCTCCATCGCTAATTACTTCTGAAAGAAAATTTCTAATTTCCAGAGTCTTCGAAATAAAAATTCGTGATTTTCCAGCCTTCCAATTGAAAATTTTCCACTCCCTGTTTCTTCGAAAAATATATTTTTACTAGCTAAGATCTTCCAAATAAGAATTCCTAATTTCCACAGTGTTTCAAGTAAAAAATGCGTAACTTTAAACAGTTTTTCAAATAGAAATTCTTAACTGCCAAGTTTTTCAGCAGAAAATTCTTGATTTCCCAAATATTTTGACTGAAATGTCTTGTTTTCCATCGTCTTCTAATTATAAATTCTCAACTTCCAAGGCTTCAAATAAGTACTTTTTAATCTCTAATGACTTCTAAATGAAAATTCCTAATTTCTAAAGTCTTCCAACTGAAGATTTCTAATTTCCAAAGTCTTCCAACTGAAAATTCATAATTTTCGAAGTCTTCATATGAAAAATTCTTAATTTTCACAGTCTTTCAATTCTAAATTCTCAACTTCCAAAGACTGCCAATAAAAAATTCCTAATTGCCAAAGTCTTCAAACAAAAAATTCTTAATCTTTCAAATCTATCAACTGAAAAGCCCTAATTTATGAATTGTCCTTTAATTATATATTCTGAGCATCCAATGGCCTCCAGTAAGTAATTCTTTATCGTCAAAGTCCTTTAACCGTAAATTTCTAATTCGCAATGTCTTCCAAATAAAAATTTATAATGTCCAAATTCTTCCAAATGTAAATTCTCAGCCTCCAGAGGCTTCGAAAAATAAATTATTTATGGCTAAGGTCTTTCATAAAAACATTCCTAACATCCAAAGTCTTCAGATTAAAAATTCTCGTTATAAATTGAGCGCAGTTAATGAAAGTGCCAGGATCAACTACAGAACCTCACGATTGCAGTACTGAAGTAATTAACTGCGCGCAGTAATTAAGGACTGTCTGAAATTAATCATGTGCTCGCAAATATTTGAGGAGAATCAGAATTATTTTGTTATAACTAGGAGTGCAAAAATTATTTTCAAGTGATTTGTACTTCAGTCGTTGAATTTGCATGATATTGGTCATAAACAGTTCCCGTGGATATAGGATTCCACTCGAATAATGAGATTTCATTCACAAGAGTTCTACCTGTTACTCAATTTCAATTAAATTATCTCGACAGATAGTGAATTTCTAAATCGGCTTGTCTATGTCAAGCCGAGACTACGGGATTTCGCGATTTCAGTCGGCTTCCATCATTTTGGCAATCGATTCACTGAAATTTCCTATAACAGAGGTGAACGCTGGTGTTCGGCTTCCGGTCGGGTTTGCACCTCACGCCAGGTCTGGTTATTTTCAATTCTCGTCCTCTATTTATCTTTTTAAATCTGGATCCCTCCGCGTCCAAATAACGAATGTACAACTGAAATCAAACACACGAAATTACACGTGTCCAATTAAAAGTGCGAGAAAAAATACATTCATTTACAATTTCAGACTTCGGGGAGGAAAGGAATTGTTTTAATTGACAATTATTATGGATTGTTATTCCACGGGAAAACTTTTACAATTTGTAAAGGAGTGATTTCAAATACAAATTACTTTATAAATTTTATTAATGCAAATATATCGGTGAGTTCTTTCACGTGGAATGGAAAATTGTAAAACTTGGATACCCATTCTAAATGCAAAACACGACTTCTTTCCCTTTAAGTGATACACCATAGCAGCGATGGGTAACTTAGAAATGACAAAATTTAAAGGTTGGATGTCTATTATTTCAATAATTTTCGAATTTATTAGTGTTTTTAATAAATTTTAGAAATTATTAAAGTTAATACAAATGCACTGTAAAAATACTAGTCACTGTAAAGATAGAAGTACTTACGTTAATTTTCCAGAAATGACTTAAAACGTTAAAAAGATCCTAATAATTAAATAATTTACTTAGAAAACATGGAAAGTGTAATTATAAAAGTATTACAAATAGAATGTTTCCAAATGTAAAGTATAGGTTATTTCAAATAATTTAAAACTTCAGTCTTGCACTTTAACTGATATATTGAATAAGTAATCATGTTTCAAAGTCAGCAGTGATTTTCAGTATACTTGCACGAACCATGTAGATCATTTCGAATGGTGGTGCCAGTTCTCCTTCAAAAGAGGAAAAACATTTGTATAAGTAGTCATTAACCGCAGAATTTTACTAGATTTTCAGCGGTTATTTGAAAAGGTTTCTCGCTTCTTTTTTGAACGAGTAAGCACGTTTCAAAGGCACTAGCGATTTTTAGTACCGCTCGCGCTAGCCGTGTAGATGGTTTTGGATACTAGTGTCAGTTCTTCTAAAAAAAAGAAAAATATCTTTATGTGGAGTCATTTCACGTGGAATTTCTTCATCTTTTCAATGGATTTTTGAACAAATTTATCACTTCTTTTTTGAACGAGTAATTACGTTTCAAAATCAGGAGTGATTTTTACTACTGCTCGCGCTAGCCGTGTAGATGATTTTGAACGCTAGTTTTAGTTCTTCTTAAATAAAGAAAAATGTCTCTATAAGGAGTCATTCCACAAAGAATTTCATTGGCTTTCAAACGATTTTTTAAACAAATTTTTCCCTTCTTTTTAGGCAAGTCAGTAGTGATTTTTACTACCGCTCACGCTGGCCGTGTAGATAATTTTGGACGGTAGTGTCAGTTCTTTTAAAAAAAAATATCTCGATAAGGTGTCATTTAACGCGGGAATTTATTGGATACCCTTACAGTTTTTGAAATAAGTTTCTCGCTCCTTTTTTTGAAAGAGTACTCACGTTTTAAAGTCAACAGCGATTTTTTAGTGACGCTCGCGCTAACCGTGTAGATAAGTTCCGACGGTGGTGCAGAAACTGTAAACCATTTCTAAATAGATGTTTACGTGTTCTGATTTGGAACCGAATCTCATTAATTGGATATTTGTTGCCGTTTCTTTGGAATTGTGTCAACTAGGCGTTCACGGAAGCGAAAATCGTTTACCTTGGCGTTCGGGTTACTATGCTGTGAAATATGTGTAGATATATACAAGCATACATGCATATATACATATAAACACAAAGTTTCTCTTATTTGGTCGGTCTACATTGAGTTTGATTTAGAGCAAACTCTGTTTTACTCAAAATTGTATATTCCACACGAAAAGAGGGAAATGGAATGCAGTATGTAAGAGGCATTTTTCCTCTGCATTCCGCTCTGCAGTTCTCTGTCGGGGTCACAAACGGGTGTTGTGGAAAATGGGAATTTAATGCAGGATCGCAGGATGTAAAAGTTATTATTTTCTCGGGCTGCAATATATGTTAAAGAGGAATTTAATGTTATTTTAATAGGCAGGCAGTTTATGAGCCAGTTTAATATTACATTCTGGAAATGTTGTTCTCCCTTGTTCAAATAATGATTACGCATATATTTTAGTGGCTTTTGCACTTATTAAGTTGTAGTTAATACCAATTTTTAAACAGAAGCCGCTATTGTTTGAGGATCTGAAATTACATCAGAAACTCCTGACAATATCTAAAGTCCAACTAAATTTCCGTTTATTAATCACCTGCCGTCGACAGGTATTTGCGTAGCTTTTAATTTAAAATCTCTCGACAAGTTATAATTAACTTTATATTTCAGTAATAATTCCATGTTTATTTTTTATTTTAGCAGTCTAAAGTTTTCACTGTTATTAGTTTCAAAATATCTGAGATAATTTGAGGCCATTTTTTAATTTTTTTAATGTAATTTAAATGATAGAAGCGAAATTTACTTGAATGAAATTTTATTCTTTTATTCTTTATGAAAAAGGTAAAAATTTTCCAGATCACGAGCAATGAAAAAAAATATGGACTTACGTTCAAAATTGGAGTATGCGAAACTCGGGGAAATCCCGGAGCTTCAAAATAATAACGCGAGGAATTGAAAGGATTTCAAGAAATTTAGAACAACTCCAAGAATTCTTCCAAATATCAATTCTTGAGTTATATGAATTCCTTGAATTTCCACAATTTTCTGAATCCTTTAAGTTCCTATAATACTTCGACTTGTATAAATTTCTTCCATTGCTTAGAATTTGTAAATTTCCGGAACTATCCGAATTCTTGATTCCTTGCTTTAATTATCTGATTTCACCGAATTCCTATAAGTCCTTAAATTATTCGAATCCCTTGAATTCACTGAAATCCTTGAATTATCTGAATACCCATAATTCCCCGGATTGTCTAAATTCTCTGAGTGTATTAAATTCTCTGCAAAATAATGCAAGGAATTCAAAGAAATTAAAGAGAATACAAAGAATTCAAGATATCAACTATTTTATCTCTCTTCTGATTACCGCCTATATCTACTAAAACGAGGAGCCAACTCAAGAAGCATAAGGCTTCTCTCAGACGACGTTAGACAACGCGAGAGTTATCGGTTTACAACTTACATTCCAGAAGAGGTTCTTTTAACTTGTTGATATCGACTACTCTAGTTTTAGGGACAATTAAACTAATTAATTGCAAGAATTCAGTAGTAACTCGTACAGGAGGAATCACTTTCCCTAGCTGTCACAAGGAAAGATTCTAACTCGTGAAACTGTAGCAGCTTTTGTGAGAGCAAAGTCGTTTCATTGGGGTTTCAATGAGAATTTAACGAGCGTCGCCCTCGTTATAGGTCGCTTCGTTTGCCGTCGTTTTGGTCCAGAATCCTGGAAGTTACGTCGGTACTTAAGTCGGCGTTATTGACGCCACGTGGGATCTACATATGATTGTCAAGCGACCCCAACAACCCTCACGTGCCAACCATAGACAACGTGTAGTGACGCTTCCCCAACTTGCCCTTCACATTTGTTGGCGAAAGCTACTCAAGCCCTTGCACTTCCAACTTTGCAAACCTACTCAGAGCAAGGTAAAAGAAAATCGATGACAACCTCTGCTCTTGTCGCGCAATTTTATCCGTGAATCGAACCCCTCTTGATGCTACATTTCCACTCTTTGCCTTTCTGATCAGCTTATTTGATTCCGATTCGTGCATTGTTTCGTGAATAATTAAAATGCAAACAATGTGTTTTTCGGATGAAACTTAGGATTTGAAAGGTACTTGATTGTATCCGTAAAGCGGAAAGAAACAATTTGGGGAAGATGAAGATTGAACTTTAGAAGGCCTATATTGTTTAGGAGTTGGTGTTCATTCATACCGAGTTTCTAAACATACCAATAATGAAGGAAAAATGACAATAACTCCTGTTGCGCAATCTTATCCGGAGGTCGAAACGTTTTTTGTTGATTCTACATTCATAGCATTTTTTTGTATCAGCTTATATGTTTTTGATTGATTGATTATTTTATGGCCAATTAGATTGCAAACAATATGTATTTGGGATGCCAGAATTTCAGGACTAAAATCGTTATAGCGTTTTTCTTGATACACTGACTGTATATAGCAATAATATAATTCCTGGATATTATGAAACTGTCAGTCAAAATTAATTCATGCTTGCTCATTTTCAATGAGACTAATGAGTTTCATTACGAATGATTCGAAAATTGTACTCAAAATTCAGACTGAATGTTTGTCGCGAAATTTATGATCATTCGTTTGACGTGGCAAATCCATTGGGAAAGCAATATCTCTTTTTTAGTCAATATTAATTCAACAGAAAGTCTTTCTCGTTTGGGTGATTCGTATTAGGTATTTTTCATATTTACGAAGAGAGCATCAAACGACGAAGGGTGGAAAGCAATTCGTCAAACATTAAACTATCGCCGTTACGAATCGAGCACCGACTGATTCGTACTACCGCTTAGGACGTGCGATTGATTGCTTCGTTCAATTTTCACGTGCGCTAGTCGCATTTAACGCACGAGTTGCGGTGGAATTAATTTTATCGGCTGTTCAGTTTTTGCCGCTTTGTCCACGAAACTGTTGTCGATTTCCCTATGCGGAATGAAGCAGGTATTGGAAATAAACGAATACAGTTTTTAGGACAAATCATTCATCTTTCGCTCTAGTGGACGATTTCAGTTGGAATGAATTGCTGACAATTTCGCTTGTCCGATGAAGATGGTAGAATGAAGAAAAACTATTTACATTATTCGTTCTCATTTTTCCTAATAACTGTGCCATAGAGATTTGTCGTATATTTCGTCTTACCCTTCTGATGATGGTTCCAAATAAAGTAAATCGTCTTTGCCTGCCTTTATCTGAAAAAGCTATCAATAAATGAATTTTAGAAATAAGGAGTTTTTATAATTTTCTTTTAGTGCATCATGCAAGTCTAATTTTCCATTCTTCTAATATATTTTTAGCTCCTCCTTTTGCTGACGTTAACATCGAATAATAAGCTTATTTCTTTGGTCTTACAGAACAATTCTTTCATTTCATCTCCGAAAGATGTAAAACTTAAGCGGATTAAACTTACGAATCCCGAAAAACGCAAAATCCCTGAATCCGAGACTAAATCCTCGTGACATCGGGTAATATAGTCGGCGGTTGAAAATGGGAAAGAATCCGAGGAATTCTTTGCCACGCATTCGCACTCAGCCAGCTGCAAGTACCCGATTCCGTGAAAGCTGTCAGTCCCCGTGACAAGTGCTTATCGTCTTGGGATGGTCTGAGTGGATGGGTATCCAGAGGGCATTTGTTGGAAGGTGGATACTAGATAGGATAGGCAACTGGAGATGCAAGTAGAGGAGGTGAGGTGGTGCTAGGACCGTAGGATGGTGCAAGGAGGGTGGTATGGTGCAAGGACGGAGAGAAGGTGTGCAGACAGCACAGTGGTGGGATGATGCTGGGACGGGTGGAGCCGGCTTGAGTCGGTCAAGGGGGGCGCTAGGGTGCTGGACGAATTTGGTTCCGTCGTTTGGGTGGTCGGGGCCGCGGAGCCAGGGGAAAAGCAATCAATCTTTGAGAGGCAGATGAGTGCGGACCTAAAATATAGGGCAACGCAAATTTAGTCTGGCTGCGTCCGTCCACGTGTCGGCGGGAATGCGCAACCGCCCGGGTTGTAATCGATATTGCCGACAAGGTACCACGCCCTGCACCTGCGAGATGTGCGGGATGCAATGCTACGATTACCAGCCTGCATCTACGTTTACGCCTATGACTTTTCGACGAAAGCTCGTCGCCTCGTGCCGAATGCCCGCTTACGATTCTCTGTAGGCTCACAGCACGTCCGCACCCTCCACTTTTGGCGGGAAATTCACCCGCCGCGTCCTTTTGTAGACTACACTGCATTCATACCTTCTGTATCATATCGATTTTCTCTCGGTGGAGGTGAACTGCTGAGTATCACTCAATTTCAAGGAGAAATTTTTTCGAATTCTCAATTGATGCGCTCACACAATTCTTCTCTTGAAATCTTCCACTTGCTGAGTTTTATTTCAATCTAGTGCTCATGCAGCTAAAGAGGGAATTTGTCCATTTGGTGTGGAATTTCTTTGTTGCAGAATGCAAGGGAAATGATGCGTTGCAATCTTTTAATTCTCGTCCAACATTCACTGGCGAAGGTAAAGTTTTTAATGCAACGAATATAACTTTATTAAATTTTTCTCACTTCCTTTAATTTGAAAAGGGGATTGTGCATCTTTTTATTTGTCTTCATTAGAGCTAATACATTCACCCTGTATAAGCGAGGATCGGCTGTGATGTTGATAATGTATTGCTTTGCGAAAAGTAGGGACTCGAAAGATTTACTACTTTCACACGGATATCACCCCCATAAAAGTTAGAACAATTATTTTCTTTTTCTATCTTATTTCCAGTTAGTTGAGCTTGTTTTGCTCCTCCCTAACGAAAAGATTGAATTGGAGATAAGAGAAAGTTTACCGAGACTGAATCATTCTCAAAAATTCATTAGCTTCTTTTCATCTAATACAAATGTTATACAGAGAAAAGGTTTTCTTCAAGTTATAAGATGTGATAGTCCGACCTATATTAGATCAATCTAGTAGCAGTTCTTATATTAAAGGGCGTCTGGGACAAAATCAAATAAAATGAAGCCCCTCGGATTAAATCGAGGGTGGATTTCCACACCTTGGCATTTTATCTTCTAAATAATACCCTAAATAATGATTAGTGGATTCGGAATTTATCTGAGATATAAATTTTCCTGAAGCTAAGGAAGTTGACCCTTCTTTCCTCAATTACTTTTAACCTCTCATGATTTCACTGACCTAAATGTTATTTGAATTCTTATGAACATGGAGCATGATAAGCCAGTAAAATATTCTCTCTTGGGTTCAGAAATGGTAAATTTGATCAAACGACAGAGAAACTGAGAATGTTCAAAGCTTGCAATTCGTAAGGAAAGCATTTCACATATTAAAGCTTTCCCAACCAGAAAGCGTAAATCCTACTGCTGGGAAATACTTCTAAAATATGCAGAATTAGAGTCAGCACCAACCTTAGCGAGAAAATATGACAATTCTCTTTGAACCTGACTAGATTGAATGAGATTTGGCACCGCAGCCTCCTTTATTGTTTTCGCCCCTTGGCTTGCCAAATTTACTCGTCCATCTTCTTGATCTATTTTTCCTTCAGATTATTTTTCTTTTTAACTTCTACGGCACTTGCCCGTTCTTTTCGAACTATTAAACTAAATTTTGATCAATCCTATCTTGCAGTTTTTAGTACTTGGTCTTCGGCAGCGCGTGCACAAGCACCTAAGTCCTGCAAGTGAAGTTTCAGGGCCGAAGAAGTAGTATTAGAGTTAAAGGTTGAACGAACTTTGCCACGCTTCGATGTCAGAGGAGGAATTATCTTTTCCGGGCTCGTCCATTGAGTACGAAGCACGAAGAGGGCGGAAATGCCAGTTGCGAATAAAGTGCAAGCACGGACTTACGGTCCGTTTAAACTCGACTTGAATCTACCCAGGACTTACAGTTGAAAACACTTATAACCAAGTTATCCACTTCAAGTCCCTGTCGTCACGCAAACGCCGATCCTTAAAACATACAAACGCGAGGGATTATGAAACTTCAATTCAAGAAACTTATCTACAACATCTTCAACGCCAAAGTTCAATCCTTGATCCAGATAATTCATTACGCCTTCCGACTTTTCAACTCGTTCCTTCATTGAATAGTGTTTAAAACTTTTCTTTTTAATCGCTGTTCTCAATATATCTTCAGCTAACTTAATTTTTTCATTATCTTGTCAACAGTAAGACCACGAGGAAACACGTTTCGTTTGATCAGCTTTTTCTGTCTAGACTTAGACAAGTTTTGTCGAAAAGTATTTTTTAGGAAATTGACGGTCCTTCGAGCCGGATAGGCTCAAGTGTCTTTCTGATAAAATGATAGCTGAGGGTGCTCACTCGAACTTGAAAAAAAGCTCTAGGATGTTTCTCGGATTTTCAGGTCGAAAATTACATTTTTTTGAGGTTGACTTTTGATTGTTTATAATATTTATTATTATCCCTTTGGGTAATTTTTATCTTTTTTATGGTTCAAAATAGAATTGCCTGTAAATTTAATTATTTTGATAAAAATTCGACAATTAGATTAAATAGTTATTTTTTGGACTGAAGTTCAACGGTTTTCTTGGAAATTCGTATTTTTGAGATTAAAATTCAACTTTTTGGTTTAAAATTAACTTTTTGTTGAAAATTCAACAATTTCGTTGAATTTTATTTTTCTTTGATACTTTTTGGGTTTAAAAATGTTTATGATCTGAATATTTAGTTCAAAATTTCTTCTTTCTAGTTGAAAATTCCACTAATTGAATTAGTGTTTAACTAACTTATCAAAAACGGATTTTTTCGGTTAAAAATTAAATTATAGTTCAAATTTCTGCCTTTTTTATTGCAAATTAACCTTTGGTTTAAAAATTCAATTACCTTATTTAAATTTGAACTACTTTGATAAAAAATAATTTTTTTGGTTTAAACTTTAATTTTTCTACTTTCAAAGTGATCTATTTGGTAACAAATTCAACTACTCAGTTCAACACTATTTTTTTTTAGTTGAAACCCCTTTTGTTCAAAACTTAATATTTTGTAGCTAAAAATGCTACTACTTGATTAAAATTAATCGAGTTTGGTTTTGTAGTATACTGTTCTGTTAAAAATTCACTTTTTTGTTGTTAAAAATTCGTTTTGTTTTATTAGAAAATTAACTTTTTCTACAGAAAATTTAATTATTACAAGTTTGGGAGAAAATTTGTTTTTATTAGTTAAAAATGTGCCTTTTGCTATGAAAATTCATCTCTTTTGGTGCAAACTTAATATTTTTCGTTTGAAAATACCAATTTTTGATTAAAATGTTCTAGTTTGGTTGGCGATTTTACAATTTAAAAAATGTTTTCCTTTTTCATGAAACATGATTTTTTTAAACTGAAGATTTAATTATTCGATTTCTGGTTTAAACATAATCCTACTTAGCTAAAAATTTATGTATTTTGTTGAATATTATGAGTTTTAATAGAAAATTAATATTTTGAATTGGAAATTTACCTTTTAGTTGGAAATTTGAATTATTCGGTTAAAATTTCATCTATTTTGTTAAAAGTGCAATAATTTGTTTAAAATTTTTAAAAATGTATAGCATATAAAATTGAATGAAATATAATACGCTAATTATTTTATTTAAAAAATGGAGTCCCCTATTCTCCTTACAATATCGCCATCTCCACCGTTTGAATAGCGTTATGGCCTATAAAGTCGGTCATCGATATACGCTCAACTCCCGATATAACAACGGGTTGGGGTATGGCTTGCAGTGGTCTTGATACAATACCTGATACAACTGATGTGCTGCGCGTGGGGCTCTCGTGGCTGTTCGCCATGCTTCAATGAGCACTGCTTCTCTCTTGATTCTGTGGCTCTTGTCATCTCGAAACTGCCGAGGACATGGATCTTAGGAATATCTTAAAGTGAAGTTTCTTATATCGGAGTTGAGTGTAGTCGGAGATTTAAAAAATTTGTAAATTTGCATCAGTCGGTTTTGAAGTTTGTTATAGTTTGCATTTTCACTTGAAAAATTGTACTATGTAGAGTTAGTTCAAAAAGAAGTTGAAAACGATGGGAACTTTAACCGAAGTAATTATTCAAATTGTTTAAGCGTTGAAAGAAAGAAAGATCCTGTATATTTTCCTGCACAGGAACCTGCACAGGTAATCTTGACGATTTCTGTAGAGGAATCTGGCGAAGAAAACTGTACATAACCCTGCAAAGAAACCTGCTCTAAAAAGGAACCTTTAAATGATCGCGTATAGGTTGTCGTTCAGATTCCTTTGCGAAGTAAACTGAGGCACTGGTTGCTGTACAAAAATATTTATAAGATCCCGTACAAAAATCCGCAGCGAAAACGTATGACGCTGAACGCACTAAAGTTGCTTTTTAATTCGCTTGAAGATTGAACCTACTGACGACAGTGTCAAGCCCCTAGCGAACCCTCGCGGATTAGTTATGCAAGTTCATTTGTAGGATCCTGAACAAGCTCCTGTAAATGAATCCGCGTCTAAAATCACGCTGTGATGAAACCTGTACAGGACCATTCAAATGTTTCTTTGTCGGTGCAGATTCCTTTGCAGGATCATTTACATGTTTCTTCGGCAAAAACCTGTACAGGAACCGTCAAGATTACATGTATAGGCGCGTGAGGAGGTTCGCGTCCAGAATCCTCCGAAATTCCTGTACAGGAATTTGGTGAAGTAAACTGTACATGAGCTTGTAGTGGAACATCCACCGATAAGTGAACCTTCAAATGATCGAATATAGGTTCCTGTACAGATTACTTTGCGAAGTAAATGGAAGCATGGCTTTCTGAACGAAATCACGTATTAAGTACTTCATAGAAAGCCGTATCGAAAGGGCCAAGACACTAGTGAACTCTCGTGGATCATTTCCTATTCAGGTTTATTTTTAGGATCCTGAGCAAGATTCTGTCCATGAACTCGCGTCTCAAATTATTTTCTGAAAAAACCTGTACAGTATGATCCAAAGATCGGCTTCCACACATGTTCCTTTTCAGGATTATGTACAGGTTTCTTAAAAATTCCCTGTACAGAAACTGTCAAGGTTAAGTGTGCAGGTTTGTGTCTAGGAACTTGTCCAGGATGCTCCGAGGTTGCTGTACAGGAATTTTCAGCTGTGTAACTGTAATTCATCATCCGTCTTCACTCGTTTGTAAACGCGATTTTCTTTTACAAAGCAGACTCTTCTGCACTACAAATAAAGCAAAAAAATCCACTTCTAAAAGCAAGAGAAATGAGTTTCGTTAGTGGGTATAAGTCTCAGTAATGTACCGGAAGTACTGGATGTGTTCTTCTTAAGGAGAGATCTGCGATATAAAACGCTAATGCAGTATTAAAGGAGACCCCGTCAGAAAGAAGAATGTATATTACATTTGAGAGGGAAAAGTTAAATCATGCTTGGAAATTACCTACGCAGTAAATGTAGCGGAAAATTTAAACAGATCTGTTAAATAAAATTAAAAGTAGAGCTTTTCTAATTTTGTTAAAAGTCGCTGCTTTCACAAATTAGATTCTCCAAGGTCTTCCTAAATTCTATCATAATTTTAATAACAAAATTCAGAAATAATATTGAGAAAGTAATTATAGGGGTGACTTATGTATATAAATTTCCCTTACTGTTTCCGCTAACTTTTCGTCACACCCATAATTATGCTTACGAAGTATTCATCATGAATATAATGTTTTCTAAATGTGGTACACGCCCCTAATCAGACTTCCAGCAATAACTTCCAGTTAAAAGTTACCAGTCGAGTGAACTTCTTCTTCTGATCTAAATGAATAAATTAAAATAGTTTATAAAATTATGTTTCCAATTAAAGTTATTCCGATTGAATAAAAATTCTTCAGTTTGATTTAGAATAACAAGTTATTCTCATGTTAGGTCGACATAATAAAAATTTTCATCAAACTTTTGGTTTATTCAAAGTTAGATGCAGTGTTGAGCACGTTCCTTGAAAATTTGTAATGCTATATTCCAATACTTCCCCTTCCCCACTTTGTCCTTTCAATTATTTCACTTAATTTTCCCCCTTCATTTCCCAGTACCTTAATGCGTTTAATGTGTCTAGTTTTTCATCCGCATATCTGCTCATTTCCCCACCATCGTTTCCTTCTCTGCGCTTTTCTATTCGAAGCTTACCCTCTCCTACCTCCCTTCCCTACCCACGACCATTTCTAATCATATCCTTTGCTTCCCTTTACATCATCTACTTCGCCACCCTAATTCTATTTCACTTTCCCTATTAACCCACTCCCCTTTCTGCATTTCCCCTGATTCTCCTCCCTTAATTTTTTTATACTTCTTATCTACTCACATCCTCTTTATTTTCGTATATTCATCAATTTTCCCAACTTTCCCTTCCCTCATTTCCCTTGACTCCCACTATTTCACATATTTTCCCATTTACCCTCATTACTTACATTTCCCAATATCCTTATGTTTTCCATACTTCACCTCCTCTTATTCCCCCTCCGTTTCCACTTCTCATTTCCCTTAACTTCCGCTATTTCTACTGAATTCTGATCTCCCTTGATTTTTCCTATTTCCCAACTCTTCCTTCTATAATTTCCACTTATTTTACCTGATTCCCTCCCATAATTTCTCAGTACTTCCTTACCTCTCATTTCATCCTATTTCCTCTGTCGCAATTATCGCTTCTTCCCCTCTCTTCATTGTCCATCGATTTCCACACATTTCTATTTCCACAATTTTCCATAATTTGCCTTAATTTCATATCCTCTATTCTCCATCAATGCACTTCTCGTTCTCCTTCAATTTGCCTACTTCTCCTTATTTTCCTTACTATATCACTCCCTGTTTACCCTCATGGCAACTACGTTCCATCATCTCATTTACTCTCGTTTTCCCTACTCACCCCTCATTTCTTATAATTTTCCCTACTATCCACCCCTCTTATTTTCCCTACACGTTATTTCTTCTTATTTTCCTGATTTCCGTCTCCTTATTTCTTTTCTTTCCCTTCACTATTTAACCCTCCTTTTACTTTCCTCGTTTTTTCTACTTTTCCTCCTTATAACGCTATGACTCCATTACTTTCCTACTTTTAAGTCACCATATCCCCTCATTTCCCTACTTTAATTTCTCTTACCTTTCCTCCCCTTGTTTCCTCTATTCAAACTACTTTCACTCCTTTTATTTTTCGTAACCACCATTTATTTATCATTTTCCTTATTTCTCTTTTCTCATTTCCTTTCCCCCATTTTCCTTCCCTCATTATTCTACATTACCTACTTCTCCTCCCCTTATTTACCCTACACTCCATTTCATCTCATTTGCCTACCTTAACTTAACCCTTTTAGCCTACTTTTTCTTCTCTCATATTCTCCACCATTCCTTTCCATAACCTATAATTTTTAAGTTTTCCGTGCCCATTTCCCCTTATTTTCCTATTCTACGTTTCCCGTTTCTCCTTCTTTTTCTCTCCTCGCTTCCAACACTCTAACTATTTTCCTTTGCTCTTCTTTCTCTACACCCCATTTTTTATTTTCCTAATTTTCCGCCCCTCATTTTCCTACGTTCTCTTCACTTTTCCCTCAAATTTCCCTTTTCTCATTTCCTCTACTTTCTCTCCCCATTAAACCTTAATTTTCTACTTTCTTGTCCTTATTTCCTCTAATTTCCTTAATTTCCCTCCTTTACTTTCCATACGTTCGTTGAATAATTTTACCAATTTCAATCTCCTCGTATCACCTACATTTTCTCCCTTTATTTACCCTTACTTCCCCTGATTTTCCTTTACTTATTTTTCTGATTTCTCCTTCATCCACTTTCGTTATATCCCCTAATTTTTCGTAGTTTTCCAATCCTCTCTTCGCCTAATTTTCCATATTTCCCTCCAATAATTTCCTGTAACTTTTTGCCCTTGGAAAAAAGTTCCAGGAACGATTTCTGCCTTCTAAAAGTAGTATTCTGCTATAATTCCAATCCGCGGTTGAAGTAATTTCATGTATAATTTTTTATTATAAAGATCAAATATTGAAGAGTCTTTAATAGTAAATCTTAGCAATTAAGGAATTTTGAATTAAAAACAGTTTAAATTGAAGAATTTCAATTTAATAGTTGTGTAAATGGTAGAATTTTCTATCTTAATTTGAAAAATCGAAATATCAAAAAATAGCATTGAAAATTGCATTCGTTGAATAGTGGTATAAATCTTGAAAATTTAATAATTTGCAATTCTAAATTTTCGAAATTAAAGAATTTTCAATTTGACTCGTAGAAATTTTAGAGCTTTGAACTGTTGATTTTTAAAATGGATTCAAAATCGAATCATTTTAAATTATACATGTTAAAGATTTTAGAACCTTCAATTGCAAAACTTCAGAGTAGGCATATTTCAAAAATATGTTGACAATTCATGATTTTAGCCCCTAACTTTTAATAATTCAATATATACAAGCTAACGTTAAAGAAAACCTAATTAACAGAAGTCGATTAAAATTAAAACTGAAATTAAAATTGGCAAATCGTTCAGATCGTGCTTCGTAAAAAATCAGGATACGTGCGAAATTATTTAATTATTTTTGTATTACTGTCATCAGGAGTCTTCTGAAGATATCTTCTAGATTCTTTTTTTAAATGTCCTTCAAGTTATTAAAAATCAACGCAAATTAAAATTTTTAATGTGATCAATAACTTCCCCCGGAAAATGCGTCATCTTCCTTTTTCTAATATTAAAATAAAAACTAGTAAGAAAAAATTTAAACCAAATAGATCCATACTTACCCAGCTAGATCCGTAATTAGGTGACTTGATTCATAATTAAACCGATAGACGGTACTTTAAATTGAAAAGTATATTTAAATTCGATAATTAGGCAATTAAAATAAGGGACATGTTTTTGTCAGTTTATTATATAATTGAAAACGACTCTAACTCTAGCAAAGAAAATGATTAGTGAGGAACTTGGTGACTTCATGCCGTATCTTTATCTTCAAGATTTTCATTTTTTTTCTAGTTTTCTGTTGACATGACCTCGAGATGAAAAAGCGACATGAAAATTGCATTATCCCTCTGCATAAGAGTGTCTCTGACGCACGAATCTCTTCTTTTGAATGATGATTCTACTTCCTCTTTTTCTATGTTCCTCTTTCTTCGCCTCATTATTCTTTTCTCTTTTGCAGTATATAGGAATATCTCTTACGGAAACTTGACGTTTTCAAATGCTTTTTCTTTTCCCTCTTTTCTTTTAAACCTTCTTCTCTCTTTCGCAGCGTATGAATGTGATCTTATGGGACGCTTGTCTCTTTCGAATGCTTCATCTTCTTTTTTCTTCATCTTCTTCTCCTTCTTCTTATCACATCTTTTTCTTTCTTTTGAAGCAGCTTGATGAATTATTTTCTTCTTCAAATGCTGCATGTTATTCTGCTCTCTTCTTCTTTACCTTCTGCATTTCGCAGCGCATAAGGGTGCTTCTGACGTAGGCTTGTCTCTTCCGAATGCTTTATCTTCTTCTTTCTTATTTCTTCTACTTCTTCTCTGTTTCGCAGCGTATAGGAGTGTCTGACGCACGTTTGTGTTCTCTTAGATCCTCCTCCTTCTCTATTTCCTTCACTTTCTCCTCTCTTTCGTAGCCTATATAAGTCTTTCTGACGCAAGCTTGTCTCTTTCGAATGCTTTATCTTCTTCTCTCTTCTCTCTTCTCTCTTCTCTCTTCTCTCTTCTCTCTTCTCTCTTCTCTCTTCTCTCTTCTCTGTTTTCCTGTCTTTTTTGCAGCATTTAGAAGTGCAAAGTACGCTTGTTTCTTCCAAATCATTCTTCTTCTCTCTATTTCATCACTTTCTTCTCTCTTTCGCAGCGCACAGGAGTGTCTCAGATATACGCTTGTCTCTTTCGAATGTTTCATCTTCTTCTTTTTTATCTCTTCTCTGTTTTCTTGTTTGTTTCGCAGCGTATAGGATTGTTACACACGATTGTGTGCGTTACACACGAAAATCTTCTTTTCTCTTATACTTAACTTTTTTCTCTCATTCGCAGCGCATATGAGCGTCTCACGCGCATGCTTGTCCCTTCCGCATGTTTCATCTTCTTCGCTCTTCTTCTTTTTATTGTATGTTTTGTAGCGTATAAAAGTGTTACGCACGCTTGTTTCTTTCAAATCCTTCGTCTTCTCTCTTTCTCAACGTATAGAAGTGCCTCTGACGCACGCTTGTGTCCTCTTAGATCCACCTTCTTCTCTGTTTTCTTTACTTTTTCCTCTCTTTCGCAGCCTATATAAGTCTCTCTGACGCAAGCCTGTCTCTTCCGAATGCTTTATCTTCGTCTCTCTTATCTCTTCTCCGTTTTCTTGTCGATTTCGCAGCGTATAGGAGGGTGACACACGCTTGTGTGCGAAACACACGAAAATCTTCTTCTCTTTTATACTTAACTTGTTTCTCTCATTCGCAGCGCATATGAGCGTCTCATACGCTCGCTTGTCCCTTCCGCATGCTTCATCTTCTTCGCTCTTCTTCTTTTTCTTGTATGTTTTGTAGCATACAGAAGTGTGACGCATGGTTGTGTCTTTCAAATCCTTTGTATTCTATCTTTTTCTTTACTCTCTTCTCTCTTTCGAAGCGCATATGAGTGTCTCAGACGCACGCCTGTCTCTTCCGAATGCTTCATCTTCATATCTCTTATTTTTTCTCATTTTTCTTGTCTGTTTCGCAGCGTATATGAGTGTGACGCTCGCTTTCGTCCGTTAAATCCTTCGTCTTCTCTCTTTTTCGCCACTATCTTCTCTCTTTCGCAGCGCATATGAGTGTCTCAGATGCAAGCTTGTCTCTTACGAATGCTTTATCTTCTTCTCTCTTATTCCTTGTACTTCTTCGTTTCGCAGCATACAGGAATGTCCATGACGCAAAATTTTGTCTTCTTAAATCCTTCTTCAATTCTAAACACTTCTTCACTTTCGCAGCTCATAGGAGTGTCTCTCACGCAAGCTTATCTTTGTCAAATGTTTTATCTTCTTCTTTCTTATCTCTTCTCCGTTTTCTTGTCTCTTGTCCATTTTCTTTTCTGTAACGAAGCGTATAGGAGTGTAACGCGAGCTTGTGTGGGTCAGATACGAAAATCCATCTCTTTCTCTCTTATACTTTACTTTTTTCTCTCATTCGCAGCGCAAAGGCGTGTCTCTGACGCACGCTTGTTTCTTTCGAATGCTTTATTTTCTTCTCCTCCTCATGGATCTTTTCTACCGCAAATTCATCGAGTAAATGAGTACTTCTCGCTTTAGATTTCGAAGCTTGTTAAAACTGGCGTGACGAATGGGTACAAAATTGGACAATCTTCTGCTACAATAGCTTTCTGAAAACGGGAATTCAATACTAAATATATCACGTGCCCACACTATTCTAATCCTAATCGTCGCAGTTTCTCGTACACCATGTTCAACCCATCACACCTGCAAGTCAGTAACGACAGCGCTCTGTAGGGATCGTGGTTGAGCGCAATTTGAATTCGAAGAGAGAATTAGAGTGAAAGGAGTGGAAGGGGATTGGGGGTGCCAATGGTGATGATAGGGGGTGAGAATCGGGTTGCGT
>NC_046657.1:144023609-144053531 GCF_010883055.1 Belonocnema kinseyi
TGCCAGGCTGCTTTAGAATATTCGACACGTCCTTTCTCCTCTTCCGTTGGTCCTTACGAAGCACAGGCATGACTCGAATTCTCTTCTGCAAATTCCCAAGCGATCGATACATTGTATACCGTCCACAATAACATCTCTGTCAGGGGCACGTGCCGAACGTCAGTTGAAAGGTAGGAGACGCACGACATACGGTGCCAACCGAAAAGTAGTGTCAACAGACAGCTTTTAGTAGTAGATTCCTGTTACCGACACTTACCGACAACTAGAGTCTTCGTTGGATAGTTAGAAGAGTGGGTTGGTGAAGGGGGCTTACGAATACGTTCACATATTAGGTGATGCAATTTTTAGTCATTTTTGACTCGCCTTACCCCTTTGTGACTTTTTGTGACATATCGATGAACCCTTCCCCCCATTCTAAATATAAAGATGAAGTTAGACAGGAGAGCTGTGGATTAACAGATTTGGGGTCGCCCAAACACAATTTTTCCCTTTTTTAAAAAATTCTCTTTTTTCACAGTTTTTATAATCTTCTCTTTTTTCTTTTATTTATTTGCTTAAATTTAAACTGGACTAATAGAAACTGATAAGAAAATCCGACTGTTCTTGCTTGAAAGTTAATTTTTTTGGTACTCTAGTTTGGTTACAAATTCTACTGTTTGGTTCAAAATTTATTAACTATGTTAAAATTCCAACTATTTTCTTTCAAAATTTTTTTATATAATGAATATTCATTTATTTTTTAAATTGAAAATTAATTTTTCCAACTGAAAATTTAACTATTCCATTTTTGGTTGGAAATTTATCGTATTCAATTTAAATTTCAACTATTTAGATGAAAATTTATCGTTTTTCGTGAAAAATTAACGTGAATGGTTCATCAAAATTTTAGTTTAAAATTTCTGTCCTAGGTTAAAAATTTATGAAATTTGTTCATATTTCATCTTCTTTTGTAATAAGTTATTCTTCTTGGTTAAACAATAAACTTTTTAGTAAAAATATCAACTTATTGGTTGAAAAATTAACGCTTGAGTTAATGTTTGTTGATGTTAATGATTTATCTCTTTGGTTGGAAATGTTAATAATTTAATAAAAATTCACTTAATTTTTTAAAGAAAATCAATTATTTAAATCAATAATTTAATCATGATATTTCTGGTTGAAAATTTAAATCTTCTTAATATAAATTCGTTTAATTTTTAGTCAAAAATTATGTTTTTTAAACAAATTCACCTATTCAATTTTTGATTGAAAATTTATCTTTTTATTTAAAAATTGATGTCATTCGTTTAAAATCCATAAATTTTGTTGTGAATCCTTCTTCTTTTTAAATTCAACTATTTGGATAAAAATTCATTTTTAATTAAAGATTCATCTCTTTAGTTCAAAATTTAAGCCTTCAATTTTTGGATAAAAATGTATATTTTTTCATTTCAAAAATCACTTTTTTTTTTAAACTTCAATTTCTTGGTTGAAAATCGAACTACTTAGTTCAAAAATTATATTTTGGGAGAAAGATTCAGCATTTAAATAAAAAATCGTTTCCTTGGCTAAAAATTTTACTGTTTAGTTACTCTTTTTGTTTTAAAATTAAAATGGTTTTGTAGGAAAATTAACTATTATATAATTAATTGAGAATCCATGTTTTTTTAAAATTAACTACTTGGTTTAAAGTGGCGACTCTTTTGTAAAATATAAAACTATTTTGGGTTTTTAGATTCATCACTTCCGTTGTTCCATCACTTTGGTTGAAAATTGATATATTTATTTGAAAATTTGACTATTTTATTGAAATAAATTTGTTGTTTTATTCTGTTAAAAATTAATTTTTACTTCGAATATGTCGTTATTGCATGTTTGGTTCTAATTTTTTCCTTTATAATTCGAAAATTCAACTATTTGTACCTATTGAAATTAGTTACAATCACTTGAATTCTAATGGATTCTCATTTACAGTGAAAAAATTATTGATATGTCATTGATATATTGAATAAAAAATATATAATCATACGTAAGAAGAGGGGTCAATAAAGCATATATTGTACGGGAGGTTTGAGAAACTGACTTTAAAATAACAGAGATCGCACTTTTCTGAAGATAAAATACGCCAAGTTTCAGAAATCCATTATGCAAAAATATTCAAATAAAGTTTATATTTTTATGCAACTACAAGTTTCAGAACTTGTAGAGGACCAAATGCCGAATAACCTGTCACTGTTTGTCCAAACTTTCTCCAACTTATGGGTATGTCAAATTCCCGCGATCTACAAGAAATTATTAAATATTTTCCCATTTCCCTCTTCTCCTTCACAACCCTTCTTTATCCCTCATTTAATTTTATATCTCGTTTCTTACTTCGCCTCGAATTTAGCCTTGAATATCGTCTCGTATCTTGCCTTGAATCTCGTCTGAAATTTCGTTTTAAATCTCGTCTCGAATCTTTCTTGAATCTTCTCTGAAAATTCATTTTGAATTAGTTCTATTTCTCGTATCGAGTTTCGCGAAAAAGTATACAAAACTGCACTTTTTTATATCACTGTTTGCCAAACTATCAAATTCTCTGACTTAAGGGATGTCAAGTTCTCGCGATCGACAAGGAAATTATAGAATATTTTCCCGTTCCCTTTCTTCCTTTACCACTAAACTTTTTTTTAAATCTCCCCTGCAACATCGCCTTAACTTTGGCCTTGAATCTCTTCTTGAATCTCGTCTCGAATTTCCTCTTGAATCTCGCCTCGTATCTTGTTTTGAATCTTTTCTCGAATTTTGCTCGAAACTCGTTTGTCGTATCGGGTTTTGTGAAAAACTGCAAAAAAGTACCAAAAAGAAATTTTTTAAATCACTGCTGTTCAAACTTTCAAATTCTATAACATACGGGGCTGT
This sequence comes from Belonocnema kinseyi, assembly GCF_010883055.1. Lineage (NCBI taxonomy): Eukaryota > Metazoa > Arthropoda > Insecta > Hymenoptera > Cynipidae > Belonocnema > Belonocnema kinseyi. The sequence goes on from NC_046657.1 coordinate 144,026,490, forward strand.
TTAATGTCAAATATTCGACATTATTTATGGTCTGACCTTTAATTTTCTGTGAGCGCCAATAAAATTATTAAATATTTTTTACAACATTTTTCTGTATCTTTTCATTCGTCAACTTCGAAGGAATCCTGTCATTGTAAAGTATCTAATCTCGCATTTTGATTAAAAAATTAATTTTTGAAAATAAATTTTTTTAAAGAAACTGTTAAATGTTCAATTAAAATAATTTATTTTATACCGAAAACATTAATTTTTAACAAAACAGTTTAATCTTTAACTCATTAGTTTTATTTCAAACCAAAAAGATGAATTTTCAACTAAAATGATGAATATTGAACTGAAATACTTGAATTTTCAACTAAAATTATAAGTTTCCAAACAAAAGAAATAATTTTCGACCAAAAATATATAAATTTCTAACGAAAATGTTCAATATTAAGGTACAAATTACAAATTTGTAACCAAGAAGACTAATTTTTATCGAAAAAGACGTTTTTTTAAATGAAAATACATAAATTTTCAATGAAACAGATGTTTTTTGACGAAAAAGACAAACTTTAAACAAGAAGATTAATTTTCTACCACAAAAAGATGAATATTAAAAAAATACACGAATTTTTAACTAATAAGGATCAATTTTCCACAAGGAATGAAATAGTTAAATCTTCAGTTAAAAAATATATTTCAACTAAGAAACAATTAGTTTTCAATAAATGTTTTTAAACACTTACGTTTTCAAAGAATGTGATCAATTTCAAACTAATATGATATACTTTCAACAGAATTCATCCATTTTTAAATAAAAAATACAAAATTGTCAGCTAAAAATTTCGAACCAAAAAGTTTAATTTTCAGCTTGTACCATGAATTTTCAACTGGAATAATTGAATTTTCAACGAATGGGATTAATTTATACAAAAAATATGCATTTTCAAATGAAAAATTAAATTTCTTAACCAAATACCGAATAGGTACATTTTTTAGTGAAAAAGACGAATTTTCAACTGAAATGATAAAATTTTCGACTGTCGTAGTTAGATTTTTGGTTAAAAATATTAATTTCAAGTAAAACAAAAACAAATTTAATTAATACAGTTGTACAACTCTTCTTTTATAAAAGAAGAATAATTATTATTCAATTTCGTATATATTTTTTTCTTCAGCTTTTTCATTTATGATAATTTCCCGACGTTTCTATGTTTTCCAATGGCGTAGGTAGAGTCGACATTATTGATAGAAAATAAATATTCGGCTGAAACTTTAGAGGGTTAGAACCCTCACTCGACAGAAAATTGAGAAATTCAAAACCATTTCCGGAATATTGATTACTATTAATGCGTTTTGCAATGTTTTGTAGATATTCTGAAATTTTTAATGATACTCTAGACTTTTCGGAAGTGTTTTGTACTTCTTCGAATTGCTTGAAAAATTAGGTGAAATACGCTTTCAAAAAAGGGTTTCGTAGCTCATTATGTAGTTGGAATCTTTCCTTCCCTTTCCTTCTTTTACTTTCCACCAGTTCTTTTCCCCTCATATCATTTTAAATATCGTTTTGTTTCAAATCTTGTCTCCAACTTCGCCTCGATTTTCGCCTCGAGCCTCGTTTCGGAATTTGGGTCGAACCACATCTTGAATTTTGCCTCGAATCTAGTCTTGAATTCCGCCTTGAATTTCGTCTTAAAACTCGTCTGGGACGTTGTTTTGAATGTTTTATTGAATTTCGTGTCAAATATCGGTTCTTGTCTCTAGTCTTCTGAAAAAAGTATAATGGACGGACAATTGACTTAAATTATAAGGGTTTCTACCCGCGACTGTGAAAGTCTAAGAAGCAGATAATTTCAAAGAGGCCTTGAAAATGAACCTGTTTTTGAATTATATAACGAAAACTGCAGATTACTAAACGGAAAAATTAAAGAAATTAATTATTTTGAACTCCATTTAAACTCCAGTTAAGTCAGTTACAATTTAATAAATTAAAAAGTTACATCTTCCAATTAAAAACAAAATTAAAGGTAAAAGTCTGACCCTTTGGTGATCTCTTTTTCATTAGGACAAAAAGGACGAGTACAGAATTGTTTCCCTATCCATCCCATAAAAATGTTAAAAATGCAAAAATTAATTTAGATATCTAAATTTTTTCCCTTCCAAATGAATAAAAATGTTGAAATGAAAAATTGTCTTTTTTTATGGATTTTGAAAATAAAAAATTATGCTCTTTCTCCATAAAAAAAATGTTGTGAAAAAGAAACCGGCCCTGCTTTAATTTGATCAAAATAAAAATCGAAATGTTGAACGTAAAAAACTTTTTCCTTCAATTCAGAAAAGAAAGATCCAGAATTCGGTCTCTTTCTACTGAATAAAAATTTCAAAAATAAAGAGGGTTTCTTTCAATCCCGAATAAATTAAAAATATAATCAAACTTATCAACAATTAAATATTATCAATATTTAGATATAAATTAGCTTTTTGTTTTAATTTTTACATTTTTCAAAGTTTTACAAATTTAGAAATTTAAAATGATTTAATTTCAAAAGTGAATACCAGCGCGTAAACCATAAAACGATATTTCGTCTTTCGATTAATAAATCCAATAACTGATAATCTATCATATTTTATTTATTGAATAAAATTATATCGTGTCGAATAATTTGAAAATGATAAATATTTAAAAACTGGTTATTATGGATTTTAAAATTATTTATATTGGCTTAAAAAAATCTTGTTTCACCCCCTAATTTCTTGCTATAGTGTAAAAATAATTACACTATTTTACTAGAATGTCACTAGGAAACAAAACGACGTGGCGCTGCAGGACGTAAAGCTTGTATAAAAAAAAACACGTCGTGGCGATGTATACCGTCTAAATGCGAGTTGGAGCTTGCAAACAGAAAAAACACGATGTCGTGCTGTATTCCGCCTAAGTGTGACATAGAGTTTGTAAATCCAAAAAAAGGACGTGGCGCTGTTTACTGTCTAAACGCGAGGTGCAGCTTGTCAACAGAAAAAATGTGACGTGGCGCTGTATAACAATTAAGCGCGTCGTAAAGCTTGCAAGTCAGATAAAAAAATGAAGTAACGCTGTAAAACACCTAAGCGTGACGTAGCGCTTCTAAGAGAAGAAAATAAGGCGTGGCATTGTATACTGCCTCAACTTGACCTGGAATTTGTACGCCAAGGAAAAGGAAACGTAGCGGTGTATACTGGCTAAACGCAACATGTAGTTTGTAAACAGAAAAAAACCGAGAAGTGGTGTTGTATACCGCCTAAACTTAACGTAGAGCTTTTAAACTGAAAAATCGCGACGTGACTCTGTATACCGCCTAAACGCGATGAAGAGCTGCAAACATAAAACAACACGACGTAGAGCTGTAAATGAAAAACGCGACATGGAGCTCTTTGAGATGGATTAATCCAAATCTTCAATATTTTCAAAAAAATAAATAATGTCGAACTAGAAAGACGTCTTTCTCATACTTTTTCATCCTAAGTTTCTCTTCCAAAATACGGGACATAACCGTAAAAACTCAAAAGGTCTAGTTACCCATCCCACTTCGCTTAACGCAGAACGGCAGGGTTTACTTGAACCAGAATCGTGGTCGGTTCAACATAAAAAGTTGCACCACAAAGTTTCATTGCAGTGAAACTTTTTCATTTCCATACTGCCGAGATTTCGAAAAATTCATAAAATAACCGCAGTATGGAAAGACAGTGATATATCGTAGATGAGGGGTGGGAAGGTTAGAATGAAGGTGGAAAGAAAGATGTTGGATGAATTCATTGGCCCACTTTTTGCATGAACGAAAATAACCTGGGGGTGAAAAGTCCCTCTTGGATCATAGTCAATTGTAACGTCTGACGTTTCACGCAAGTATTCCATTCGGAACCTCTCGAGCAGAAATACTTCAAAGCTTCGACAGTTTCAGGTGGAAAAAAGTGGAACTTTTTCGAAGAAGGGTGGAGGGAGATAAAAAAAAGGAGGACTAAGATAGTCTTTTCCAATTCAATGGAAAATGTCTTTAAAGTTTCACGACATTAGAATGCCTAAGGCGATTTTCGTTAGCGACCGCCTAGTGGTGAGCCCTCATTGCCAAGCCTTCTTCACTTTCGTCAACAGACTGTTTACACATTCCTCTTGTGAAAACACTTTTTGTATTGAAACTTTTTAGATCTTTAAATTTCCCTGCTTGGTAAAATAAAATTGTCGCATATTTGGATAAAAAAAACGTAACTGATATTGGGTTAAATTTCCGGGCGTGCACACGGGATAGAATCAGAAATTTACTTTTTGAAAATTTTAGCTGATAGTTTTCAATTGATTTACAAATATTTTTTTACAGATGAATTTAGCTCCCTTAAATGCCTAAAAAGTGGGGCTACGATTTTATATTTTAGTCCCTAGGGAGTGAAAAGTACAGTAGCGTCCAGTAGAATGATGACACTCATATCTCACAGGATATCTCCTGGATAAAATTAGATAAAATTGTTTCTAAAAAAGAACCCAAAAGATCTAATTTTTGCCAATTTTCATGATTTAACTTCAACTCTTAGCCCTCATTAACACAGCCTCAATTTTTTAGAAATAGCTCAATTAGAGTTCACTGGAAGCGCAATTTGATACAATTACAACATTTTATTACAAATTGTTTGTTCTCTTCCGGAGATATCCTGCTAGTAGCGAGTGCAGTTTTTTAATTACTAGTTTTCCAGGTGTCCTTATACTCCTGGACGTTACTGTATTTTTCACGCACTAGGAGATTTTAGTTTAGAAAAAGATTGTGCGGTACAGCATGTCATGATTTTTTTTGTTACCTAATATTTAACAGAATTTGTTTAACTTTTATTTATCAAACCGAAAAGTAATAAGCAGTTTTGCCATTGTTGGATTTTTTTGCAGCGAGTCAACAAGAAATTTGTAAAATCTAGTCCCCTTAATTGACAGTTGAGCTCGTTTAAAAAGTTTGAGGCAGAGCTACGTTTTCTCGTTCCTTGGAGCGAACCTAGTTGGTCCCCATGATAAAAAAGTTAGCTCAGAGCATTAATTAAAAATTTTTACAAGAACAACAAAAAGTCGATGTCGGTATCCCAACTTTTCAACCCGCCAAGCTGAAGGTGTTCAGACAGGTCAAAAGTATATAACAGAGTTTGATTCCGCCACTCTACTTGAATTTTGTTATATTATGTGAATATTTAACTTTGTTTAAAATGCTTAGTTCTGTATTAGGTTGCTCGTGCTTTCTAGCTGTCAACCGGTATAAATGATTTTTCAATCGAAGATTTTTCTTGATGTTTTACGGTCCACATATATTAAAATAAAATTGAGTCAACAAATTTTTTTTTCAAACGAAAAAATGTTAAGAAAATATTTTGCACAGTTAAGAGAGTTCTAGAAAAATTTCTTATACTCATTTATGATATCTTACATCATTTCCGAGAAAAACACAAAAACTCCATTTCCATAAGCAAAACAATTCTTCAGTAGAGTCTTCTGGATCCGAAGAGGAATCACTTTCTGTTGTAGATAATTTAAAAGCTCAATCGTTTTATTGAAAATATTTTTCACCACTTTTTTGCCCCTCATCTTATTTTAAATCACGTTTTGTTTTGAATCTCGTCTCCACGTCACGATTTTCGTCTTGAACCTCGTCTCGAAATTTGTTTCGAACCATATCTCGAATTTCGCTTTGAATCCTGTCTTGAATTCCGTCTTGAATTCCGTCCTGAAACTCTTCTTGTATCTTGCCCTAAATTTTTTCTTAAATTTACTGTAAAATCTTGTTTACTGTCTCGAGTCTTGTAAAAAAGGTATGATGGGCTGACATCCGACTTAAATTATAAGGGTTTCTACCCAGAACTGCAAAAGTCTAAAAACATAATAATTTTAAAAAGGCCTTGGAAATAATCCTATTTTAAACCATATATAGAAAACTGCAGTCGACTAAACATATAAATTATAGAAATTAATAATTTTGAACTTTATTCAAACTCCATTAAACTCAGTTACAATGTAAAAATTAAAAACATGCATCTTCGAATTTTAAAAAATGTATGGTTTAAGTTTGACCCTTTTGCGGTATCTTTCTTATTAAGATAAATAGGACAATTACAGAATTATTTCCCCATCCACTTAATAAAAATGTCAAAAATTCAAAAATTAATTTACATACCTAAATTTTCTTCCTTCCAAATAAATAAAAATGTTACAAATAACAAAATCCCTTTTTTACATTCTCATCATTTATGATTGAGAAAGTATTAGGATTGTCGGAAATTTGACATCACACTTTTTCAACGGAAGTCCACGTTTCGAGACCCCTGAATTCGAAAATCAGGTTTTCACGATGGCGTCTGTCTGTCTGTCCGTCCGTCCGTAAACATGATAACTCTCGAAAAAATTAACGAATCAAATCCATCTTCGGCACACTTTTTATAGATCCTAAAAGAAAGGACGAGTTCGTTAACCAGCCATTTTTGATGAAAAGTCAAAAAGTGAGCGCATTTTGAAAATTTTTAAGGCCACTTTTTTCTGAATTTGAAAATTCTATGTTTTCAACATTTTTTTAATCAACCGAAAATCAAAATTTGAAGCCGAAAAACACATGATATGAAAAAAAGTCAGTAGGAGAAAAACATTTCTTTTTGAAATCCCTACAAGATTATCATAACGTTAAGAATCATTTCGTTAAGAATCACTTCTTAATAGGACGCGTACTTTTTGTTTTATTCGTGAAAAATAACGTTGAAAATGTGTCACGATGAGAATGTGTACCTCAAAGCCTACAGAGCTTTGTGAAACTTAATCATTGACTATGCTTAATTAAGTTGACAATTCAGAATATAAAGACGCATATGAATACTGCCATCTAAAAGAGATATTTTTGATAAAGTTTTCCTCAAGAATTCCAAATGCAAAGAATAAATATCCAAGCGCGAAGCGCGAGATTCAACCGTCGCGCGCCTAATGCGCTCTCAAACTTGTTGGAAATTAGGAACGTGCTCCGCTTCAATTTGATTGAAATATAAATCGAAATGTTGAACATAAAAAACTTCCTTCTGCAATTAGATAAAAATTATTTAGCCCTCGGAAAACGCACAAGATGTTTTCCTTGCGATAGTATAAACTCAACAAAAAATTGGGATAAAATATATGTGTGGGTTTTTTGAGAAAATTGATTTTTAATATTTTCAGTAAAACCGCCACCAATTTGTTAAATTTGAACATTTTTCAAATTTTCTCGTGGACTTCAAAAGAAGGCGATAAATTACTAGAAGCTGGAAAGCAATCTAAAATATCTCAGTTAGGCCAAAAGTTATAAAAGTTTAAAGAAAAGATTGTGTTTTTTTAACAACAAAGTCACAAATTCAAAGAAGCATAACTCCGTAGAATTTTGTTTTCACAATTCGCAAAAATACGTATCGGCTAATTTTCTCTAAAAAACAACATTTTTGTCCTTTAGAGATTCTGCAATTTCAAGTGTAGCACCTGGCTGATTTGAAATGGATTCGATCAAATATTTTATTAAATTAAATAATTTATTTTATTAATAATTAATTAATTAAATATAAATAGAATTAATGATTAATTTAAAAATATAATTATTTAGGTTAAAACCCTTTCAAAAAAGGTATGCACTGTACCGAAACTACAAGGATTGAGAAAGGAGCTTCAATAAAATAAACTCTGAGTTCGAAAAAATGTTTTTTTTTACCTAACTTTATTTTAATGAATGTGGACCGTAGCACACAAAGAAAAATTTACGATAAAAAATTTATAAATATTATCGGTATGTGTTGGCATGTCTTGTGATCCCCACTATCACACTCCTCTGATACCACTTTTTTTTGTCAAAAATAAGTGGTTGCTTGTATGTTGACGAGTGCCGGCTATTATGTATAGCTTAGCCTGACACGAGATTCCAACTATCACAATCCCATGATAACACTTTTTATTTTTAATATGGATTTTTATAAAATAAAAAATGCAAATACTTCTTGATTTTGAATTGCTTGATCTACTCCTTGACAGAGTTGTAAAAAATAAGTGTTCGTTTGGATATCGACAAGTGCCAGCTATTATGAATAGCTTAGTTTGTCTCATGATCCCCACTATCATACTCACCTGCTATAACTTTTTATTTTTAATATGAAATATTACAAAAGAAAAATATACAAAATGTTTGGATGTTCATGATTGCAAGCTATTATGTATAGCATGGCCTTTCTCGTATTCCCCACTATCACATGCATATGATACCAGGCACTAGGCACTTCAAAATCCTATTTAATTAACATAGGGAAATTTGGAAGTTTCGAAAAATTGAACTCATGTTCCAGGGTTTCATCGAGACGTGCCAAACTTTGCAGGGATTGAAGAAGCGTGTCTATGAAAGAAAAGCTAATAGACAATTTTAATATTTCCAAAGACTTTTTAAACAATTTTTAATCGTTTAAACAAATGTAAATTATTCAAACAATTATTTATTCCTAAATAAGTGTAAAAAATAATCGTATTTTCTGATTGAAATGTAATTTTTTGTCATTGTATGGAGTAGTAAATTTTTCTAAAAACATCATGTAATTATTTTAATAATTATTTATAGTTTATTTTCCAAATTTCTGAAAATTTAGCCAGTGATATAAAGTTTCTTTCAAATCAGTATCCCATGCTACTTTTTGTTAAATAATTGCATAATTTTGATAAATTTCTTTTAACCATACAAAGAATTTTTTTATTTTGAAAAAAGTGGTCTCTAAAATATTCAAAATGTGCCCAATTTTTGAATTTTCATCCCAAATGGCTGACTAACGAACTTTACCTTTAGTTTAGGACACTGAAAGAGTGCACCAAAGATCAATCTTATAGATTGATTGATTCAAAATTTATTGTGGAAACAGACAGACAGGTAGACAGACAGGCATACAGACACATTCGTCAAAGCCTGTTTTTGGGATTAGGGGGTCTTAGTGGAAATATGAACAAAACTGGGGGGCGTCAATTTTACACAAATCTAATACCTTTTCTGATGAGAATGTAAAAAGATAAATTTTCAAGTCAATTGGGAACCGAATTTAGTAATTTCTGCAAAAAAAGTTCGACCTTCGAGAAATAGGTGGCTCACTTGGCTGATTTTGACACTTAGCTAAAGGTGTTCAGAAGTATAGAGTATGGCACGGCTTGGTTCCGACATTTCTCATGAATTTCGTTATATTATGTAAATAATTAACATTGTTTAATCCGTTGATACTGTATCGTGTAATTCATCATCAGAATGGCTTGATTAATGCAGCTGACAGAGCGAATAAAGGCTGTTGGAGCGCACAAGCCGTCAACCGGTGCAAATCAAATTACGTCGAGATGAAGCCACCGACTTTGGTTACCACCTGCCGCGAATTCGACGATTATACGCACCGAGCGTAGAGCGTAACATTTTCGGCAAAATACAGTGGTGCGCAAAAGTTTTGGGCCGAACACATTTTTGACTATATCTGGTGAATAAAAGCAGTTGAGAAAAATTGAATATATACAAAATTTCAGTATTTTATTGAACTACAAAACTATAACATTTACATACGTATTTTTAATGTAGTTTGTTGACAATTCCATTCACATTGTTTGTAACGACAGTGTTCAAAAATAATGGGCCACACATATCCCATAGGTTCATAAAATAGTTAACGTTCATAAAATGAACAAGAATGTTATTATTCCGTTGCTTATTGACTAATACTTTGTAGCCATACACTTGGCAGCAATTACAACAGCACATCGTCGAGGCATTGAATCAACTAAGCGTTTAACGTAGTCTTTCGGTATTTTTTCCCATTCTTCCTGAAGAGTTCGCCATAAGTCATCCTTGTTCGAATGTTTCTTTGTCCCAACATGTCTTCCGAGTGTGTCCCACAAATTTTCAATCGGATTTAGGTCTCGAGATTGAGTTGGATGATCCAGAAGCTTCACTTTTCGCCCTTTCAAAAATTCCTGAACCAGCTTCGACTTATGTTTCGGATGGTTATCTTGCTGGAAAATCCAATTTTTAGGCATTTTTCTTCGCAAAATCCAATCGGGCCTTCTGATTCTTCTTGCTGATCAAGGGTTTCTTAACAGCAACGCGTCCGAACAGTCCCATATCGTTCAAACGACGAGCCACAGTGCTCATACTCAGGTTGGCAAGGTTTTCATCGCGGAGTTCATTGGCAATTTCACACGGAGAAAAAGGTCTAGTTGGGCCAACTAGATGAATCTAGTTACGCGTGTCTAGTAAATTTAAGACAGAAGTTTCGTTACTCCTGTAATCCCTTCGTTCCTCCCTCCTATACCCTTTCCCATCAATATTCTTCCTTCTAGCGGCTAGCCTGCCTGCCTAATATTCAGCGTCGTCAACTCCAGTTTCTTCCAGCCGCTTGCATTTCCGTGTACTGCGCGTTATTCTGACCATTTTCAGAGTTGCGAGAAGCGACGTGTTTTGATTTTTGTTTCTATTTTCGAGTATTAGAATAAGTAACTTCTGTGATGACACAGTGGATAATCTGCTGCACTTGTGGAACCTTTTCTCCTACAAGGATATATTGCAAGGAACGTAAACTTTGTTTTTCTTCAATATCGTCGCCATGTTGTTTCGAAGATGATGCATCAGGGTGTGCGATTTTTTCGTGAAATATGAAATCATACTTTTGACCCTGTCTAATAAACGATCTTTAATTTTATCGTATTGCACACATTTTCAAACCTATCCCAAAGATCCTGAAAACATACTTAATTTTCTTTTTAAAAAAACTACTCGAACCCTATATATCTGGTAAATATGACCAAAAAACTAGTTAAATTAACTAGAAACTGTCATGTAAGCCTAAGTCAACGTTTGCTTGATTTTACTAGACACCTAGTTAGATCTACTAGTCATGGAAATGATGGCCGCACTAGATGTCTGGTAAACTATACCCCATGTCTTGTAATTCTAACTATTCAGATTTTAACTCGAATGTCTGGCGCGTTTAACTAGACAGCGTGTTGGTTCATATTTTACTAAACTGTCTAGTGCGACTAACCCGAATCTTTGTTAGCCCAACTAGACATTTTTCTCCGTGCAGATGCTTTCTTCTTGACATCAATTGTTGACTTGCGTTGGATGATCTTGTCAACACGAGTTGTCGTTTTTTTGTGGTCTACCAGATAGTGGGAGGTCCAGTAGACTCTGGGTAGCACTGAATTTCTCAATTAATCTATTTACAGTACTCTTACCAATTTTCAATGAGGCAGCAATTTTACGAGAAGTCTTCCCTTGTTCAGAAAGATTTAACACAGCTTCCCGAATTTCATGGGTCGTATGTCTTGGCATTTTGACCTCAGAATGACTTGATCTGATAGGTTAAACAATTGAAAAACGCGAGGAATCGAAGTTCTTACAATAGCATCGCTTTTAGAGATATCTGAACATAGTGGGCCAATACTTTTGCACACGTCAATATGGAATATAATCGAAAAAAACAATGGAATTTTTCTTCAAAACTTGTTGCCTACCTTAATGTTTGGTACAAAAAGTATACATAATTCCCGCATCAATGGATTTTTACTCGAGTTCGCCTTTGAAGGAATAGATCAGAAAAACAATGTGGCCCAAAATTTTTGCGCACCACTGTATATACTCATTCAACTGTTGCGAGTTACTAATTCTATCCTTGGTTTAACAATTTAACTTCTAATGCAATATCAGTTTAAATGGATACGGTGGTTTTTACAGAGAGAAAAAAGAAATTTAAGAATTTCTAACTCGAGGCTGCATCAATTTCATTTGCCAACTAAGGGCGTCAGAGTCTACACTCCACCTAATTTTGAATATTTGAACTTTTTGTTGGAGTTCTGAAAAAAATCAACGTATTTCTAAAAATCTTTATGCTTTTCAGAAACAGTTGAAGCAAATTTACAAAAAAAGAAAAAACCGAAAAAAATAGTCATCCTCCAATATTGAGATTTTTTTTCATAAGCTCTTTAGATTTAAAAGAGTTTTGGATTTATAGGCTAACATAATTTTAAAACATTGTATCACACACACAAAAGTCGGAATATTTTCTAAATTCCCTAATTTTAAAATAATTTGTGTTGAGTTCTGGTCAGAGACCCCCCACTCCCTGGAAGAGTACTATCAAAAACTCGTATAACACTATTTGTTCAACATGAAAACGAAAACCAGAACCCCCCCCCCCTTCACAGGAAGAGTTCTATAAAAAACTTTTATAAAACATTTAATCAATATAAAAACCAAAAAATTACAGCATTTCAAATTGACCCAAAAATTTCGAATATGAAAATTGTGACAATCCTAGTAGTTATGATTAGAGTTTTACCCTGTCTTTCCAGAAGAGTTCTATAAAAAAGACACGTGTAACACTTTATGGTCAATATAAAAATAAAAAAAGCTACAGAAACTCGAAGTGTTCCATAAATCCTGAATTAGATAATTTCAGCAGTCCCAGCAGTTTTGATCAGAGTTGTAAAAAGAGTTCTGTTTTCCCAAAATAGTTCTATAAACAAACTCTGACATCAGTTTTTGAACAATAGAATATTACTAGAGCAATTTAAAGTAACGCAGAAATTTCGGATTGAAATTTTTTCACAGTTTCGACAAATCTGATAAGAGTTCTGCCCCCCCCCTCTCGTAAGAGTTCTATTAAACACTCGTATAAATCTTTTTAATCGATTTAAAAACCGAAAAGTTATAACACCTTAACTTGACCCAACAATTTTCAATATAAAATTTGTAACATGCCTAGTAGTTATGATTATAGTTCAACCCCCTCCCTCCAGAAGAGTTCTATAAAAAACTCGTATAACACTTTTTGATCAATATAAAAATCAAAATACAATAGAACCTTAAAGTGATCTAAAAATCCTGAATTAAATCATTTGAATAGTTCCAGGAGTTCTGACCAAAGTTCAGATAAGATTTCTGTTCTCCCCGAAAGAGTTTTATAAAAAAAACCTGACATCAGCTTTGGAACATATAAAAATTCAAAATACTAGAGCACCTTGAAGTGACGAGAAGAAATTTCTAATTGGAAAATTCTTACAGTTTCGGCAAATCTGATTAGAGTTCTGCCCCCTATTTCGGAAGAGTTCTATTAAAAACTCTTATGACATTTTTCGATAAAGTAAAACCCCAAAAAGCTGCAGCAGCTCAAAGAGAGCCACACATTTTTTATTTTACAATTTTAACAGTACTAGGAGTCCTGATCAGAGTTCTGCCTCTCCCCCTTCGGAAGAGTTCTATAAAAAAACTCGTAAATCACTTTTTGATGAGTATATAAATCAAAATGCTACAGCAGCTTAAAGTGATTCAAAAATCTTGAATTAGATCATTTGAACAGTTCCAGGAGGACTTATCCGAGTTCTGTTCACCTCGAAAGAGTTCGATTAAAAATGTATTATATTACTTTGAAACGACTGATAATCTAAAAAGTTAAAGCAGTTTAAAGGGCACTACAAGTTTTTAATTTGAAAATTTTAATAGTTCTAAGAATTCTGAGCAGTGTTCTGTTTCCCTCCGGAAGAGTTCTATAAAAAAGTCGCGTGAAAATGTTTGATCAAACTAAAATTCAAATGACTGGCTGTTTAAAGTAAAGCAAAAATTTAAATTAACATTTTTTTTACTGTTCTAGGAGTTCTGATTAGAGTCCTTCTTCCTTAAGAGTTCTCTAAAAAACTCGTGTAAAGTTTTTCGATCAAACCAAAATCCAAGAACTTGCAGAAATTTAAAGTGACCCAAAAAAGTTTAATTTTAAAATATTGACAATTCTAGGAGTTCCGATCTGAGGCATTCCCCTCCACCTGAAGAGTTATTTAAAAAAACTCGTGTAACACATTAGGATCAAACGAAAATCCACGAAGCTGCAGTAGTTTAAAGTGACCAAGAAATTTGAAATTTGAAACTTTTGACAGTTCTGGGAGTTCTAATCAGACTTGTGCTCCCCATCCCTGGCCATGAAGAATACTTCTAAAAAACTCGTGTAACACTTTTCGACCAAACCCGAAAACTTCGTCATTCAGACTTAAAAATGCAACTTTGTTAAACATTTATTTCCTTCTAACTAAAAAATATTTCTAGGTTCAAAATTTGTCTTCTTAGATTTAAAATTAATCTTTTATAGTCGAAATTTAATCCTTTTGATCTAAAATGCAACTGCTCGATTAAAAATTAATCGGTTTTAATTAATGATTTAGCTATTTTGTAGCAAATTTATCATTTTTGGATGTAATTAACTGTATTTTATTTAAAATGAAAATATTTGTTGGTTAAAATATAAACAGTTATATTTTTGTTTTGAGAAATAATCTTTCTTGGATCAAATTTGAACTATTTTCTTACAAATTTATCGTTTCAGTTGAAAATTCATCTAATTTGGTAGAAGTTTTATACTTTTCGGTTGAAAAATCGATTGCTTGATTGAAAATAAATCCCTTTTTTGTTGAGGGATCAAATATTTGGTTGAAAATCGATCATTTCGGTATAAACTCAACTGTATTTAATTTGAAAAAATCGGAAATATTAGCTACTACATTTTACGTTAAGAATTAATCTTTTTTTTGTGCTAAAATTTAACTTTTTTTAAAAGTAAAACTACTTTGTTAAATATTAATTTTTTGGTGTCAGATTCATAATTTTAGTTTCTGAGACTACGTAAAATTTTAACATTTTAAAGGGTGTATTGTATAACATATTTAGTATCATGATCTGATTGACTACAGCGATATGGATTATAAAGACTCTTTCAGGACATTAAATGCCTCACTGGTGACATAAAAGTAAAACTTACAATTTTAGTGAGTGTTAAACTGATAAAATATTGAGTGCCACGCTCCAATAAACTAAGGTTTGATGTGCAAACATTTCAAATTTATGGATAATAGTAGTATAGCTGTGACGGTACGAGGCCACTAACCAAACTATGGTCAATCTGCATTACCGACTGATTGCAATTACCTGCAGTCGCTAACTTAGCCTAGAACATAACCATATAGAATAGCAATAGCTATACTACTGTTGGTAAAGCCTCTCTCAGAGTCAAAAAACTGCTGAACTCGGGTAGCGGTTTTCTGTAGCTTTCCTCTCCCCTGACCAAGTATCTAGGCAATTGCGAGCATTTCTAATAAGGTCGGATGCAACCGCGGGTTATCACATACCCACTAAATAGAGTCTTCTAGAGTGCATGTACTCATGATAAAGAACTTTTTATAATTGTGGTCTGATGGAACGCTACGCTACAATTTAATTATTTAATTAGGATTTCAGATTCCTGGTTTATTGTTTATTATCTATTTGTGTAGGTCGCGTCTTTAATAACTGGAATTCATTTTCTTTTTCAAAGTAAATATTGGGTGGAGATAAAATACTAATATAGAATAGTGAAAGAATTGAGGCTGCCAATTTACGTGTTTACATTGTTCACGATTGCCGAGAGAATCGATGAGAGAACCTAATACAGCGCGAAGTCCTCAAACGTTACGGCTCATAAGAAGAGATAATAAAACCTATCTTATGAACCTCACTTTCACACTCCTATCATGCTACTTTTTATTTCAAGTGTAGAATTTTATAAGAAAAACAATTTTTAAACTCTGGAATTTAAAGATTTTGGTCTACTCTTCAATACAGCGATCCAAAATAAGAGACTGTCAATAATCTGCGTTAGCAATTTTGTCTTATTTATCCTCCCCCCTTCCTTCACCATTCACACCTCTTCTTTACTGCTTATCACATTTTAAATCTCAAATCTCGTCTCGAAACTCCTCTCTAATATTGTCTCGAATCTCGTCTCGAAAGACGTCTCGAACCTCTTCCTCAATCTCTTTTTGAATCTTGTCACGTATATCGTCTTGAATCTCGTCTTGAAAATTTTGCGGTACCTAATCTTGAATCTTCTTTCGAATTTCGTCTCGAATTTCACTTGTCCTCTCAAGTTTCGTGAAAAGTATGGCGAACCGTTCATTTTTCAAGTAAAGAGGTGAATCTTTAAAAAAATATTTTTCTAGAAATTAAATTGCCTTTTAGTAAAGCATTTAAATGTTTAAATGATCTTTGATTTAGAGCGAGGCAATCAAAATTAAATTCAATATAAATAATTTTTTAAACATTTTTTTATTATTTATAATAATATTCTCTTAGAATAAAGCTAAAAAGTTGCAGTTTCTTAAAAATTTGTTAACTTTTCACCAAGAGTTAAGTTTAAATTAAATTAGGTTAAGAAAAATAATGTCTAAACAATTCATTATTATTCTTAAGAATATTCTCTTTGAATAATTGTAGAAAATTGCGGTTCTTTCTCAAATTTTCAACTTTTTATCTACTAGGCACTTAGAGTTTGGTAATAATTAATCCCTTTTAGCAAATATAATTGTTTAAACAATTTATTATTGTTTACAACTATCTTCTTTACTGTAGTAGCAGATAGCTATTAACAAGAATAATTTATTTGAACAATCAATTTTGGTAAATTGTAATAACTAGTACCTCACCCTAATTAAAAAGTGGACAAAAATGAGAACATTTTAGGAAAAACTTCAACTTTCTTGTTTTATTATAAGTGAATAGTGTTATAAATAATAATAAATAGTTCAAACAATTATCTCTATCAAATTGCATAGATTATTGTCTAGCTATAACTGAATAGTTAAAAAAATGTAGGAAAATATGGAAAACGCCGCGACCTTCTATCTCTATTCTGACAGAAAATAGTAAAAAATTAATTATTTGTTTACAATTTATGTGAAATCTAATTTTCATTTAAAAGTGGTATTGTGCATATTGCGAACAATTCGTATTTTTGAAAAACTGAAAAATAGTAATTAGCACCAAAAACTTGCCAAACCCCAATTTTTTTCCTAAGAGGTATTCTTGGGATCTTATTTTATCTACAATTTCTTTAAATCTTTGATGTATTAGGGTGATTTTTGCTTTTTTTCTTAGTGATTTTTTTTTAATTTTTAATTTTTTTTTCTGGGTATCCAAAGACACGTTTCAAGACAAAAGTCTTACTCATCTACAATTTCTTTAAGCTTTATCTTTTTTATTATTATTTATACCCAAGTGTCAGGACCTTTTCCCTGATTTTAAATTGTTCTACGGTTTTTATTAAATTCTTTTGTTGAAAATTCTCTAAATAGGTATTTTGAAATTTTTTCAATTTCTGTTAAATTTTCTGAAATTCTCTACCATATCCTGAAATGCCTCTAAGTTATTCTGGAATACTCAAAGGTGCTCAACTTTTCCTGAATGTTCTAGAATGTTTAAAAATATTTGAAAATGATTTGAACTCATTCTGGAATTGTAGAATGCTTCAAAATTGTCTAAACTTTTTTGGAATATATTTTGGAAGTTTCTGTAGTATTTCAGAATATTCTTTAATATGTTGGCGAAATTCTTATAGAATTTTTCAGCATAAACGAGAAAATTTCTTTACCTATATAGGGGCGGATAAAGGATGGAGTTGTTTCAAAGATACATAGCCTACGTCCTACCCAGAGGCGCCATTTATCAGTATATATACAGTTTCAGCACAATCCGAATAGTTTATTTTGTGCGATCAAGTAACAAGCGGACAAACATTCAATTAAAAACAAAAAAATATTTTTCAGTTATTACTGTGCAAATATCTCCTAGGGGTTCATTTTGAATCCCAGTTCAAATTGCCAAAAGGATTTTTCGAAAAAAATAACATTACAGATTTTCCTTTTAAAACGTAGCCAACATAGACTAGGTGCGACAGAAAAAAATTTTCAGATGCTATTAAGACTTAATTATGTCGCTAAAATATCCCGCTCCCATTGTTTTTCTCTTATTACCTCACTCTCCCCTACGCAACTTCCTCTTTCTCTATTTCCCCCTTCCCTCGATTCTCCAGCAGACAGTTCCTTTTCCCAGCCAGCGCTTCCTTTCACCTACTTACCCTCATTTCTATTCTTTCCTCCCCATTATTTACACTCACATAATCTACTTTCCTCTATTAATTTTCAGACATTTCCTATACTTTCCCTCCCGTCATTCCCCATACTTTCTCCTGCTTTCCCTCCGTTCTCTTCTCTCCCTTATTTCTCCTATTACCCCTCCACTCATTTACCATTGCTTTCAATACTTTCCCTTCTCACCTTATCACTTACTTCTCCTACTTTTCCTCTCCCCGTTATCGCTTACTTTCCCTACTGCGTTCTTTCGTATGTACTCTCACTTGACCTACTTCCTCTCCATTGTTTACCCCTTATTTCCTCTACTTTCCGTCCCTCCATTATCGTTCACTTTCTTTATATTCTCTCCGCTTATTACTTCTTACTCTTTCTACTTTCCCTTTCACCGTTATTCCTCACTTTCTCTACTTCTCCTTTTCTTATTTACTCTTACTTTCCCTACATTTTCTTCACTGATTACCCCTTACTTCTCCTACTCCCGGCCCTAATTTACCCCCACATACTCTACTTCACCTTCCTAAATCTCTGATCATTTCCTATAATTTCCCTCCCTTCATTTCCTATATATTCTTCTGCTTTCCTTTCATTCCTCCTTTCCTTATTTCTTCTAATATCCCTTCACTGATTGACTCTTACTTTCACTACTTAATATCCACTCATTACCCTTTACTTCCCCTACTTTTCGTTTCTCTGTTATCCCTCACTTTCCTTACTTCCTCTACTTTCCCTTCAACCGTTATCCCTCACTTTCCCTACTTTTCCTTTTCTTATTTACTCTCGCTTTTTATACTTTCTCTCCACTCATTATCCCTTACTTCCCCTACTTCCCCTTCCATTTAACCTTAAATTTGCCTACTTCTTCTTTTCTTATTTACTCTCATTTCCACTAATTTCTCTCCATCCCTTACTTCCTCTACTTACCCTTCTCCGTTATCTCTCACATTCTCTACTTCTCCTTTCCTTATTAAATCTCACTTCTCCCTATTAAAAAATTTAATTATTTAGTTAGAAATGCATCTTTATTATCTGAAATTCCAACTTCTTTTTTAAAAGTTTACGCATCTTGTTAAAAAGATATCTTTCCTGATAAAAATGTAATCTACTTGCTTGAATAGTTATACTTTTTGGTTAAAAATGTAATTTTTTTGTTAAAATATTGGCGGGTAGATGCTACAGTGTGAATTTATCTCTTAGTTTGACAAGTAAATTATTCGAATAAATGAATGATTATTTTAAAAATTGCACCGGTTTGTAGAAAATTCAGCAATTTGGTTGCAAAAAAAACTTTTTGGTTAAAAAATCATAATTTGGGGTTGAAAATTCAGCTTTTTTGTTTATAATCGTTTTTCTAGTTTTAAAATCGAATCTTTTTGTTGAAAATTTATGTAATTTATTTAAAATTCATCTTTAATGGTAAAAAGTTAATCTTCTTGGTCAAAAATTTATATTTCTGGAGGACAAAATTATCTACACTGTTGAAATTAATTTTTTTAAACATTTATTTTCCTGAAAATTCAACGATTGAATGTTTGATCAAAACTTTACTATAACACTGGATAATTTATGTATTCTACATTTTGATTGAAAATTAACCTTCTTGGTTGAAAATTCTTCGTTCTGTTTGAAAGTTGGACAAATTTCATAAAAATTTGTTTGTCTTGTCAAGGTTATTTTTTTCAAGTTTTTACCTGAAAATTTAATTATTCCATTCTAGTATTTTCTTAAAAAGTTATCTTTTTGGTGATAAAATCATTCTTGTTTGTTGGAAGTTAAACGTTTTTGTTGAGAATTCAACTATATTGTTAATAAAAGTGTCTTTTTGTCTCAAAAATTCAAATAATTAATTGAATTTAATCTTTTATGTTTGAAAAATCGACTATTTAATTGAAAATGCATCTTTGTATTCATCAAACTCTATCTCTTTAGTTAGATACTTAACTATTTTGTTATATATCTAAGTAATTTTGAAACATTTAACTATTTTGTCAAAGAAAAAAATTTTCGATCAAAAATTCGACCATTATGCTCAAAATTCTTCCTTTAAAATAGAAAATTTATTTTTCATCGTAGAAAAGTCATCCCAGTTGTTTACAATTACTCTTTTTTGGTTCAAAAGTAACTTTTTTGTTAAAAATTCAGCTGTATTCGAAAAACTTCGTCTGTTTGGCTTGAAAATTTTACTATTTTGTTAAATCTTCTAAAAAATGTATAAAAAACATCTCTTTTACCGGAGACTTCATATTTCTGATTGATAATCAAATTGTTTGGTTGAAAATTAATTAAAAATGCAATATATTTTGGCTTGAAATTTTAGGAAATT
Organism: Belonocnema kinseyi; assembly: GCF_010883055.1. Classification (NCBI taxonomy): domain Eukaryota; kingdom Metazoa; phylum Arthropoda; class Insecta; order Hymenoptera; family Cynipidae; genus Belonocnema; species Belonocnema kinseyi. Next base: position 144,046,757 of record NC_046657.1, read on the forward strand.
TAAGTGTTTCCAGTTGAGTAAATAGGTTTTCTGCATTAATTTTATTAAAAAGAATTTATATACCAAAATTGAAAACGTACTTTTTGGGAAAGTCCCAAATACTGAAAAAATGGTCCGTGTGACGAGAAAATTAATTGGGCGTCGCCAGGTCTTTAAAAAAGCTCCGGCGGTGCTAGGCCTCGCCATGTCTTGACCACACTACTGTATTCTACGTCAATTGAACCAAAAATATATAATATAAAATCGAAACAGTCTGTAGTTAACAGCTACGTTACTTTCACTAGTGAAGGGAGGGGGGGGGGGGTGTAAAAAGACCAAAGCAACAAATTGCGACAGAGGATTCTAAACGATAATAATTTTGAATAAATTTGTGTTACAGAAGCTGACTATACCTTGGATGATTCCTTTTGGAATGAGGAAACTCCTGCTGGTGAGAGTTTGTTGCATTTTTATTCCGGGGTTAAAATTTATACGGAATGCATAACAATAGGATTACACCGAAAAACCATAACAGTTTATGGCTACTTTATTCGCTCGTTTCGTATAGTTCGTGCTATAATCCCATTAAGCTTCAAGTTTCTACGACCAGAGAGAGAGAGAGAGAGAGAGAGAGAGAAAGATTGTGGGAAGTTTCATTGCTATCACGCGAGCCAGGAATTTCATCGAGATTCTCCATAAACTAGACATCTTCTGACGAGGGAATCGTGTCAGAGAGCATAGTCGATTCTTTTTTCATTTTTTTTACTCTCTCAGCGAGAATCAAGGCATCGTTATTACGAACTATATTTTTATTTTCCTTTCTTAAGAAACAAGTAAGAATAACTCATTGAGATTGGGTTGAAGTTTCAGACGTCTTTACCAACCATTTTTATCTACTATATTTTATTATCTAAAAATAAAAAATAAATTTCTATGCGGAGAAGTTAAAATGAGAAAAAACTAACCAAAAAATGAATAATAAATTTTAAATGTAGAAAAAAATCTTCTACATCCCGCTGGGAACGGAACCACAAGTCTACTGATTGCCGATCGAGTGCTATTACCACTAAGCTACTGTAGAGTACCACAAATAAATGTTTTTATCGTAAGATTTAAGAAATCTATATTATCATCGAGGATAGTAATGACTGATTAGATGAAGATACTAACCACATTACTTGAAAACAAAAATCTACACTAAGAATCTGAGATACCCCTGAAATTCATCATTTTTCATTTTTCTAAAATTTTAATATTAAATTTTATCTGTGAAAAAAGATCTCTCTCCATCGCCCTGCTGGGAATTGAACCCTGGTCTACCAATTTCTAGTCGGGTGCTCTTACTACTAAGCTACTGAAAGATCAAAGAGAGCACCCGACCGGCAATTTATAGACCTGGGTTCGTTTCCCAGCGGAGCAAAAGAGAATTATCTTTTTTTCACAGATAAAATTCAATATTAAAATCATAGGGAAACGACAAATTCTGAATTTGAGGGGTATCTTAGATCGTACGATCGGTAGACCCGTGGTTGGATTCCCAGCAGATCGAAGGGGAGATTTTTTTGAAAGATAAAATTCAATATTAAACAGTTTTTTTGTTTTAGTTGATAATTTATCTATTTTGATATAAAATTGTCCTAAATTTGTTGAGCATTCGGGTATTTTGTTGAAAATACTTTCAGATTGAAAATTAATTTTTTTTCCTTAAAAAAATTTGATATTTTTTGGGGAAAAATACAAATGTTTGGATAAGAAATGTTAGTGAAGAATATTACTTAAACTAATGCCTATTTTTTTTAAGTTCAGTTTTTATGAATTATCATTTCAATTATTGCTATTTTTAAACTATAAAATAAAGGAAGTGAAAATAGTTACTTCTAAGCTAATTTAGTTACTAAAAAAAATTACTTACCCAAAACTGGTTTGATGTTTAACTGTTGTGAAAAAGTCTTTTTATTGTCAAAAATTCAACTGCTTTCTTCAAAAATCGTCTTTTTGGATTCAAATTTATATTTTATTTGTAAAAATTTTTGTTTAGAAATTTATCTTTCTTAGTAGAAATTTCAACCCTCTTGAAAGAAATTCATCCTTTTTCGGGTTCAAAAATCAACTGTTTGAAAAAATAGACTTTCTTGTTTATAAACTCAACTTTTTCTTTGAAAATGTCGGTTGAAAATTAATCTTGTACGGTTGAAGGTTCAAGAATTTTTTATTCAATATTGGACCTACATATACATTTTTTAAATTTTATTTCTCTATTTTCGTGAAAATATATTTTCATACAGCGCGACGTAATTTTTGAACCGTTTGTTATTCGAAATAATGCTACAAAAATTAATTTAGTCCTTTTTGCGACATAATTCAATTTCGTTTAAATGTCGTGACAAATGTTTTAATTAATTAAAAATTAAAATGTTCTATTTACATATTCGGGAGCGCCAACATATTAATAATATGACACACAATTTTTTTTAATTTTCTTTAATGTGTTACGCTCACTGCAACAAGATTTTTCGACACTTTATACTAGCAAGTCACGCTCTATATCAAAAGACTTTAAATTTATGATTTGATTAAGCTTCACAAGAGTAATGATAAAAATAACTTTTCCTTTGCCCAGAATTGGCGCTGCATAGTGTAAAAAATGGACGGAAAAATGTTTAATATAATATTTTTTTATTGTAGTTTAAACTTTAAAAAAATTTTAAGTTCTCAATGGAAAAAAAATTATTCGTTGGTTCAATAAAACTTTTTCGGACTAAAAAAAAATTCTATTGGTTTAACAAAATACAACATTTTTTTAACAGAACGTTTTGTTACGGAAACCAAAATTTGGTGTAACAATGAAAAAATTGATTGCACAAAAATTATAGAAATGATTTTTTTGTACGCATAAAACATTTTCCTCCCCTTATTTAATCTATTTTTTCTGTTGAGATTTTTAGGCATTTTAAAATCACCTGCGCTTTTTCATGGTCTTATGTTGACCAATCCGAATTTGTCCTGCAACCATGCCAGCACTATTATTGGCTCTAAAAGGCGCGCTTTTTTAAAATTATTAAATGTATGCATCAATTTTTTTTAAATAAATGTTTGTAGAATTAATGAAATTAATTTTCGGATCAAAAGATAGTTTTTTAGAGTGAAGGGTAAATTAATTATTTGATTTTACTCTTTAGAAAAAATTAATGATTTTAATTTCAAAGGAAGGAATACCTTATTTCACCAATCTAAATTTTAAATAATTCATAATATTTTTTTGTACTTTTTAATTGTTATATATCGTAAAAAATGGATTGGCATACTTAATTATTTCAAATAAGCGTCCGATGAACAACCAATGAGGATGCTGTTTCGACGCATGCGCAGTGAATAATAGTACTTTTTTATAAATACCGTCCAGCTCATATTTTTATAATACTTTCAAGACAAGTTTTTCGTGAAAGCAGTTTGGAAAAAGGATGAAAGAAGAAGGATTTGTTGATAATTTGATTCTTACACAATCTGATCCAAAAATACTAACTTCCGCCTTCAGAACAAAAATACATTGTGTATTCTTTTTTTAAAATTAAATTTGTAAGGTTGGCATGTAAACGAAATGCCCAATTAATATAAGTTTAATGAAAAATTCTTTTTTAACACTTGGCTTCAATTTCAAAAGAACATAATTATTTTAGGGGGTTTAAATTAAATTTTTTTTAGTTTTTTAATGAAAAACAAATTCTGAAAGAAAAAAGTTATAATTTATATTTAAAAAAGAGATTTTTATTCTGAATCGAAAATAGTTGCATTCAACCAAAAAATCATAATTAGTAAAAAATAGCTGACTCATAGCTGGAATTCAGTCATTAATTAATGTAAGTAAAATTTTAAACGGATTCAAATTTAGAGAGAAATAAGAACAGTTGCATTTTCAACCAAAAATGATTAAATTTCTACAACAAGAGATAAACTTTCTAACCAAAAAGATGAATATTAAGCAAGAGAGTAGATTTGTAACCCAATACGATTCATTAATTCAGAAAGAACACAAATTTGAATCAAACTGTTGAATTTTCATGATAAAAGATCATTTTTCAAAATAAAACAATGAAATTTTCAACAAATAAGTTAATTTTCTACTAAATAGTTGAAATGTCAACCCAAAAAAAAAATTTTGGCCACAAAAGAAAACAAATTTAACCAAATTGTTGAATTTTTATGCTAAAAAGACAAGTTTTCTATGAGCAGTCAAATTTTCAATAAATAAATTAATTTTCTACCAAATGGTTAAATGGCCTACCAAAACAGTTGTATTTTTAACCCAAAAAGACGAGTTTTCAACCAAATAGATGAATTTTGAACTAAAATGATTAAGCTTTAAACAAAAAAATTAATTTTTAAGAAAGTAGTTTAAGTTCTAACCAAGTGGTTGAGTTTTCAAAAAAAAAAAAGGATAAATAATGAAAATTTAAATAGTTGATTTTCCAAGCGAAAAATATTTTAATTTTTAATAGAAAAGAGTTGAATCCAAAAAGATAAATTTTTAACCAAATGGATGCATTCTAAACAAAAAAAATTGAAGTTTTTACGAAGATAGATGAATTTTTATACAAAAAATATTTGTTTATCCAAGAAGTAAATAAAATTCTACCAAATTGTTGAAGTTTCAAATGAAAATGACGAATTTTCAGAAGGCAGTGAATTTTGAACAAATAGTTTAACCCGAAAGGAAAATTTTTAAAACAACACAATTGATTAAAAAAAAGGATTACATTTTAATAAAATTATTGAATTGCCGACCAAATAGTTACATTTAACCTTTTAATTGAATTTTCATCAAAAAAAGATGAATGCTCAGCCATAAATATAATAAACTTTTCAACCAAAAAGAATAAAATTTTAACAAACAATAGTTACATTTCCTTATAGAGTTCTATTGTTTCAGTTCACAGTTAAATTAAAAATAAGAAAAAAATGAAAAGAGGAGAAAATGGAAAAGATTGTAAAGCTTCTGATAAATTGATAGGGATTTTATTTATTTCTAATTGCTTATAAAATATGAGTTTAGAAAACTGGAAATTTTTCTTAGAAAATAAATTTAAGTTTTCTTTCAAAATTAACATTGATATCGCATAAATATTAATACATATTAATAAAAAATTTAATGTTTTTATTTATCACTTCATAGTATTTCTTTAATATTTTTAAAGTTATCCCGCCTTAATATTTGAGCCATTCGATTCCACGATTTATAGAATAATTTTTTACTTGAAAAATGACACATTAGTTTTTGTCTTGTTAGTTTGACAATGATTTTATAACAAAATGTTTTTGTTTTACTTTTTACAAATTATTATTCAAGATCAAAATGCAAGTGAAATATCCAGAAGGCAATCTTACCCATTACCGGAGAACTTAAACTAAGTTATGTAACAGCGAAATTTTCTTGATTCTAACTAATTTATCCCAAAAGTTACTCAAGCAGTAACTTTTCAATAATTTCGTTAAGTCGCGAGTTACTTGCCAGTATTGCTTTCAAGGTTCGGAAATCTGAAGATTTGTACAACTCAAATAAGTTTCGGAATTTGAAACCTCAAAGGGAGTACAATTCTCGTAAATACTTGAAAAAAAAAAGGAATTGGGTAATTTCAAATTGATCTTATTTTTTGTGAGTTTCAAAGTTAAAAAAGATGCTGATTTTTGAAAAATTGAGAATTGGTTTATTTTTCAAGCAAATTTTTTATAGTAATGAGATAAGAAGAATTAGTTACTGAGAAAATAAAATTTTAATACGCAGTTTTAAGGGAAGTGAATATTTCCTGAATTACCATTTTCTCTGTAATTATTAATTTTCTTGAATCCCATTTATCGTAATTTGTATTTTACTGAATTTAAATTTCGCGCCATCATTTTTGTGCGCTCAGGACACCTTTTTATCGGGATAAATTTCGCAATAAAGTTTAATTTTAAAAAATCCAGTTGATATCTATCGCATTCTTATGTATATGTATATGCATTCCAGAGAGTTCGAAAAGTAAAAATAAAGCAATTGGCGGAGAATGAAAATTTTGTCTTTCAATTAAGGGAATCCAGAATCAGGGAAAATAGTAACTCGATAGAATGAAAAGTATGTTAAACAGCAATTTGGAAACATAAAAATTAAATCAGATCTTGATTCGGAAGAAAAAAATTCATGATTTTTTACAATTTGAAAAAATAAGAATTAGGGGAATTTTAATTCGGGAGAATAAAAATCATGCGAAATTTTAATTTGGGGAAACCAGAATTGTGACAAATGTTAATTTGGAAGAATGAAAATATAAAAATTGCAATTCAAAAAGATAAAAGTTAAGGCAAATCTTTATTCGGAAAAACGAAATTTCTGATAAATGGCAATTCGAAAAAATAAAAATTAGGAAAATGGTAATTCTTTAGAATGAAAATTATGGGATATATCTTGCAGACGAATAGAGATCATACAGCTCATGTAAGAGAAAGGATAAAAAAAAGCAGCAGGGTTAATGAAACAGATATGGGGAATAGGAAAACGGAGGTTCAAAAAAATTGGAGAAGGAGAATGTTGTTATTTGATACGCTGGTATGGCCGGTTTTAGGTTATGGAGCAGAGATATGGGGATGGAAAGAAAGGAAAGATATTGAGAGTTTACAAGAAAGGTAAATAATGTGGACACTAGGGGCAGACTGGAGAACCCCAGGATATATGGTGAGAGAAGAAGCGCAAAGGGATAAGTTAAGTATTAGAGCGGGTAAGAGGGCATGGAAATTTGAGACAAAGCTGAGGGAGGGAAAGGGA
>NC_046657.1:144053631-144069552 GCF_010883055.1 Belonocnema kinseyi
AAATAATTGTATATATAGAAAGGATAAGATTGTAAAAAATATATAGATTTAAACGGAAAGATTGTAAGGAATGGAAGTCATGTAAACCCTTAGGGGACACATAATGAATAAAGAAGAACTCAGAAGAGTGAAAATGATGATAAATGGCTATTGGGAAATATAAAAATTAAGGTAAATTCGGAAGACTAAGAATAAAGAAAATTGTTATTTGCGAGAATTAAAAGGGATGACATATTTGAATTTGGGGAAACCGCAATTAAGGCAAATGTTAACTGGGAAAAATGGAAATTTTGATGAATGGCAATTAGGAAACATACAAATTAGTGAAAATTGTAATTTGGCAGAATGAAATTTATGACAAATGACAATTCGAATAAATAAGAATTAGGAAAATGGTAACTCGTGAGAAAGAATATTATGACTAGAATTAGGTTAAATGATAATTTGGAAGAATGAAAATGATCATAAATAGCAATTCGAAAACCTAAAAATTGAGTGAACTCGTGATTTAGAAAAATGAAATTTCTGATAAATGACAATTTGGAAAAATAAAAGTGAGGAAAATGGTAATTCAGGAGAATGAAAATTATGAATAGAATTGAGGCAAATAATAACTCCGAAGAATGGAAATTATGATAAATGGTTATTCGAATAATAAAAATTAAGGCAAATCTCAAATCAAAAGACTGAAATTTATGATAAATGACAATTTGAAAAAATACGAATGAGGAGAATTGTAATTCGCCACAATAAAAAAGATGACATCTTTCATTTTGGGGAAAGCATAATTGAGGCAAATAGTAACTAGGAAGAATGCAAATTATGTTAAACGGCAATTTGGAAACATAAAAATTAGGGCCATTCGTCATTCGGGAAAATGAAGATTATGTTAGATGATAATTCGGAAAAATAATTTAGGCAACTTCCAAATTCGATATAATAAAAATTATGACAATTTTTATATCGGGGAAATCAGAATCGAGGGAAATGGTAACTCGGAAGAATGAAAATGATGATAAATAGTATTTTGGAAACATACAGATTCGGGAAAAATGTAATTCTGAAAAATAAAATCTATCACAAATGACAATTCGAATAAATAAGAATTAGATAAATGAGAATTCACGAGAAAGAAAATTTTGACGGAAATTAGGGGAAAATGGTGACTTGGATAAATGAAAATTGTGACAATTGGCAATTCGGAAACATCAAAATTAAAGCGGATCCTGATTCGGAAGAACGAAATTTATGATAAGTTACAGTTTGGAAAAATAAGAATTAGGAAAATTGCAATTCGGGAGAGTAAAAATTAAGATAAATGGCAATTTTAAAATGTAAAAATCAAAGAAAATCGGGATTCGGAAAAATTAAACTTCCGAGAAATGTCGATTTATAAAAATGAGAACTACAAAACTGGTAATTCGAGAGAACGAAAATTATGACAAATTTCAATTCGGGAAAATCAGAATTGGGTCTGATCGTAACTCAGAGGAATGCAAATTATGATGAATGGCAATTCGGAAACATGAAAATTGAGGCAGATCGCTCAATTTGGAAGAATGAAATTTATGATAAATGACATTTCGGAAACATACAAATTAGAGAAGTCTTAACTCGGGAGAATGAAAATTATGACTAGAATTCGAGAAAATGGTCACTCAGGAGAATGAAAATTATGGTGAATGGCATTGCGGAAACATAAAAATTATGGCAAATCGTGATTAGGAAGACTGAAATTTATAATTAATGACATTTTGGAAAAATAAGAATGAGGAAAATTGTAATTCGCGAGAATAAAAATGATGACATATTTTGAATTAGGGAAACCACAATTAAGGAAATGGTGTCTTAGAAGGTTGAAAATTATGATAAATGGCAATTTGAAAACATACAAATTAGGGAAAATTGTAATTCAGAAGAATAAAAATGACAATTCAGAAAAAAAAGAATTAAGAAAAAAATAATTCTTGAGAATTAAAATTATAACTGAAATTAGCGCAAATGGTAATTTGGATGAATGAAAATGATCATAGATGGTAATTAAACAAAATAAAAATTCAGGTGAACCGTGATTTCAAAAAATGGAATTAATGATGAATGATAATTCGAAAAATTGGAATTAGGAAAATTGTATTCAGTAGACTAAAAATTATGACAAATTTCAATTGGGTGAAATAAGAATTAGGTCTAATGCTAATTTAGAGGAATGAAATTTATGATGAATCCCAATTCGGAAACTTAAAAATTGAGACTGATGTCGTGATTTGGAAAAACTAAATTTATGATAAATGAAAATGCGGAAAAATAAAAATTAGGGAATTCCTAAATCGGAAGAATGGAAATTATGATTAGAACTTAGGCAAATAGTAGCGCAGGAGAATGATAACTATGATAAATGGCATTACGGAAACATAAAAATGAAGGAAAATGATTTCGAAATAATGAAATTTCTGACAAAAGACAATTCGGAAAAATAATAATGAAGAAAAAATTCATTCGGGCGAATGAAAATTATGATTAGAATTATGATAAATGAGAATTTAGAAACATAAAAATTGAAGTAATTTGTGATTCTGAAGATTAAAGTTTCATGATTAATGAGGATTCGGAAAATTATAATTCGGTAGGATATAAATTATGAAAAATTTCAATTCGAGGAAACCAGAATTGAGGCAAATCGTAATTCGAAAGAATGAAATTGATGACAAACGACAATTCGGAAATTTTAGAAGTAGAAATATGAAAATTCGAGGGAATTCAAATTAGAATAAATTTGATTTGAGGAAACCAGAATTGGGTAAACTTGTAACTAGAAAAATAGAAATTATAATAAATGTAAGTTGGGGGAAATAAGAGTGAAAACAGCGTCTGACCTAATGAAACCAGTTAATTCCTCTTTCCTGATTTATGAGTTTGATTTCAGAGTGTCTTTCACGAAATAATCTTTTTTCAATCTCTTTTTTATAATAGTATTCTATCTTGTCTGGCAGTCGTTTCGTTTTGTCTCCCTAACGAAACCCTCGTTAATTCCGTTTCTGCTTCGAATTGAGTTTCTCGAGACACTTTTGTGAGAATTCTTTTAGTAGTTTCTTTCCTTTGACCAAGAGAGGAAAGAACCAACTTTACTCCCTTCTCACTTCGTCTAATTTTTTTTGTTGATTCGATGGGTCAGCATATAGATGGACGAGATTATTATTCTGGCGAGATCCATCACGCGTTTGTCCACTATTTGCCGAAATATTTAGAAGTACGTCAGAAACAAGAATCAAAGCGAGTGAAAGATTGAAACTAGAAAATTTATCTTTTCTGATTGAAAATTAATGTATTTTGTTGATAAATTGTCCTTTTAAAATCATAATGCTTGAAGTCGAACTACTTTGTTAAAAATTCATTTTTATTGTTGTTGAATAGGCACCATTTAAGTTGACAATTCAGCCACCCAGAGGGCACACAATTTGGCGACGTCTTCACGACATCGTAACGACATCTTTACGACATCCTATGTCCATGTCGTTAAGGTGTCTTTGCGATATCGCAAAGACATCGTCAGATCATACGACTTATTTACGATATCGTAAAGACACCTTAACAACATGGACATGGGATGTCGTAAAGTTGTCGTGAAGATGTCGTGACGACGTCGTAAAGACGTCGCCAAACTTTGTGCCCACTGGGAATTTGATCGTAAATGAACTTTTTTGTTAAAAATTAATATTTTCGGGTACATGAGACAGGAAAAGATTATTATTTAAACGAAATCCATCACGCGTTTTTCCAACATTTGCCATTATAATTATAAGTATATTAGAAGAATAAATCAAAGCGAGCGAAAGATTGAAATTAATTTTTTCGGTTGAAAATTTATGTACTTTGCTAGGAATTCGTCTTTTGAAAATTAAATTTTTGTTTTGATTGAAATATTAACTATTTCATATTTCGTTGAGAATCATTTGTTGTGTTTTGTTGATGTTGTGTTCTGGTTAAAAATTCATGTATTTAGTTGAGAAATCTTCTTTTTGAAGTTCCAGTTTTTTATTTTGAAAAATAAACTATTTAATGTTTCTTTGAGAATTATTTGTTATTTTGAAAAATCAACTACTTGGTTTAAAGTTCAACCATGTTGTTAAAAATTAATTTTTGATGTCGAAGATTCACGATTTAAGTTAAAAATTCAACTATGTGGTTGAAGATTACTTTTTTTTGTTGAAAATTAATATTTTCGGGTATATAGGGCAGGACGAGATCATAATTTAAGCAAGATCCATCACGCGTTTTTAAGTTATTTATCGTTATATTAATGATTATATAAGAAAAACAGATCAAAGTAAGCAAACAATTTAAATTATTCTTTTTTGGCTGAAAGTTCATTTTTTCAGAATTTGTCTTTTTTTTGAAATATTACCAATTTCATGTTTCCTTAAGAACTATTTTTTGTGTTGAATCAACAATTTGATTTAAAATTAAACTATTTTCTTACAAATTAATTTGTTTTGTTCTTAAAGCTTCATGATTTTAGTTAAAAATTCAACCATTTGGTCGTAGATTAACATTTTTGTTGAAAATTAAAATTTTCAAGTATATGTGACAGGAAGAGATTATCATTCAGGCGAGATCCATCACGCGTTTTTCTACTATTTGCCGTTATAATCATAAGTATCTATAAGAAAAACGAATGAAATCGAGCGAAATATTGCAATTAATCTTTTCTTGTTGAAAATTCGTCTTTTTGGAATTAAACTGTTTTTTGTTTGAAATATTGTCCATTACCTGTTTCTTTAAGAATTTTTATTTGTTTTGGTTTTAGTTCAAAATTAAAAAATTTGGACGTAGATTAACTTTTTTGTTGAAAATTCATATTTTCGTGTATGTGGGGCGGAACGAGATAAAATATTTAGACAAGATCCATCACTCATTTCTTCACTACTTGCGCTTATATTGATAATTAATTATATAAGAAAAACAACAAGATTTTTTAACTAATACTGGTTCTCTGATAATTATTTTGTTTTTATTTGAAAAATCAACTAATCAGTTCGAATTTTAAACTGCTTTATTAAAAATTTATTTGTTTTTTAAATACATTTCATAATTTCGTTTAACAATTCAAAAATTTGGTCTCAGATTACCTTTTTTGTTGAATATTCATATTTTCAGTTATGTGCGGCGGAAATAGATTATTATTTAGACGAGATCCATCACGCGTTTTTTTCACTATTTATCGTTATATTGGAAAGTATGTAAAAAACGACTAAATGTTTCAAATAATACATGTTTCGTTGAGAATTATTTTGTTTGTTTGTTGAAAAATCAACTAATTAGTTCAAAGTTCAACTACTTTATTTAAAATTAATTTTTTTTTTCTTAAATCTTCATAATTTTGGTTAAAGCTTAAAAAATTTGGTCTTAGATTAACTTTTTTTGTTGAAAATTCATATTTTCGTATATGTGGGGCGGAGTGAGACAATCATTTAGACAAAATCCATCACGCGTTTTTCCAATATTTACGGTTATATTGATAATTATATAAGAAAAGCAATAAGATTGTAAAACTAATACTGATTGTCTGATAATTATTTTGTTTGTTAGTTGAAAAATCAACTAATTAGTTCAAAGTTGAACTACTTTATTAAAAAAAATTTTTTTCATTAAATCTTCATCATTTTTGTTAAAAATTAAAAAATTTGGTCGCAGAGTACCTTCTCATAGTTGAAACTTGGTGGCAGCTTCTTATAGAGAGTAAATTTACAAGAACTAATAATTATTTAAACAATTTCGATTTAAAAATTAAGAGTTTGACTTTTTTCTACGAGTGAATTTGTTCATGGAGTCAACGCACTCTTTTCTGCGTTGCTTTACAAAAGAACTAATAATTATTTAAACAATTCTAATTTAAAAAATTAGGAGTTTGCTCTTTTTCTACGAAATAATTTGGTTACGGAGTCAACTAAGAAAGTCTATCCGATGACTCTGCCGTATGTTGCTTTGCAAATTTAAAAGGACTATTAATAATTTAATTAATTTTTATTGAAAATTTAAATGTTTGGCCTTTATCCTACGAATCAATTTGTTTTCAAAGTCAACTAAAAATGTCTATCCGATGACTCTTTTCTAGGTTGCTTTGTAAGTTTACAAGAACTATTAATTATTTGAACAATTTTCATTAAAAAATTCAGATTTTGCCCTTTTTTACAAGTAAATTTGTTTATAAAGTCAACTAAGAATATTTATACGGTGACTCTTTTCTATATTGGATTGCAAATTTACTAGAACTATTAATTATTTAAACAATTTTACTTAAAAAATATAAAGTTTGGCCTTTTTTTACAAGTCAGTTTGTTCACGGTGTCAACCAAGAATGTCTATCGGACGACTTTTTTCTGTATTGCTTTGCAAATTTAAAAGAACTATTAATTATTTAAACAATTTTGATTAAAAAATTAAAAGTTTGGCCTTTATCTTACGAATCAATTTATTTTCGAAGTCAACTAAGAATGTCTATCCGATGACTCTTTTCTATATTTCTTTGCAAATTAAAAAAACTATTAATTATTTAAACAATTTTAATTAAAAATTAAAAGTTTGGATTTTCTCCTACGAATCAATTTGTTTTCGAAGTATACTAAGGATGTCTGTTCGATGTGTAATTTCTATATTGCTTTGCAAATTTAAAAGAACTATTAATTATTTAAACAATTTTTAATAAAGATTTTAAGTTTTTCTACAAGTAAATCTGTTTACAAAGTCAAACAAGAATGTTAATCCAAAGACTGTTTTCTATTTTGCTTTCTAAATTTACAAGATATATTAATTATTTAAAGAATTTGAATTAAAAAATGAGGAGTTTGATGTTTATCCTACGAGTTAATTTGTTTTGAAAACCAAGTAGGAATGCCCATTCGATGACTCTTTTCTATGTTGCTTTGTAAATTTCCAAAAACTATTAATTATTATTGAAAGAATTTCAAATAAAAAATGAAGAGTTTTTTTTCTTTCCACGAGTTGGCTTCGTGTTTTACCATAATTAACTAAGAATATCTTTCCGATGAGTTTTTTTCTCTGATGCTTTGAAAATCCATAACCATTAATTATTTAAAAACTGTTTATCAACATATATATAGCTTGCCTGTTTTTCAAAGAAGAGGCATAATTTGTTTACTGAATGAACTAAGAATGTCTTTCAATGATCATTTTCCACGTTACTTTGTAAATTTATAATAATTATTAATTATTAAAACAATTTTCATGAAGACATTGAGAGTTGGGGTATTATTCAAATTTGTTTACGAAGTTAACTAAGATTATTTTTGTTATGACTCTTTTATAAGTTATTTGTCAAATTTACAAGGATTATTAATTACTAATTATTGAAAGAAGCTTCATAAAAAGTTTAGAATTTGTCTATTTTTCAACGAATAGGGTCAGTTTTTTTACTAAGGTTTAGTAACAATGCAGCTACATACGAGTTTGCTCGAAGTTCTCGCATTTGCCTAAACATTTTGTCAGATGAGAAGAAAACTGGTTTTTAAAAATTCGAGTAAATAATCCGGTCTTTCGTTTTATGTGTTACTCATACGAAGACGTGTATAAATATAATTTATTAAAGTAAAATTGATTATCGTGGTATTTTCTTGAACTTAATTTCCAAATAGAATAATTACAAGTAAACTAGTGGGTCGCACGGGTAGAGAGCTTCAAGTTTGGTTGAAAATTCATATTTTCGTTTATGTGGGGCGAAATGAGATCATCATTTAGACGAGATCCATCACGCGTATTTCACTACTTGACGCTATATTTATAAGTATATAAGAAAAACGAATCAAAGCGTGCGAAAGAGGGTGACGAGGCGCGAATAATCATTGTAGGCCTGAGGCCAAGATTAATGTGATATCGTGGCATCCCGATGATATCGAGCGTGCAGTTTAAACCCCCCTCCCCCTCTTGATTCTTAAGTATCAAGGGATGATCGAGGAACGGGAAATGGGTTTATCTTTCGCAGTTCTCTAATCGATTTTATCACCACAGCTTCGAGCCGTTTAAAGTGCCGTCCTGAAATGCCCGGGATGTTCGCCTCGAGCGAAAGGGCACTCTTTTCTATCAGCAATAAGAATAACAACCCTCGAATGTGACTAGAACTTATTTGTTTAATTGACGTATTTTGCTTTTTCATTTTCTTACCGCCCTGAATGTAAAACCACTTTCCGCCCTAGAACGTTAAATTTAATTACAGTTTCTATTCAAAAAGAAATATCCAATTCAAGTCATCTTTGGGAACTCAAAAAAGAATTTCAGGACTCTTCTAAGCATACGTTAATACAATTGTTTAAATAAATGTAATGTAAGTGCCATATTTAATTCATATGAAACACTTTAAACTTTTCTAAATTTGAAGATTTTTTTTTAAAGGGATGAGTTTTCAAAAAACAAGATTACTTTTCTAACCCAAAAGACAGAATTTGATAAAAATATATACATTTTCTACCAAGTAGTAGAAATTGATTTAACTGATTAAATTTTCAGATATAGACTTCAACCAAAAAGAACCCAGTGGTCACAAAATTTGGTAACGTCTTTATGACACCGTTACGACATCTTTACGACATCCTATGTCTATGTCGTTTCAGTGTCTTTGCGATATCGTAAAGGCATCGTCAGATGATACGACTTATTTACAATATCGTAAAGACACTTTAACGACATGGACATATGATGTCGTAAAGTTGTCGTAAAGGTGTCGTAACGATATCGTAAAGACATCGCCAAACTTTGTGCCCACTGTGAAGAATCTTTAAAAAAAACTAAATTTTTAAAAAAATATTTCAATTTTTAGTAAAGCAGTTCAACTTTATATCAAGTAGTTTGATTTGCAATAAAAAAGTTGACTTTTTTGCCCAAGAAGACTAATTTTTTATTTAAAAAAAGTATTAAATTCTTAACAAAAGGCATGCATTTTCAACTAAATACTTACATTTTCAACTAAAAACTATTCATTTTTAACCAAATAGCTTCATTTCAAACGAAGAAGGACAAATTTTCAACAAAAACTAAAAAGAGGAATCTAAGAAAAATAAATTTGCTGCATAGTAGTTTAACCCTTAATCAATTTGTTCAACTTTCAATCAAGTAATTTAATTTTCAATCAAAAAGTTGATTAATTTTTACAAAAAAAAATATCAACAAAATGCATGCATCCTTAACTAAATACTTGAATTTTCAAATAAAAACATTACATTTTCAACCAAATGGTAGAATTTTGAACTAAAGGCTAGACATTTTTAAACAAAAACATAAATTTGCAACTAAATAGGATACATTTAGAATAGTTAAATTTTTATTTTCAATCAAAAAGTTGATATTATGTCCAAGAATATTAATTTTTTTACCAAAAACAAAAAACAAATTATGCACAAAATACATACACAACGACAAATTCTTAAACAAAAATGTTTGATTTTTAACTAAAAAGGCTAAATTAAAAAAAATGGTTAGTTACATTTTTAGTTGCAGCTCTTCATTATCAACAAAACGCGAAACGAATTTTAAACAAAATAGTTGAATTCTCAACCAAACGTTTAAGTTTAACAATTAAGTTTCATTTAACAATTTAAGTTTCAACCAAGTAGTTGCATTTTCAATCAAAAAGTTTATTCTTAGTCCAAGAAAATTAATTTTCAAATAAAAAATATGACTTTCCAACTAAACAGCTGAAGTAAATAGGACACATTTTTAATAACAAATGGAATATTCAAACTTTTAGTTAAAATAAAATGTTCACCAAAAATGAAATAAATTTTCAACAAAATAGTGAAATTTCAATCTACGAGATGAAAATTGATCCAAAAAAATAATTTTCAGCAAAGAAATTTAAGTTTCAACCAATTAGTTTAATGTTTAACCAAAAAGGTGATTTTTACTCAATAGATTATTTTTTTACCGAAAAAAATTATCAACAAAATATATAAATTTTGCATGAAGTATTCGATTTTCCAGTCAAATGAAAAAGGATACATTTTTAACAAAAAATGGAATATTGAAATTTTTAGTTCCAAAAGTTAATTCTCAACCCAAAATAAAACGAAATATTTAACAACATACATCTCGAAAATATCAATGTTCAAAATGTAATCAAATAGTTGCATTTTTAATTAAAAAGGATGAATTTCCCACTACAACAAAAAAAGTTGAATTTTCAGTTAAAAAAATTAATTTTTAATAAAAATTGAGGAAAATTTTTAATTAAATGGTTAAGTTATCAATTAAAAGGATGAATCCTGAACCAAAAAACTGAATTTTTATCAAAGTAGTTTAACTTTCTAAAAAGTAGTTGCAATTTTAAACAAAAATATCATTTTTTGCCCCAGAAGATTAATTTTTCAAAATTTTCAACTATTCTTGAAGGAACAGTGACAATGTTGTACAATGTTCCTTTATGTAGAAGAATGATCTGAATTTGTTATCACTCGCAGGGAATATCATTAAAAAAGATTGATTTCCACTAATGCATCCTCATTGTGAAAAACTTTTCTTTCATCTTTAGATGAGACAATTAAAAAATAGAAGAAATTCTCCCGATAATCATTGATTAAATCCGCATTAACTTGATTTCGCTCACTGATTCGAAACTTTTAAGAGATAAACCAAACCTTTGTAATAAGATTTCCAACAATATCTGGATTATCAGTTCGAAGTGACCCAATTAACGATTAATTTGCAAAATTACATCAAGAGACAGGGAAGATTCTAATTGCAATTCCACACTGGATAAAGCCATATGCTTCTTCATTTGAATGTATTCTATCAATTAAAACAAAATTCGAGGAAAAAAAATTTCAAAGAAAATTTTTAATTGCAGCAGGAGAAACCTATTTGTAGTGAACAATACTCGAATGGGTGTTAGTAAAATAAATTTATTCTTTATTATTTATTGTATATTGCATTTTTTATGAACTCAAGTTAACTAAATTTTATTCTAATTTTTTTTTGTTAAATAATAATTTTTTCAGCTACCTGTACAAGATCCAGCAAAAAAACCTACTCTTAAAAAGAAAACTGTACATGATCCTGAAAAAGGGACCTGTACATGATCGTGCAAAGAATCCTGTACATGATCGTGAAAAGAATCCTGTACATGATCCTGCAAAGGAACCTGTACCTAATCCGCACAGGAACTTATCTGCGAGGCTTTGCTAGTGGCTTGGCTCTATCGATGTACAGGAACCCGCGCCTCAATTTACTTCGCAAAGGAACCTGCACAGCAACCTATACTCGATAATTTAAGGGTTCTTTTGTCAGTATAGGTATCATTGTAGGATCATGTATAGGTTCCTTTGCCTAATTACTGCAAAGGAAACGTCAACATTACCTGTACAGATTTCTGTGCAGGATCATGTCTAGCAACTTGTCCAGGATCCTCCGAGGTTCCTGTACATGGATTTTTAGCTAGACAGTAAGAACTATATTGAAAATAACACCCTGAGAACAATATGAAATAATTCTCAGGAAAAGCTGTATTGTTATAAATAAATTGGTTTTTGTTGCAAATAGTTTGAGATAGTAAAAATAATAACAAAAAAATTGCTGAACGTGGAAAAATAGAAGATAATTTTTTTATAATTTAACAGGCGAGAAATAAAAAGAAAATACTGCTTGATCTCGATGGTTGAAAAAAAAATTTTCTCGCTCGTGTCACCTAGAAAATGGTTTTCCACCTATTCTGTAGTTTAAAATTTTGTCTTTGATAGCGATTATCCGTTGCTGGGATTGAAAATGAAATTTTCAATATTTTTCAGCTAAAGGACTAAAGATTTTTTTAAATTAGAATGAAAGTTCATTGTTTGTTAGCGACATTTTGGGATTAAAGTAAAAATATTTCGTCCTAGTTATCAGAAAATAAAAAAAGGATTTGGTTAATAAAAAATTTTCTGTATAAATCCAAATAACTATCTTTGAACAAAAGGTTGTGAAGGAAACGAATTTTTCTAATTAGAGCTCGGATTTATTTTTCAATATTTCGAATAAGGGATTGCTCATAAACTAAGTTATCAATTCAATGAAAATTTAATTATTTCGTTAAATTTTCGTTCCCTTTTTTATTGAAAATTAACTTGTTTGAATTTAAAACTTAAATATTATATTGGTACTTAAAAATTTATCATTTTTGCCGGAAAATTAAACTATTTGGTCACAAACTTATCTTTTGTAGTTGAAAATTTATGTGTTCTATTGAAACTTCGAGTTTTTTTTGTAAGTTTTAGTTAGTTGAATTTTTAACTAAAAAAGAATAAACTTCATACAAAAAATGTAATAGTTGAATTTTTTGTTACAAAAATTAATTTTCCATCAAAAATGAAACGAATTTTTAACAAAATGATTAAATTCGCAATCAATGAGATAAATATTCAAAAAAAGTAGTGCAATTCTCAACTAAAAACGAAAATTTCTATCCAAATAGTTGAATTTTTAAATAAAAAGGGTACATTTTTAAAAAGAATGGAAGAATAAAATTTTTAGTCAAAAAATAATATATCAAACAAAAATGAAACAAATTTTTCATGAACCTTTAACTAAATACTTTCATTTTTAATTAAAAGCCATTAATTTCTAACCAAAGAGTTACATTTTTAACTAAAAAGGTTACATTTTCAACAAAAAATGGAACAGTTCATTTTAAGAGATGAAAATTAAAAAAAAAAGAATTTTCGAGGAGCATGAATATCCTCCAAATTCCATTTAATCTAAGTTTTCTTTTACCGAGAATCAAGTTGCCGAACACAGATTTGTCATCATTTTTCTTGGATTTTCAGTTGACATAACCTCTATTTGTCCTAACTAACCCCATATCATAATTTATATTATACCGAATCCTCCTTTTTGACATCATTTTAATATTTTCGAATTTCTGTTCTCTATATTTATTATTCCTAATTTTCCTTTAATACAAGTTATGTTTTTTTCAAATTTATATTAACATAATTATCATTTTTACGAATTTTCAGATAACCTAATATTCATTTGCACGAATTTCTACTTGTCATATTTTGCATCTATTCGAATTATCATTGAACATATTTTTTTTCGGATAACCACATAATCTGGACGCGTGAATACGAATTTAGTTAGTTTGCATCGCTCGTAGCGCCTCTTGCGGACAAATACAAAATAGAGAACGTTTTAAAAATTCTGTGATTTTTTCTTGACTAATTTTTTATTTTATATTATTAATATTCAAATACCAGCATTTTAATCTTCTGACACTTTCAACATCAAATATTGTATAAACGGAATAAAAAAGTATTTCATATACTAATTCAAAATTTAGTAATTTATTTCAAACAAAAAAACGTCTTTTCTACTATAAAAGATGCTTTTTTAAAAAAGTATTAGAATTTTTAGAATAATAGTTGACTGTTCAACCTAAAAGACAAATTTGTAGCGAAAAAGTGTCATAGTTTATTTATTTATACAAAGAAAAGAATTTAAAACTCAAAAAGATGACTTTTCAGCAAAATTGAAGAGCTACATCTTCTGTTAAAAAATGAATTTTAAACAAAACAAAAAAATATTTTTCACTAAACAGTTTAATCTTCAACCAGTTATAAGCCTTCAATAAAAAAATTAATTTTTAACAATGTAGTTTAACTTTTTCTTAAGTAGTTGAATTTTCAATTAAAAAAGATTTATTCTCAATAAAATAATTCAACTTTCAACCAAAAAGATTAATTTTCAACATAAAATATAAATATTTAAGAAAAAAAGTGATGTCTTAACAAAGCGATTTATCCAAATCTTTCAAACAAATTAGTTGAATACTCAAGCAATGAAAAATAAATTTTAACCAAAAAGTAGCATTTTCATTTTCAAAAAATAAAACTTTATCTATAGCAGGTGATGTTTTTAATCAAAAAGATAAATTTTTAAAAAAGTCGAATTTTCTGTTAAAAAAGATTTTGATCGACTGTTCACAATAAAAATATGAATTTTTAAACAAGAAATAATTTTCTACCACAAAAATTGAATTTTCAGTCCAAAAAGGCTAATTTTTAATTCAAACGGATGACAATTTAACATAATTGTTGAATTCTCTACAAAATTATTGCATTTTTATAAAATAATATGACATTTATCATTAAGCAGAAGAATTTCTAGTTACAAAGAAGTTGTGTTTTTATCCAAAAAACATTTCATTTGACTCTCTAAGATCAAAAATTGAATTTTTATAACAAAAGAATAAGTTTCTAAAAAAAAATGGCGCTACGAACGATGGTAACTAACTGAATATGAATATACGCGCCCACATTTTACAAATGCAGCATGGAAGTGGGGTCTCCTTTTACTACTTCATGGAACCACCATTTGTCATAATTTCTATCTCATCGAATTGCCATGTTGCAGAGATTCCATTTGTCCTACTACCCATCAATGCTTAAATAAAGGCGCGGAAATTTGAATAAAAGAATCCTGATTGGTTGATTTTGAGTTTCGCGAATTTATTGTAGGCCTGCTGGTCTGTAGGCTGAACGGAATTTCTGTGAGATGACTATTCGATGAAGTGGTAATTTCCTTATACTACTTCGGGGAATCATCATTTGTCATAATTTCCATTTCATTGAATTACCATGTCACAGAAATTCTATTTGCCCTGCCACCCATCGATCCTTAAATAAAGGCGCGAAATTTAGATAAGATAATCCTAATGGATTGTGAGTTTCATGCATTTATTGTAGACCGAATTGGTTGTAGGACGAATAGAATTTCTGTGACATGGTAATTCGATGAAGTGGTAATTTCTTTATACTACTTCATGGAATCATCATTTATCATAATTTCCTTTTCATGGAATTACCATGTTACAGAGATTCCATTTATCCTACCACCCATCCGATATTAAATAAAGGTGCGATTTTAAAATAAGATAATTCTGATTAACTGATTTTGAGTTTTGTGCATTTATTGTAGACCGGCTGGTCTATAGGCTGGACGGAATTTATGTGAGATGACTATTCGATGAAGTGGTAATTTCCTTATACTACTTCGTGGAATCATCATTTGTCATAATTTCCATTTCATCGAATTACCATGTCACAGAAATTATATTTGTCCTGCCACCCATCGATCCTTAAATAAAGGCGCGAAATTTAAATAAGATAATCCTAATTGTCTGATTGTGAGTTTCGTGCATTTATTGTAGAGCAGATGGGCTGTAGGACAAATAGAATTTCTGTGACATAGCAATTCGAAGAAGTGGGAATTCCCTTATACTACTTTTTGGAATCACCATTTGTCATAATTTCCATTTCGTCGAATTGCCATGCTACAGAGATTCCATTTGTCCTACAATCGATCCAACCTTAAATCAAGATGCGAAATTTAAATACGAGAATTCCGATTGGCTGATTTTGAGTATCGCGAATTTATCGTAGGCCGGCTGGTCTGTAGGCTGAATGGAATTTCTGTGACATGGCAATTCGATAAAGTGGGAATTTCCTTATACTACTTCGGGGATTCATCATTTGTCCTAATTTCAATTTTATCGAATCAACATGTCACAGAAATTATATTTGTCCTGCCACCCATCGATCCTTAAATAAAGGCGCGAAATTTAAATAAGAGAATTCTGATTGGCTGATTTTGGGTATCGCGAATTTATCGTAGGCCGGCTGGTCTGTAGGCTGAATGGAATTTCTGTGACATGGCAATTCGATAAAGTGGAAATTTCCTTATACTACTTTTTGGAATCACCATTTGTCATAATTTCCATTTCATCGAATTGCCATGCTACAGAGATTCCATTAGTCCTACAATCGATCCAACCTTAAATGAAGACGCGAAATTTAAATAAGAGAATTCTGATTGGCTGATTTTGGGTATCGCGAATTTATCGTAGGCCGGCTGGTCTGTAGGCTGAATGGAATTTCTGTGACATGG
>NC_046657.1:144069652-144092190 GCF_010883055.1 Belonocnema kinseyi
GAGAATTCTGATTGGCTGATTTTGGGTATCGCGAATTTATCGTAGGCCGGCTGGTCTGTAGGCTGAATGGAATTTCTGTGACATGGCAATTCGATAAAGTGGGAATTTCCTTATACTACTTCGGGGAATCATCATTTGTCCTAATTTCAATTTCATCGAATTACCATGTCACAGAAATTATATTTGTCCTGCCACCCATCGATCCTTAAATAAAGGCGCAAAAATTAAATAAGATAATCCTAATTGGCTGAGAATGAGTTTCGTGCATTTATTGTAGACTGGATGGGCTGTAGGACGAGTAGAATTTCTGTGACATGGCAATTCGATGAAGTGGTAATTTCCTTATACTACTTCGTGGAATCACCATTTGACATGATTTTCATTTCAACGAATTGCCATCTTACAGAGATTCCATTTGTCCCATCACCCACCCGATCTTAAGTAAAGTTGCGATTTTGAAATGAGATAATTCTGATTAACTGATTTTGAGTTTTGTGCATTTATTGTAGACCGTCTGGTCTGTAGGCTGAATGGAATTTCTGCGACATGGAAATTCGATGAAGTGGTAATTTCCTTATTTATTTATTTTTTCCTTTTCGTGGAATCATCATTTGTCATAATTTCCATTTCATCGAATTACCATGTCACAGAAATTCTATTTGTCCTACCACCCATCCATCTTTAAATAAAGGCGCGAAAATAAAACTAGATAATCCTGATTGTCTGATTGTGAGTTTCGTGCGTTTATTGTAGAGCAGATGGGCTGTAGGACAAATATAATTTCTATGACATAGCAATTCGATGAAGTGGCAATTTCCTTATACTAATTCGTGGTATCATCATTTGTCATAATTTCCATTTCATCAAATCGCCATCTTACAGAGATTCCGTTTGTCCTAACACCCATCCGTTCTTAAATAATGGTGCGATTTTAAAATGAGATAATTCTAATAAACTGATTTTGAGTTTTGTGCATTTATTGTAGACTGGCTGGTCTGTAGGCTGGATGGAACTTCTGTGACATGGCAATTCGATAAAGTGGGAATTTCCTTATACTAATTCGGGGAATCATCATTTGTCATAATTTACATTTCATCGAATTGCCATGTTACAGAGATTCCATTTGTCCTACCACCAGTGCCGGATCATGGGGAGGGCTTGGTGGTGCTGAAGCACCGGGCCCCACGCTAGTGGGGGCCCCCTTCTCCCAAAGAAAAACATATAATATACAGTAAAATAACCCGCTTATAAACAAAAATAATAAAGTCCTAAAAAAAATTTTAGTAAAATTTTTTCAATTAAATTTTTGAATTTTTTTTTTTTGAAATAATTTTAAATGAAAGTAAAATGTTAAGTCCAGCCGCCTTAAAGGGGCCCCAACGTTATTTTAGCTCCGGGCCCCGAAAGGTCTTAATCCGCCCATGCCTACCACCCATCCGTTTTTAAACAAAGGCGCAATTTTTAAATAAGATAATTCTGATTAGCTGATTGTGAGTTTCGTGCATTTATTGTAGACCAGATGGGCTATAGGACAAATGGAATTTCTGTGACATGGCAATTCGATGAAGTGGGAATTATGGAAAATGGTGATTCGTATAATATAAATAATGATAACTGACAGTTAGGGAAAATAGAGGTTATGTCATCTGAAAATTATAAAAATAAAATTTTTGAAAAATTCCTGATTGGCAACTTGATTTCCGGTCAAACAGAACTTACGCTTAATCGAATTTGGGAGATATTCATGCGCCTCGAATTTTTAACCCTAGTAATTTTGAGATACACCATTTTTCTAATTATTGAGCAGTCATCTCGAATGGATTGATTACATTTTGTTGCCATACTCCTCGTATGTGGAGGCTCCCTTATTGGTTAGCGATTTCGCGTGATAGATTTGCAATCGACTAATTTCCATGTCTCTAATGAAGCCTGGGATCAAATTCCAAATAGAAACATATCGTTCGTGCCTCTGTAAAGGAATGAATCTCGAGTGCGGAGAACCTAGATAGCGATAGCAATGCCAAGTAATTAGAGCACCATCGATTCAACGGAGAAATGGATTTCAGGTGAAGTCGAACGACTACTACGGCAGTATCGACAAAACCAGGAGCTAGTACAAAATATCCGAGCGCATTACTATCAGATCATCTATCCAGTGCAGCTTCGCCATCACGAGAAAATGGGGATATCCACAAGAGATGCCAGCATTCCCAAGGTAAATCACAAAAACTTGCCAGACGATCATAAAAAAAATATTTTCCCCTTTCAAAGAACCATTCGATCGTTCTATGATTTTATTTTATTTTATCGGAGAAAACCACCAAAGGAGTTTGAAGCACCTTCCCAATATGTTTTCGTGCAAAAGCGACTCGAATATCACCTTTGAGGAATTCGTAGAGGTGTCAAGATTTAGAGATGGAATTTAATTCTGATATTTTTCAGGGAACTATAAAATATTGTTATGATACAAATTTTTAACGATTGTTACAATTTTCATACATATGTTATGAAACTTGGTGTCGAATGACCCCTAACACAGACACTTTTGACTTTTTGGAGAGAATATATCTTGTCAGATGATTTGAAAAAATCTATAAATTTCTCAATTTTTTTCACTTCTACATGACCTAGGAAAATTGTACCAAAAATCTGACATTATAAGTACTGCATCTTTAATTAAAACCAATAAAACTTTAAAAATCTTCACGCGTTCCCAAGATATGACTAAAAACACTAAAGAAACGCTAGGACATTTTAGTCCTATCTTGGGAACGTGTGAAGATTTTTGAGGTTTTATTGGATTTAATTAAATGCAAGATTAGAAAGATTCCGTCTTGTAAACTTTAGTCGTTTTTAATAAGCTTTCAATATCAAAGTCAACCGCGAAAGAGGTGATCGTCAAATTTTTTTTAGAATTTGAAATTCCCATGATTAATTATCTGTTATCCTGTCTTTAATTCAAGTCAGTAAATTTTTTTAAATCTTCACACGTTCCAGAGAAATGAATAGAAATGTCAATTTTTGTCTTTAGAGTTTCTAGTTATATTTTGGAAACGCGTGAAGATTTTCGAAGTTTTCTTGGCTTCAACGTATGGAAAACAAATAAAATCAAAATGATTTAATATATTTTATCCTGTCTTTAATTTAAGTCAATAGAACGTTTCAAATCTTCACGCGTTCTCCAGACATGTCTAAAAATGTTCAAGTGTCTCTTTACTATTTTTAGTTATATCTTGGAAACGCGTGAAGATTTTTACAATTTTATAGCCGTAACCAGCTAGGCCGGTCGATAGCAGTGATTGTGGACTGAAAACGTGTCGCAGACGCACCTGGAAATTTCTAGTCATATCTTGAGAACGTGTAAAGATTTTTGACATTTTATTGGCTTAAATTAAAGATAAATTCTCAAAAATCTTACCTCAACTTCAACCCGACCTGTACTTTGAAAACATGTGGAAAACAACTGAAAAGGACATGATTTAATGCCTTTAATCCTCACTTTAATTTATGCCAATAAAACTTTTAAAATCTTTACGCGCTCCCAAGATAAGACTAAAAATGTCCAAGTGCGTCTTTGGTGTTTTTAGTTATATTTTGAGAACGCGTGAAGATTTTTAAAGTTTTCTTGACTTTAATTAAATACAAGTTTACAAAGATTACATTCTGTCAATTTTAGTCGTTTCTCATAAGCTTCCAAAGTACAGTCGTCCACGAAAACGTTGATCTTCAAAAATTTATCAGAATTTCCACCTTAACTTTAATTTGTGCTCAGACTTAGAAAACGTGTAGAATACAAATGAAATGTACAAGATTAAAAACCTGTAATTTCGCCCTTAATTTGAGCCAACAAAACTTCAAAAATCTTCACGCGTTTCCTAGATACGACGAAACATGTCCAAGCGTTTCTGCGTCATTTTTCATTCTGCGTAAACAACGAGGCCGATCAATAGCATTGATCGCCAACTAATCAGTTTTAAAACTTTTCAAATTATTTAAACAAATATTTCGAATTTCTTCTCTATCTTTTTAAAATGTGCACATTTTTTTAAAATTAAATTTTTTAAATTGAAAATTATTTTGAAATTTTCGAAGCAAACTGAAAATATTGTTTTATTCTCTTAAAAATTTTCAATACTCTGCAGAATCTGTTAAATTTTTTTTTCATTGTCATTAAAAACTTGCACTTGGTTTAACTTTTTTTTGCATTTTCAAAAAAAATTTTAATCTTTTAAAAATTTCGAACTCTTCATTATAATCCTTAAAATGATTCGAACTTATTCAAGGATTTGAAAAATTCCACAAAATATAAAAAAAATGCCTTATCTATTGAATATTTTAGAAACTTTTCAATATCTACTAAAATTTCTGTATATTGTTTTAAAATTTGTAAACTTGAAAATTCTTACATGATCCTTGAATCTTTTAAAAACTTTTAAACGTTCTAAATATCTTTTTAAATTATTTGAACGTTTTTTAGAATA
Source organism: Belonocnema kinseyi (assembly GCF_010883055.1). Lineage (NCBI taxonomy): Eukaryota > Metazoa > Arthropoda > Insecta > Hymenoptera > Cynipidae > Belonocnema > Belonocnema kinseyi. Next base: position 144,074,134 of record NC_046657.1, read on the forward strand.
AAAAAAATTCATAACTGAAAAAACAGCCTTGAAATCTTTCGGATTCTGTTTTGACCTTAAAAATAATTCAGAAATATTAAAAAACTTATTTCACTTTGTTGAAACCGTTTAAAATTCTTAAAAGGCTTCTAAACTTGTTGTTAAGAATCTTTAAAAATACACGTTTTGCTTAATTTTTTTTAACTTTTCAAGATTGAAATTAATTTTAAATTATTTCAGAACATAGAAAATTTTTAGGATATCTTGCAAAATCTGATGACCACAACTTTTTATGAAAATCATCTATTCGGTGATAAATATCGAAAATTTTATTCAAGGAACCACATTTTGAAAATAATTCACTCATCAAAGTAGAAGATGAAAGTATGCCAAATGTAACTTACCTAAATTTTAGGGAAATGAAATTACCACCAGATTTAATTGTTTAAAAGCCAAAATTTCGTATCTCTTTTTTCACCGTTTCGTGCGAAAGAATCCTTTATTAAAATTAACATGTACAATCCATTTATACCTAAATAAATATTAACAAACGGGAAGAACATAAATCGAAAGGAAAAATAAGAATAAAATTTTGAGTTTTGGAAAGTCAATCAAAAAATAGCAAATAGTACTACGCTTTTTTGAAACCCAAGTATTCCAAAATGTAGGTTAGGATTTCAGGAATTTTAGGCTAAATTTTTTAAAGTCCAATAAATACCATTTTTAATTTTAACCAGCTGCTTACCAAACTCAAAATTCCTTTCTCTAACACAGGTGTCAATATTATTATTTTTTTCAATTGGACGGCATTCGACTTCCCATTATTTCTGAAAAATTGGACAAAAATGGGCCAAGGGCCGTCATTAAGATCCTTACTGCAGGTGCAATCATTTTTGCCGTAAAAATAAATGGTGTAAAAATAGGTATAAATGTTGCGATATCCAGTGAGCAATTTAATAAAAGTTCCATACTGTTGCCTGCCAGTAACGCGTTCAGGCAATTGTGCAGTGGCATGAATGACATCAGCGTTTGTATAATCATAGAACTTATCGTATTTATCATTTGAAATATTGGAGAAAATAGGCCAAGATTGCTAAACGGTATTAAATTGGTGACAGCCATTTTTCAAAAGACTTTTCAATGAAGAGAATAATTTTCAATGCTCTGAAAGAAAGGTATTTAAATAAATATAAAAATTAGATAAATTTTTTACTATCTGTGCGGAGAATCTTTGGTACGACTAGCGCGATTACTTTTGAAAATCAATGCTGATTTTGTACGTGATTACTCGTGCAAAACAAGAGCGAGAAATATTTTTAAAAAAAGGCCTGGAAGCTTATGAAATTTTTCGTATAATAACACCTGATAATTATATTTTTTCATCTTTTCTGAAGAATAAACCACGCGAGACGTTTATAGAAAATCAAGACTTTTTTTGAATTTTCAACCTCGATTTCAAATCATAGCGTAACCTAGGGAAGTTGTGGCAGAAATCTGAAATTTTGATCACTCAGCCTTTGAAGACCTTCCTTTAATTTAAGTCAATTAAAATTAAAAAATTTCTCCGCGTTCTCGAGATATTATTAAAAAGGTCCAAACTTGTTTCGTCATAACTTGGAAACGCGTGAAGATTTTTGAAGCTTTATAGACTTACACTCATGATAAAATTTTAAAGATTACGTCCTAACAATTATGGTTGTTTTCTACAAGCCTTCTACGTTACAGTCGACCACAAAAGCGGTGATCATCTATAGTTTCTCAGAATCTTTACCTTAATTTTTTTTTAAAATTCGAACTAATAAAACTTTAAAAATCCTCACGCGTTTCCAAGATATGATTAAAAATGTCCAAGCGTGTCTGCGTCGATTACCAGTTGGCGCAACCAGTTAGACCTGTCGGCAGTAGTGCTCACCCACTAAAAATTTGGAAATTTTTAAGTCCTATCTTGGGAACGCGTGAAGGTTTTTAAAGATTTATAGGCCTTAACTAATGATGAAATTTTAAAGATTACGTCCTACCAATTTCAGTTACTTTTCATAAGCCATCTACGTTATGGTCGACCACAAAAGCGTCGACTGTCTATATTTTCTCAGAATTTGTACCTTAATTTTGTTTTAAATTCTATCCAATAAAACATTAAAAATCCTCACGCGTATCCAAGGTATGACTAAAAATGTCCAAGCGTTTTTTTATAAGATTACGTCGTATCAATTATGGATTTTTTCACAATCCTTCTACGTTACGGTCAACTACAAAAGCGGTCATCGTCTATAGTTTCTCAGACTTTGTACCTTAATTTTATCTTAAATTAAAGCCAATAAAACTTCAAAAATCTTCACGTGTTTCTAAGATATGACTAAAAATGTCCAAGCGTGTCTGCTTCAATTCTCAGATGGCGTGACGAATGAAACCTGTCAGCAGTAGTGCTCGCCCACTAAAAACTTTGAAATTGTTTAGTCCTATCTTGGGAACGCGTGAAGGTTTTTAAATTTTTTCGGCTTAAATTAGAGATAAGATTTTGAAGATTACGCCCTATCAATTTCAGTTTCTTTTCCTAAGCTTTCTAAGTAACATTCGGTCTTGAGAGCGTTGATTATCGAGGATTTGAAAAAAATGTGTATCTTAACTTTAACTGGTGCTGTGACTAAGGAAACTTGTTGAAAATAACTGAAATCGACAGGACCTAATGTTTGTGGTTGTGTCTTTAATTTAAAGTAATAAAACTTTTTAAATCTTTTTGCGTTCCGAAGATAAAAGGAAAAATGTCCAAGCATATCTGCCTGGAATTTTCAGTCGGAGTAACCAACAAGGCCGGTCAAAAGCAGTGAGTGCCGACTGAAAAGTTGACGCACGTACACTCAGATACTTTTAGTTATATCTTAAAAACTCGTGAAGAATCGGGAAGTTTTATGGGCTTAAGTTAAAGATAACATTTTAAAGATATCGTCCTGTTGATCTCAATTATTATGTCACAGTCGGCCCCCAGGGCGGCGATTGTCCAAAATGTCTCAGAATTTGTACCTCAACTTCAACTCGTTTTTTGACTTAGGATACTTGTGGAAAATTACTACAATTTACAAGACTTAATCAAATTGATAAAATTTTTTAAAATCTTCACGCGTTTCGAAGATACGACTAAAGATTTCCTAGCGTATCTGCGTCTATTTTCAGTCGGCGTAACCAGCGAGGCCTACCGAAAGCAGTGGCCGCCGACTAAAAATTTAATGAAGAAACACTTGGGCATTTTTTGTCATGTCTTGGGAGCACGTAAAGATTTTCAAATCTCCTTCAATCAAAGACAAGGTTACAAAGATTACGTCCTGGCAATTCAAGTTGTTTTAAAGAAGATTCCTAAGTCGAATTTTCATTCGAAGTAACCAGCGAGACCTGTTGAAAGCAGTGGTTGTCGATTCAAAATTAAACAAAGAAACGCTTGGTCATTTTTAGTCATATCTTGGGAGCACGTCAAGAATTTTCAATATTTTTCAGCTTAAATTAAAGATAAGATTTCAAAGACTGCGTACTGTAATTTCGACTATTTTCTACAAGTTTTTAGTCACAGTCGGCCACGAGACAATAAACCTTCGAAAATCTTCACGTGTTCCAAAGATAATATGATTAAAACAACACGCCTGGAAATTTTTAGTTAAAAAATTAGGTTGAAAATTAGAAATGTTCTTGAATTTTTTAATAAACATTTTAAGTAAAATATGCTCTTCTAAATAAAAAATTCCAATTATAGCTCGTTTCACTCAAAATTCTGTAAGCTTATAAGAAGTTAAAAAAAGGTACTAGCTTTTTTACTAGTTCTTTTTCTCAAAGTTATCAGTGATTCTTAATAGTATTCACGCTAGTCGTACCTAACATTTCGACAATTTTTGAAGATTTTAAAAATATTTTCTATACAAAAAAATTCGAAAAAAGGTTGCCATTTTGTTTTAAAAAATTACATGACTTTATACTAAATGTTTCGGTAAAAAAATAAGTGTAAATTAAAACAGTCGTATTTTTTCAATTTCAAAAGTTTGAAACTGTACTTTCCAACTTGAAAAAACAAATATTGCAGGATAATTTCACTGGAATATCAAAATCGTACTACTTCATAATAAAAGTTTTGATATCTAGTTTAACAATTTTTAAATAAAAAGTTCAAAATTGTAGGGTTGCAAATTAAATTTTAAAAAAATTTTTAAAATAACTTGAAATATTTAAGTCTCAATAGTGTTAAATTGTTTCGAATGTAACATCATTGACATACATTTTTTTCTATTTCAGCACGAAACATTTCTGCGTTTTTCAATCAATTCACATAAAAAAGTGATTATCTAGCTATAATCATACTAAAAAAAAATAAGCTAAAATATCTCCATAAAATCTAAAACGAATCACAATATCAGTAATTAAAATCTTAGATTTAAGGACATAATAAAAAATTTCCCATAATTGAATATCACTTAATATTTATAGATAAAAATACCTTTCATAAATTCGGCACAACAGATTGTAGAAAAAATTATGAATTTTTATAAAAATTTGTGAAGAGAACGGAAATTTATGGAGTTCTGTCAAGTAGAGTTGATTTAGAACTGGTTGAACCTTCGTGCACATATTGATAATGAGCGCAACAATTATTTTAAAAAATGCAAATGAGTAATGTGACGTCTTCGAATTAGTGAAATGAATTAGATAAGTGATTGAAAGTGACATTTTTGCCCCAGCAAATTGAAAAAAATGGTTATATCTGAAACTGAAAATTAAAATATTGTCAGAAATAGAGTCGAAAAATGTCTGATGACCTAAATGATATTTTAGTCTTAGGGATTTAATAATAAGCAACTAATATAAAATAATGATCAATAATGTTTTATTATCAAATCAAAATAATAATTCTTGATGGAAAGTCGTAAATAATCAATTAAATATCATTAGAATAGAATAGAATAGAATAGAATAGAATAGAAAAGAATATAATATAATATATAACAAAATATTTTAAGAAAAAGAGTCGAAACATGACTGAATGATAATATAGTCACAGGGATTTAATAATAAGTAACTAATATAAAATAATGATCAATAATTCTTTATTATTAAATCAAAATAATAATTCTTGTTGAAAATTTGTAAATAATCAATTTAATATTATTAGAATAGAATAGTATCGAATAGAAAAGAATAGAATAGAATAGATTAGAAGTGAATGGAATGGAAAAAATAGAATAGAGCATGATGGAATATTGGGGATAAAAGTAATAAATTTATTCAAAGTTTAAATGTTTTATACAACTCTTTCTTTGCCTACATAGTCTAGACAAAAAAACTTACAGAAAATGATGAATAATGTTCCTCGTAGTTGAATCTTATCTTCTTCAGCCCCAGTAAATTGAAAAAAGTTGTTATCTCTGAAACTGAAATTTAAAATACAGTCAGGAAAAGAGTCGAAACATGACTGATGACCTGAATGATATTTTAGTCACAGGGATTTTAATAGTAAGTAACTAATATAAAATAATGATCAATAATTCTTTATTATTAAATCGAAATAATAATTCTTGATGGAAATTCGTAAATAATCAATTAAATATTATTAGAATAGAATTGCATAAAATAGAAAAGAATAGAAAAGAATGGACTAGAAAAGAATAGAATAGAACAGAATAGAACATAATAGACTAGAATAGAACAGAACAGAATAGAACATAATAGAATAGAATAGAATAGAATAGAATGGAATGGAATAGAATAGAATGGGATAGAATGGAACAGAAAAGAATAGAAAAGAATAGAAAAGAGTAAAAAATTATAGAAAAGAATAGAAAAGAATAAAATAAAATAAAAATAGATGGAATGGAAAAAAAAGATAGAATATTGTCAGAAATAAAGTCGAAACATGGCTGATGACCTGAATGATATTTTAGTCACAGAGATTTAATAATCAGTAACTTATATACAATAATGATCAATAATTCTTCATCATTAAATGAAGATAATAATTCTTGATGGAAATTCATAAATAATCAATTAAATATTGTTAGAATAGAATAGAAAAGAATAGAAAAGAATAGAAAAGATTAGAAAAGAATATAATAGAATAGAAATAAATGGAATGGAAAAAATAGAATAGAACATAATGGAGTATTGGGGATAAAAGTAATAAAATTTTTCAAAGTTTAATTGTTTTATACCATTCTTTCCTTGTCCATGCAGTCTGGGCAAAAAAAAAACTTACAGAAAATGATCAATAATTTTCCTCGTAGTTGAATCTTATCTTATTTAGCACGAACGTACAATTAAACCTGCGGATTTTCTTTGTAGTCATGAATACGTGAAGTGATAAAATTTGTTTATTATTTTGAACATCTTTAAAAATATTTTTTAGATAGTATAAAAAACGATTTAAAGAAAGGAAACCTGCTTCCAGGATTAATCATATTTATAGTTAAATAACATGAAGACTTTAAAAGAATTTAACTGAAACAACTTCAATTAAAGGAAACAAATAATAATTTTTGTTAAAAAATGATGGGCTTTTCATTACCTGAAGTTGTTTCATATTTAAATTTTAAATTAAACAATTATTTAAAATATTATTCGTGTTTTACGTACACAGTGAATAATCAGTAAATCGAAATACCAGTATATGTTAAAAAATCAATGAACAATTATTAGTTAAGACATTACGTGTTCATACATTAGAATTAAGATTAATTACTTTTCTGTTGTTTGTGCTTTTAATTTTTGATTATCCAATGTAGGCTGCATTAACCACTGCTTGCCTTGTTTGAAAAAATGTATACAAAGTCATAAAGTTTCGAAAAAGACAAAAAATTTCTAACAGTTTTAGGTTATGTTGATTTTGCTCACTAGAAATGAATAACACTGTAATAAACAAAAATCATCATCAAAATGGACAATTTTCAACAATTTTAGGTTATGTTAGCGTCCTACGTCGCGAAAAAGTAATTTTAATAAAAAATTTAGATTTCAAAAATCAGACATTTTGCAACGATTTAGGTTTGTCGGTTTATTAGTGTTTTTTTTTTTAATTAACATTTTTACGAAAAAATCATTCGATGTTACGGGTGCATAATTTTTAACAATTTTAGGTTATTTTACGTTTTACACACCAAATTTATATTTCTGAAACAGTTTTATGCCATGTTATGTTAATATTTTTTGTCGGAAATTTTAACAAAAAGTTATTAGATGTCAAAAAATATTTATAATTTTCAACAAATTTAGGTTATGTTAGCATACTTCATAACGAAATTGGTATTTTAAAATAAAAATCATTATAAATTGATCAAGATTTAGAATATAGGTTATGTTAGTGTACTTTATTCTGAAATTTTCAAATAAAAATCATTATAATTTGAACCGAGATTTAGAATTTTTTGTATTCTTTTGATATTAGAAATTGGTAATTTTTATACAAAAATTATATTATATTCATTTCAAAGAAGATTTCAATCTTTTGTAACAATTTTAGGTTATGTTGGTTTCTTCACACCAGAAATCGGCAATGTTAGAAAAAAATTATTAGATTTTGAAGAAAATTAAAATTCTTTGTAGAAATGTTTTTGTCTTGTCCAAAATTGGTATTTAAAATTTTGTAAATCACAAGATTTTTCAAATTATTATTCAGTCATCAAATTAACAATTTTTGTACAATTTTTGGTTTTATTATCGCTTTATACGAAAATTGGTACTTTAGAAAAAAAACTGGAATTAGTAAAATATCTCAAGTGTTTGAAAAATTCTCGATTATGTTCACATTTTTCACTGGAAGTTAAACTGAACTAAACAAAAATCATTTGACATACAAAATTAAAATGATAACTTTTAACAATAGGTTCAGTTGGCGCTTTTCGTCCGAAACTGTTATTTATAATTTACAAAAATTATACGATATTTAGATTTTGTCATTATTTTACAGATTATCATTTCGTCATTAAATTCACTATTTTTGTATTCTTTTAATTTTAATTGGCGTTTTATATCTAAATTGTTGCTTAAAAAATCATTGGATTTAGTCAAAGATAAAAAGTTTTTGAACAATTGTAGGTGTTCATATTTTTACTGAAAATCGGTTATACAAAACAATAATCAATTTTATTGAAAGACTACAATGTTTAATGTTTTTCGTCAAAAATTGTTATTTTGAATTTGAAAAATAATACAATTTTTTAGAAGATCATCATTCTTCAGATTATTATTCAGTTATTAAATTCACCATTTTTTTTTACAATTTTTCACTTTACTGGCGTTGTATACCGACATTGATATTAACAATAAAAAATAATTGGTTTTATCATTGATTTAAAGTTTTTATCGTGACTCAAATTTAAAAAAATTTAATTAAAAAAAGAAATTTAATTCAATAAAAATATAATTGAATTAAATTAAATTCAAATAGAATTTGAATAAAAAAAGTCATTAGATTTTTCAAATTATTACTAATTTTCAGATTATTATTCAGAGTGATATTTGAAATCAAATTTAATTTAAATTAAGAGAAATAAAAAATTGTATTTCAATCAATAGTATCTATTTATTAAGAACACCATAAAGAAATATTTTGATTACAAAAGAAGTTTTTCATAAGGTTCAATGTATTTTTTAGTTTATTATTTGCATTAAAAATTACAACAATTTGAAAAAAATCTCGAAGAATATTTTTTAAAGGGTGCATAGTACTTTTTTTAAATTCTTGCTCTTGTGAGAAAAATCTTTTTCTTGTATTGTTCTTTTGTGTTCAGAAATATTTTGTTTCTATTATGGCTATTTCAAATTCAAACAATATTTGTTTCAAATACATTGAACATTATACCCATTTATGCAGTTAAATTTTCAACAAAAAATAAAACATTTTAACCTGACAGTTGAATTTTTCATAAAAAATATCAAATTTAATTATAATGATTAAATTATCATTAAACAAGTAAATTTTTTGAATTAATAGTTGCATTTTTAACCGAGAAATATATTTAAGAAATAATTAAGTTTTTAATTGAACATTTAAATTTTTAAGCAAAAAGTATACAGTTTGTACGCAGAGATAAATTTTCAACCAAATAATTGAATATTCAACTAAAAACTATTTTTGAAGCAAGAAGGAAACAAGATTTTTATCAAGTTGCTGAATTTTTTACTAAACAGTTGAATTTTCAAAAATAAAACACGAAATTTCGAAAAGCAGTTGAATTGTTGACAAAAAGTGTAAATTAAAAAAAAAAAATTGCAGAATTTTCATAGAAATATTTAAATTTGTAAGCCGATTGATTTTAAACAACAAATTTCTAGTCAAGAGAGAGAAAAAATCAACCAAATTATTAAATTTTCAATAAAAAAGTTACTTTTTAACAAGAGTATTTAAATCTCTAATGAAAGAGGTTGCCATATTTCGCATTTAAATCAAAAATGACAGAACGGAAAACAGACTACGGAAAAATGGTTGAAAGTACAACCGAGTTTCATTTTTCTTAGTTAAACAATAGAAAAAAATAGTTATGAAACTGAAAATTTTGCTTAGAAACTAAAGTCAATGTTATTTTCATTTGCACTTATTGATTTCGGACGAAAATTAATAGCTTACGTTTGTTTCTAGTTTAAAAAACGCTGAAGTTAAGTCTTGCCAATGAGTTATCACACCTCTACGAATTTTTGCAAATTATTGTTTTTTAGTCTATTTAATAAATTTGGTTTAATTCATCTTTTATCCATTAATTTTTCCAGTATCCTCAAAGAGGCGGCTATGGAGATAGTGGATATCAAAATGCTAGGGGAAGGTCCAGAGTAAGTTTTAATAGCATTCGTTAGTCGAGCTCTCTTTGGAACCAAGCCAATTTAGTACGTGATATTTTATGATTTTTTCCATTTACAGACTGGGAAACACTTTCATCGGACGTCCCTTTTAATCAAGGCCTTCAATCACAGATTTCGCCTAGACTTAGAACTAAATACGTAAGTTATTTATTATTAATAATACTATTTTTTAAATAGAAAAAATATTTTAAGAAGGGACCAATCAATATCTACGTTACGTTATTTTGAAAACTCTCCCCCCCCCCTTTCACCGTCACAGATCCTCTGCAGAAGAGGGTCGTTAAAGCCTTCTCCTCCTATACTTTCCAGTTTCCTTTCCCTAATTATTCTTTTCACCTTTCCTCGATTCATGAGTCGCTCCCAAACCATTGTCGGAATTATCTCTCCCATGCTCCCCCGTCTCCTATCTTTCTCAAATAAAACCTTCATCCCTCTTCCGCCCTATTCCTAGAAGCCTTATTTTCCTGTTTTTGCTTAGCCACGGTGCCGGCTGATCATCTGATTAAGTCTACTCACTACCCTCCCTCACTTTCATTCATTTTTACTACTTTTTTTCCTTAATTTCCACTTACGTCCGCTGAGAGCCTTCCACTTCACTCTCCTCATTCACACTTTTACTCTTCTCATTTCGTTTTACTTCATATACTTTCCCTTTTCTCATCTTCTCTCATTCCTCCTTCTTCCACTCACCTCCTTTTTTCTCATTTCCCCATTTACCCACGCCTTCTTTCTCCTAACTTATTTTACTGACTCACTCATAAGTTTGCACACTTGACTAACTACAACTTTCCTCTCACCTTATTTGTAGCGCCTCTCATTCTTTTTCTTTTATTCTCACTTTCTTTTTTTCTCTTCCTTCCCTAACAGCTCCTCTTATTTTCATTCCTTCGCCCTTTTCTTATCCATTACTCCTTATTTATATGATTTTCCTCTCTTTCCCTTCTCTTATTCCCTTTAGTTCCCCTTCCATTTTCCTTTAATGACGCTCGATACTCGCGCTTCTTACATTTTCTTTCACTTCTGATCCACTCCATTCCATTTATTTTTCTACTTTCCTCGTCCTCATGCCTATACCCCTTCTCTTAATTACCACCACTTGACGCACTTCCATTTCTGCTTTTAACCAGAATTTCTATACTTCTCCTCGCATTTCCTCTCACTTCTTTTTTTGCTCTCGTAGAATTATATACTCCTACTCCCCTTATTTCGCCTTACCCACCCTATTTAACTTTACCCCACTTTCCCCTGTCTGCTCTCACTCTACATCCCCTTTATTCATCTCCATCCCGTTCCCCACTGCCTCGACGCTCATTTTCACATCCTCTTCCTTTTTCTATTCTTTCGTTTCCTTAATCTGCCCTACACCCCCTCCCTATTTTTTCATTTCCACACTTCCTCTTCTGTCATTTCGCATTACCTCCTCTAGTTATTTCCTCTTCATTTTCCCTCAGTTATATTAAATTTACCATAAATACCGAAGAATTCGATAAATTTCCAGAAATTTATTTAAAATTGAATTTTGGGTAGTTCATGGTAACTTATTATATTATCCTTTACAATTACCATAAATTACTAGAAATTTAGAGACATTTTCAAATTTCATTTTGGACAATTTATGGTAAGTTACCATTAATAACCTATCATATTACCATAAATTGCCGGAAATTTATAAAAATGTTCAAAATTGATTTTTAGGCAGTTTATGGTAATTTACCATATTTACCTGTAGAATGACCATAATTGACCAAAGATGATCATAAGTTTTCGGAAATTTATAGAAATTGGTTTATTGAATTTTGGGCAGTTAATTGTAAAGTACTGTAATTTACACTAAAAATTACCACAAATCATGCTTCCTTCATTCAAAATGTAATATGGGCTGAATTTATGACTGTCTTTAGAGAAATGTCAGAAATCATCCATTTGTTATAAAAAATATCGTATGTGCCAAGGGGGAGAGGAATAATTTTCTACCAAACGAGACGAATTTTTCACGATAGAGTTGAAACTCGAGGAATAAATAATTTTATAACCCAGAACTTTTGTAAAAAAAAGTTGAATTTTTAATTCAGTGGAACAAATTTTCTATACATAAAGATGGATACTTAAAAAAGTCAAATTTTCCTAAGAAGGATGACTTTTTGACAAAATAGTGGAAATTTAGTGAAAAACTTATATTTTCAAGTGAAACCAAATAATTATCAACCAAAAATGAAATAGTTAAATTTTCAGTAAAAAAATTTCAACAAGATAGTTAAATCTTCAACTAATTAAATAATTATTCAACAACGAAGTCTATCGCTTAATCAAGTGGTTGCATTTTTAACAACAAAATATGAATTCAGAATAAAAAATTGAATAGTTACATTTTCAACTGAAAAAAAAATTTTGAAAAAAATCCAAGCAGTTGAATTAAAAAAAAAGAAGGATTCTAAACGAAAAAGTTATTAGTTAATTTTTGACTAAAAAGGATCATTTGTCAAAAAAAATTGTATCGTTAAATTTCCAATAAAAAATTAATTTGAAATAAAACTGCAAAATCGTAAACCAATAAAATGAATTTTCAGCAAGCCAGTTTAATTTCCAACCAAGTTGTTGAGTTCTCCACCAAAATAATAGTTTGTAAGGTAACTCTCTATCCCCCTACAATAAGTCCCTGTAAAGGTGTTCGCACAAGAAAATACGTGTGCAGTATGCTGGAAACAGCTCACGCACGAGCCGACCGTGTACGCACACAGAGTACCAACCAATGATGCGCGATCTTTCGCTCTGCTGCGGTGCGGACTGGCTACGTGCCGTTCACATATCGGACCGCCACTCGAGACGCAAAAGTTTTCGCCGTTGCGAATTTGTTTCGAGTGTCGAACCGATAGGTGAACGGTATATAGCCAGCTCGCACTTCAGCTGTGCGACAGATCGCACGTGATTGGTTGGCGGTAATAGTGTGTGCACGGACAGATCGTGCGTGAGCCGTTTCCAGCATACTACACACGTATTTTCTTGTGCGAACACCTTAAAAAGAGGATGCTGAGCCTGAAACGGCACTGGGGGGGGGGGGGGGGGGGGGGGGGGGGGGGGGGCTCGCTGGCGAGCGAGGGTGGACCAAGTTGGTACTGGTCACAAGGTCGAAGAGTTTTCACTCCTAGAAACCAGTGATAGTCAAACTTCATTCTTTCACACTACGCATGGACTAGGTGTTTGTACCGTTTAGCTCTGATGTGAGTGGTTAGAATAACGGCACTCTCTCTCGTTAACAGAGAATTTAACAGGGTTAGGTATCGCCAACTCGCCGAAGGACTTGGAAGTCGCTAGAGAACACTAAGGTGTTAGTCTGTTGAGATTGAGCTCCAACTACTCTTAGCCTCTCAAAGCACAAATCCGCATTGTTACTGAGAACGGACGTGGGAATTGTATTCTTACGATCAAGTTAAAGCCACTGTATTTTCCTGCACGTTATGAATTGTAACTTCGCGTTCTTATATTTCGTTTTTCTGAACGACTAGCCTGTATGCACTCCGACCAAATAATTTGAAAATACAAAGACTTTAGAGTCCATTTAAATATTGCTATTTTTTAAATAAAAAAAGAAAGAGAGAGAGAGAGAGAGAGCGAGAGAGAAACCTTTTATATAGATTGAAGGATATATAAATCCAAACTTTATGCTGAAAAGTGACTATATCTTTATTTCATCTCCTGAGTGCTCTTTAGAATAAAAATTTGCATGTTCTTAGAGTGCAAGAACCTTTCAAGTTCAATTGTCAACTAAAAACGATCAATTTTCAAACAATAATAGAATAGTTTAATTTTCAGTTATAGAAATAAATGCTTAAATTAAAAAAATAATTTTCAACGAAATAGTTAAATTTCTAACAAATGAAATGAATTCCCAAGTAAAAAAAGAATTTTCAACAAAATAATTAAATTTTTTAACAATTAAATGAATACTTACGAAATTTAATAAACTGTTAACTGGCAGTTAAATTTTCAACCAAAAAATAAGAATTCCGAATAAAACATTTAATAGTTAAATTTTTAACTTAACACAATTATCTTACAGAACTGTAAAATTTTTCGATAAAAAAATTAATTTTTAAAGAACAAGAAGAATGTTTAACAAAATAGTTCCATTCTTAAACAATTAAATGAATTCTTAACAAAATTGTTGACATTTTAAAATTGTAGTTAAATTTCCATTAAAAAATATTGATTCTGATTTAAAAAATTAAATAGTTGATTTCTCAAATGAAAGCAACTAATTTTCAAAAAGTAATGGAATAGTAAAATTCTTATTGAAAAAAGAATTATTTTCACTCAAATTGTTAAATCTGCATTCAAAAATTCGAATTTTTGACCAAAAGAGGTGAGTTCTAAATGAAAAACGTGATAGTAGAATTGTAGAATAATAATAATAATTAATTTTTAATGAAAAATAGTTGGATTTTCTCACTGGAATGTCTCTTGAAAATAAAGAAAAAATTGGAATTCTTCAAAACAAAAAGGCAAAGAAAGATTTTGTCGAAGGAGTGTGAAGTCAGTAATTTAATTTTTTTAGTTGTGAAATAAGATCACTAATTTTTATTTGGTAACCCCCCCCCCCCCCCCCCCCCCCCCATAGTATTATGTAGTTCTTGAATGGCCTTTAACAAGGTGCGGAATACCCAGATGACGAAAAATCGATTGCAAATTTACAAATATAGCGCACCAATCAAGGTGATTTCCTGTAGATAAAAATCGTACCGATAAGTTTATTGCTGAAATAATAGTTATTTTCAAAGCAGTAAAAATGGCTTGAGTAAGCAATATTTATTGAGGCAGTCCAAGTGCCACAGGCAACTGTCATGAAATTCTTTAACAACATATGGGTAAACATAGAAAAGTTAAAAATTTCATGCCCATTTGATATATCTTTTTATAAAAATTATTTAGCTCTAGTTGTCAATCAAACGATATTTTCTGAATTAATTGCATTTTTATATCATCTAGTAACAAACAAATTTTCAAAGAGCTTTCTGAATTCGATACCTCCATTCCATACCGCTGCACTTTGTGTTTAGGTATACTGCTCAAACGTGGCGTAGAGGGGTAAAGAGTCTAACATAGATGCGGAGCGGTGCACCGCCTAAACGTGGCGTGGAACTGCACATGAACTAAAATCGACGCAGAGTGGTATACCGCCAAAACGTGGCGTGGAGCGGTAGAGTCTAACATGGATACAGAGCGTTACACCGCCTGAACGTGGCGTGGACCGGTAAAGAGTTTAACAAGGATGCAGGGAGTTATACCGCCAAAACGTGTCGTGGAACGGTGCGTAAACTAAAATCGACGCAGAGCGGTACACCGCCTAAACGTGGCGTGGAGTGGTACATGAACTAAACTCGACGCGGAGTGGTACACCACCAAAACGTGGCATAAAGCGGTAAAGAACTAAAATCGAGGCCGAGCGGTACGCCGCCTGAACGTGGCGTGGATCGGTAAAGAGTCTAATATGGATGCAGAGCGTAACACCGCCTAAACGTGGCGTGGAACGGTGTATAAACTAAAATCGACGCAGAGCGGTACAACACCTAAACGTGGCGTGGAGCGGTAAAGAGTTTAACATGGATGCGGAGCAGTACATCGCCTAAACGTGGGATGGATCGGTAAAGAGCCTAAACTCAAGGTGAAGCAGTACAAAAGATATCATAAATTTGCAAAACACTTCAGAATATTGCATAATAATGGTAAAGATTTGGAAAAAACTTTCTAGGATTTCACAACGATCATAATAGATTTCAAAGTGTATTACCAATTCGCAGAATAGTTCAAAATATGTCTTAAAAATGTATTGAAAAAAAACTATAGATTGATTTGAAAATAAAACCTAACGTGAAATGCCTGGTAAATATTTTGAGCCCTTTTGGCATATTCTCGAATCTCATCTAACTTTCCTCAAAGCAATTTGCTCTTTTAACTTATTGTCACGCAATTTGCTTATTATCGTCTTGCAAATATAATTTATGACATCTAAAACTTGAAGAAAGAAAAGCCTCGCCTCGGTAAAGTTACTGAGTTAAGTAAACGTGACTTGCGAAATAAATCAGGATTGGGCGCGACTTTGAAAGAAAAGTAATTTAAGCATGACTAATCTCGCAGGAAAGGTCTCGTTATCAATTAAACAATAAAAAAAGAGAGGAATATTTATTGGTCCCTTAAATACAGGAGAAGTTGGCAATTAGGGCGGGAACGAAAGCTGAATAGAAGTGTGCTTGCTGTCTTGTTGCCCTTGACAAAAAGGCAAGAGGATTGATCATACACTTGTCATTATATTTATACGAGGGTTCAAAAGAATTTAAAGAATTCCAAAAAATCGATAGAATTCGAAAGAGTTAATATATTTTGATAGTATTAATCGAATTCGAAATAATTAACAGCCTGTGAAATATTTTAAAAATTCGAAAAAATGGTTAGAATTCGATATAATTTATAGAAATCGAAATAATTAATATAATTCGAAATAGATGATAAAATTTCAAAGAATTGATAGAATTTGAAATAATTTATAGAAATCGATAGAATTAACGAAATTAGGTAGAATTGATATAATTCTAAATAATTTACGGAAACCGAAACAATTAATAGAAGTCGAAAGTGTTTACAGAATTCGAAAGAATTAATAGGCTTTGAAATAATGTAAACAATTTAAAAGAATTGATAACATTCGGCATAATGTATATAAATCGAAAGAATTAATAGAATTTAAAAAAATGGATAGAATTCCAGATAATTTAAGAAAATCCAAATAATTAATAAAATTCGAAAGAGTTAATATATTTTGATAGTATTGATAGAATTTGAAAGTATTAACAGCCTGCGAAATAATTGATGAAATTCGAAAAAATTGATCATATTCGAAATATTAAATGGAACTCAAAATAATTAATAGATTTGGATATTTTTGATAGAATTCGAAAGAATTAATGGTATTAGGTTGAATTGATATAATTATAAATAATTTATGGAAATCGTAACAATTAATAGAAATCGAAAGAATTAATAGCCTTTGCAATAATTTATAGAATTCAAAAGAATTGGTAGTATTGGAAATAATGTATGAAAAACGAAAGAATTAATAGAATTAAAAACAATTGATAGAATTCGAAATAATTTATGGAAATCGAAATCATTAATAACATTCGAGAGAATTAATATGCTCGATAGTATATTGATAGAATTCGAAAGGATTAACAGCCAGCGAAATAATTGATAAAATTCGAGAAAATGTATAGAATTCGAAATATTTGATAGAACTCAAAAGAATTTATAGAATTCGATAGTATTGATAAAATTCGAAAGAATTGATATAATTCTAAATTATTGATTTAAAAAAGCATTGATACAATTTAAAACAATTGATATAATTCAAAGTAATTCATGAAAAAGGGAACAATTAATAGAATTCGAAAGTATTTAC
Source organism: Belonocnema kinseyi (assembly GCF_010883055.1). Classification (NCBI taxonomy): domain Eukaryota; kingdom Metazoa; phylum Arthropoda; class Insecta; order Hymenoptera; family Cynipidae; genus Belonocnema; species Belonocnema kinseyi. The sequence goes on from NC_046657.1 coordinate 144,091,388, forward strand.
GGAATTCGAAAGAATTATAGCTTTTGAAATAATTCATACAGAGAATTATGTAGAAATAAGGATAAGATGCGAAAGGATGAATAAAATTTGAAAAAATTGATAGAATTGTAAATTATTAATAGAAATCAAAAGCATCAATAGAATTTAAAACAATTGCTAAAATTTAAAATAATCCATGTATGTCGAAATAATAAATAGGATTTTAAAGAGTTGACAGACTTCGAAATAATTTATACATAGGTTTTGAAAGAATCAATAGAATTCGAAGAAATTGATAGAATTTGGAATAATTTACAGAATGTGAAAGAATTAATTAAATTCAAAAAGATGATAAAATTCAGAGAATTAGAAAAATTCTATAGGATGAGTACAATTTAAAGAACCTGATTGAATTCTAAATAAATGATAGAAATCGGAAGATTGATTAGAATGAAAAAAGGATAGAATTCGAAAGATATGATAGATTTCGAAATAATTTACATAAATGGAATGAGTTTAAACAATTCAAAAAAGTATACAGCATTCAAAAGAAGTCGAAAAATTTAATGAATTTGAAAGATTTTAAAAAATTCCAACGAATTTAAAGAATTCAACAGATTCTAAAGAATTCGAAAGAATTGATAGAAAGAGAAAGTTATTGATTTAACACGAAAGAATAATAGAATTCAAAAGAATTGATAGAATTCGAAAGATATGATAGAATTAAAAATAACACAGGCCGACAAAATTTGACAAAGGTCCGGAACCAGAGACCAGACCTAGTATACCCGAAGGTTTTTGCTGCGCTGAATCCGAATCCGACC
>NC_046657.1:144092290-144100383 GCF_010883055.1 Belonocnema kinseyi
ATAGAATTTTTCTGAGGTCAGATTCGGATTCAGCGCAGCAAAAACCTTCGGGTATAGTAGGTCTGGTCTCTGGTTCTGAGAATTGTTGGCCTGTGTAATTTATAGAAATAGAATGAATTTCAACAATTCAAAAAAGTATAAAGAATTGAAAAAAATCGAAAGATTTTAAAGAACTCAAAAGAATGAATATATTTTGAAAAAATTCAAAGAATTCGAAAGACTAAATTGAATGCAAAATAATGGATAACCTGCAAAACAATTAATAAGGCGTGAATTCAAAAGAATTCGCAAAAATGTAAATCATTTGAAAGGTTTTAAAGAATTTGAAAGAATTTACAGAATTCAACATATTTTATAGAATTCGAGAGAATTGATAAAAAGCGACAGTTATTAATACAACACTAATGAATTATAGAATTCTAAAGAATTGATAGAATACGAAAGAAGAATTAGATTCCTAGAATTTAGAAAATCCGAAAGAATGGATACAATGAAACAGATTTAATGAAATTCGTAAGAATTGAGAGAGATCGAAAGAACTAAAATATTTTAAACTATTTTTCAGAATTTGACAGAATTAAAATATCTCGAAATAGTTTAGAAGATTCCAAAAATTTCGTAAGTATTCTAAAGAATTAGTAAAGTTTCTGATGTGAGTTAACCTGACTTGTGAAATAAATCAAGATTAGGCTCGACTTCGCAGGAAATGAAATTCAAGCTGACTAACCTTTCAGGAAAGGTCTCGCTATCAATTAAACAATGAAAAAAGAAAAATAGAGAAATATTAATTGGTCCCTTATACACAGGAGAAAATGGTAATTAGAGAGAAAGCGAAAGCCAAATAGAAGCGTGCTTACTGACTTTTTGCCCATAACAAAAAGTCAGGATGATTTATCAACTGCTAGTAATTATATTCATAATAGGGTTCAAAAGAATTGATATAATTAGAAAAATGGATATAAATCGAAATAATTTATGCACATCAAAATACTTAAAAGATTTCTAAACAATTTATAGATTTCGAAATTACTGATATAATTTGAAAGAAATAACAGCCTGCGAAATAATTGATAAAATTCGAAAGAATTGATAGAGTTCAAAATAATTGATAGACATTGAAATAATTAATAGAATTTAGAAGAATCAATAGATTTTGAAAGAATTGATAGAATTCGAAAGAAATGACAGCCTGCAAGATAATTTATGAAATTCGAACGAATTGATAAAATTTCAAAATATTTATAGACTGCAAAATAATTGATAAAATTCGAACGAATTGATAAAATTCCAAATAATTTATAGACGTCGAAATAATTAATAAAATTCGTAAGAATGAATAGATTTCAAAAGTATTAACAAAATTCGAAAAAATTAATAGCCTGTGAAATAATTGATCACATTCAAAAGAATAGATGGAATTCAAGATAATTTATACAAATCTAAAGAGTTAATGGGATTTGGTAGAATTGATAGAATTCGAAACGATAGATAAAATGCAAAAGAATTATTCAAATTCGAAAGAATATATACAATTCTAAATTATAGATAAAAAATGGAAAGCATTAATAAAATTCAAAGCAATTGCTGGACTTTAAAATAATTCATGGAAATCAAAACAATTAATAGAATTCGAAGGAATTGATGGCCTTCGAAATAATTGATACGATACAAAAGAATTGATAATATTCGAAATATTTTATAGAAATCGAAACTATTGGTAGAATTCGAAAGAATGGTTAGAATTTGAAAAAATTTAAGGAATATAAAAAATTCTAAAGAATAGATAAATTCTAAAAAAGAATTGATAGAATATTAAATTAATGATGAAAATCGAAGGCATCAATCGAATTTAAAACAATTGATAGAATTCAAAATAATGCATCGATGTCGAAAGAATGAATAGGATTCAAAAGAATTGATAGACTTCGAAATAATTTATATGCATCGAAAGAATTAATGAAATTCGAAAGAATTCATAGAATTCGGAAAAGTTGATAGAATTCGAACGAATTCAAAGAATCCAAAAGAATATAAAGAATTTGAAAGAATTCGAACGAATGAAAAGATTGTAATGAATTTGACAGCATTTGCAGGTAGACTTCGAAATACTTTGAAAGAATTTAATCATTAGAAATATTTTAAAGGAATTCAAAGAATCCGGAAGATTTGAAAGAATTAAGAAGAATTTAAAGAATTCGAAATAATTGATGGAATATGCTAAAGGATGAGTGGAATTCGAAACATTGTAAAGAACTAGAAAAAATGTGAGAATTTGAAAAAATTAATATATTTCGAAAGAATTAATAATATACAAAAGAATTAATGAAATTCACAAGAATGATGAAATTCCGAGAATTTAGAGATTTTGAAAGAATGGATACATTTTGAAAAACCGGATAGAATTCTAGATAACTGATAGAAATCGGAAGAAATATTAGAATTTGAAAGAAATTACAGAATTCAAAAAATATAATAGACTTCAAAACAATTTATGAAAGCAAATAAATTTAAAGAACTAGAAAGATTTTAAAGAATTTAGAAATTCAAAGAATTAATATATTTCCAAAGAATTTAAAGAATTAGAAAAAATTAAATAAGTGCGAAAGAATCAATAAGATTCGAAGAAATTTAAAGAATTCGAAACAACTAATAGAATTTTAAATAACTGACAAAAATCGAAAGAATTGGTGGACTTTAAAATAATTTGAAGAAATTTAAAGAATTTAGAGAATTCGAAAGAATTGATAGAATTCGAAACAGTTGGTGAAATGCGAAGGAATAAATGAAATATGAAAGAATTTGAAAAATTTGAAAGAATCTGTACAATGCAAAAGAATGAATGAATTTCGAAAGAATAGATAAAGATCGCAAGAACTAAAAGATTTCAAACTAATTGTCAGAATTCGACAGAACTAATTATCTCGAAATAGTTTCGAAGATTTTAAGAATTAAGAAAGCTTTCTAAAGAATTAGAAAAGCTTCTGACTTAAGTTAACCTGACTTGTGAAATAAATGAAGATTAGGCTCGACTTTGCCGGTAATGTAATTTAAGCCTGAATATTTTTTTAGGAAAGATATCGTTATCAATTAAGCAATAAAAAAAGAGAAATATTTATTAGTCTTTTGAACTCTGGTGAACTTGGTAATTGGAGCGGGAACGAAAATTTCACAGATTGTGCTTTCTATCTTTCTGCCCTCAAGAAAAGGGGAAGATGATTTATCACCCGCTTATCATTATATTCATAGGAGGGTTTCTTGGCGAATAAATAATAAAAAATAGGCCAGTGCAAGGGGTCGAGATTGCGAAATATAGTGCTTAACACGAACTGAGGGGTTGGACCATGCTTTTTCGCGGTTACACCCCCAGTGCAGTTTTTCAAAGGAAGATGCTAATTCGTGCTGCTTTCATTCTTGAAACGATGCCAAGCATATACTTGTATACGAAATTATGTGCGCTTGTTGTACGAGGGCAGTGATTTTCGACACACCCTATATTGATTTCCATTCAATTCATTACGAGACGCCCTTCTTTTGTTTGATATCTTTTTATTTGAGTATAGAAAACTAGACATCAGATTTATCAGTGTTTTTTATTTTTATTTATTTATGTTTTGCAAATTCACTTATAGAGAAAATATTTCACAGATTCTGTCATGGGTTAATTCTGTTATGTTATTGTTTAATTAATTCAATTCGACAGAATTAATATAACTCGAAATAATTCGGAAGAATTCATAAGAATTGGAAAGAATTAATAGAGCTGTAAAAGGATTGATGAAGCTAAAAAAATGGATAGAATTGAAAGAATTCGAAAGAGTAAAGATGTCAAAGAAATAAAAAAAATTGTTTCAAAAAAATAAGTTTATAGAATTTGAAAGAATTGAAATGATTTAAAAGAGTTTAAAAGAATTTTGAGAATTCTGAACAAATTTAACGACTGAAAAGAATTGTAAGAATGTGAGATTATTAATTGCATTCGAGAGACTTAACAATCATTTAATTAATTCTAACGAATGGATAGCATTCGAGATATGTGATGGAATTCGAAAGGTCGATCCATTTTAAAGGAATTTGTAGAATTCGAGAGAACAGATAGAATTTGAAAGGCGTAATAAAATTCGAAAGAATAGATAGAATTTAAAAGAATTGATAGAATTTGAAATCAGTTAGAATTTTTTAAAAGGAATTTCGAGCATTCAGAACTAATTAAAAAACTGGGAGAAATTGAAAGAATTTGTGAATCTTAATTAAATTTAAAAGACTTAACAATAATTTCATTAATTCTAAAGAATTAATAGATTTCAAAATAATGTATAGAAATTAAATCAATTGAAAAGGAATTCACAAGAATTAATGAAAGTCGAGAAAATTGATCAACTTCAAAATAATTGAAATAATCGTGAAGAATTTGAATTATTTAAATACGAAATTTGTTCAGTAATTCAAAGAATTCGATATGATCTACGGAATATAAAATTAATTTAAAAAATTCGAGAGAATTATAATTATTTTAAAGAATTTAAATTAATCGAGAAATTACAAAAGATTTGACAGAATTCGAGAAAATTGAGAGAATTTAAAAGAATTTTTTAAGAATTCGAAACCATTTACAGAATTCAAAAGAATTAATAGAATTCTAAATAATTAATAGAAATAAAAATAATTGAGGAAATTTCCAAGAATTAATAGAATTCGAAAGAATTGATAAAGTTCAAAATAATTGAAATAATTGCGAAGAAATTAAAGGATTCCAAGTTTTTTTATATTCTAATAAATTTGTATAATTCGATTTTTTTTAGTAATTCAAAGAATTTAATAAAATTTACAGAATTCAAAATAATGTAAATAATTCTCGAGAGTTCAAATTATTTTAAAGGATGTAAAGATCTAGAAAATTACAAAAAAAATCGATAGAATTCAAAAGAATTTGAGAGATGATAAAATTTGAATTAATTCATACAATTTAAAATCATTTCGTGAAGTTTCAAAGAATTTGGAACAAATTAAAATACTAAGAAGAATTTATATAATAATATAATTGATTCTAAAGAAATGATAGAATTCGAGAGAATTTATAGAATTCTGAAGAAGTGGTGGAATTTGAAACAACTTATGCAATTAAAAAAGATGATGTAATTCGTAAAAATTAATAGAATTCGAAAGAATTGATACAATTAAAAATAATTCATAAAGATCAAAACAATTGATGGATTATCCAAAAATTAATGGAATTCTAAAGAATTGACCGAGTGTAAAAGAATTGAAATAATTCGAAATAATCTGAAAGAATTTAAAAGATTCGAAAACATTTTAAAAATTATAATGAATTTATATAATTCGACATTTTGTAACAATTCAAAGAATTAAAAAAATGACAGAATTTTAAAATATTTAAAGAATTCAAAAGAATTCGAAAGAATTCAAAAGAATTCGGAAGAAATCACAAGATGATCGAATTCAAAAGAATTGATTGAATTAAAAAGAATTGATATCATTTTAAATCATTTAGATGAGCTCTAAAGAATTTCGAGAATTCGGAATAAATTAAAAAGCTGAGAGACTTCAAAGAAATTTGAATGTTAATTAAATTCGAAAGATAGAACTATAATTTCATAAATTTAAAAAAATTGATAGCATTCGAGACAGGTGATAGAATTCGAAAAAAGTGGTAGATTTAAAAAAAACTGTTAAAAATCGAAAGACATGGTGGGATTCGAAAGGATTAATAGAATTTGAAAGATTTGATAGAATTCAAAACAATTAATTCGAAATAGTCGGGAAGGAATTTAAAGGATTTCAAACATTTTTTAAAATTCCGATGAATTTATTATAATTCGAAATTTGTTAATAATCAAAATATTCCAAATATTTACAGAATTCGAAAGGATTCATAGAATACAAAAGAATTGAAATTATTTTAAAGAATTAAAGAAATCGAACATTTAAAAGGAAATAAAAAGAATTCCATGCATTTTTCAGAATTCAAAGGAATTGTAAGAATTCAAAAGAACTTGAACAAATTTTGCATTATTCAAAATTTTTAGAAATCATTAAAATGATTAATTCTTTAGAATTCTATCAAAGTCTTCCAATCCCTACCATTTTTTATGCGCTTCCAATTCTTAAAATTCTTTGTAATTTTTTTAATTTCTTGAATTTCTTCTTTCTCAGTTGAATTATCATTATTATTAGAATTCATTACATTCTTTAAATTCCTTAGATTTTTTCAAATTTTTACATTTTTGTTTAATTTTCTTGAGTTAAATAAATCCTTCTGATCACTATCAATCATTTCGAATTTATTTCATTCGTTGTAACTAATAATTCTTTCAAATTGCATTATTTCTTTAAAATTCTTTTAATACATTCGATTTCTATCACTTCTATCAAATTCTCACAATTCTTTCGAATGCTTCTGAATTTCTTGTAATGCTTTAGACTCCCCCGAATTTGTTTGAAACCTTTTAATTCTTTAGAATTCTTTATGCTTTTCAAATTCTTTTATATATTTAGTATTCTATTAGCTTTTTAAATTCTATAAGTTCTCTAGATTCATTTAAGAAAAATTAAATTATTATTAATTGTTCATAATTATATCGAACTGTACCAATTTTGCTGTTTTTTTCTTCCGGATTTTTAAAGTTTTCTTTCTCGAATTTTTTTAATTCTTTAGGATTTTTCAAATGATTAATTCCTTTTAATTTTTTCAGTTTTTCAGAACTCTTGATTACTTTTCATCATTTCGAGTTAATTCAATTTTTTCGAATTATTTCTAATTCTATTATCAATTATTTGGAATCTATACATTTTTCCGAATTCTATCCATTCTTTCCTATTCTTTTAATTTCTTTAAAACCAATTAAATGATTGTTAATTATTTCTAATTCTATCAATTCTTTCGATTTGTTAAATACTTTCAAATCCTTTTAATTTTCTAAATTCATTGTATCTTTAGAATTTTTATTTTCTAAAACTATTCTTAAATTAATTTAAATACTATTTCATTTTTTTTAATCTTCTGAAATCTTTTAGTACTGTGAATTTTTTAATAGGTTGAACTTTGTCTAATTAAAATATATTAAATTAATTAAATTTTTGATAATAATTGAAAATCTCTGCGTACTAGGACGATGGTTATATTGAACACCCGTATTTTTTTGACTGATTCATTAAAATCGGCTTTTGAATGGTATGTTATCTAACTAAAATTTTATTTTATTTAAAGTTGAATCATTTTTCTCTTAAAAAATGCTTTAATTAAAATTTCATTCTAATTTTTTAAAGGTTAATTAATTTTTGGCTCGTTTTCTCTTTCCAGCAGGTTAAGTCCCTTAATGGAATTTATCTTTAAAATAATTAAAACAATTTTATGAAAAAAAATTAACTGAAAACTACGTAACGAAAAATAAAATATGGATGATAATATAATGCATAAATATATTTTTACTTTTTGTATATTTTTATTACATTTAATAATTATTTAATTATTTATGTTTCAGGCAACTTTTAGCACCGAATTTGATTCAAAAAGACTTTTTAGCTAACGACGCGGAACAAGTTTCAAAACAGGTAATTATACTTTATTTTTATATTCATATTTCTATTTTCAATAACAAACGGTATTTTGATATTTTTTTGGATGTCAAATTTTTTTACATTCCTGGAGATTATTAATTTTTAGTAAAATAAAATATATGAAAAATAATTTTTCGTTATAACCATTTTTTCATAGAATGGAGTTAGAAAGACACCGTTTCTTCACAAATTTTCCACTTGTTCAATTTTCAATTATGGGGAAGTGATAGTTCATTAATGTTAATAAGAGTGATTGTTTAAACAATTTATTAATCTTGTTAATACTATTATATCAGAAAAATGCTAAAAAATTGCAGTTCATAATAAATTCACTTTTAGTTTAATTTCAAATTAAGATAAGTTATGTAACTAATTAAAGTAAAAAAGATGAATTATTTAAAGAATTTATCATTATTATTTTTATTAAACTTTTACTCGGGTAAACCCGGTGATACATCATAGCCACGGACTAAGTCAAGTGACTGATGAGATTAGAATGTTATAACTTAATTCAAATA
>NC_046657.1:144100483-144103389 GCF_010883055.1 Belonocnema kinseyi
TTTTCTGAGGTCGGATTCGGATTCAGCGCAGCAAAAACCTTCGGGTATACTAGGTCTGGTCTCTGGTTCCGGACCTTTGTCAAATTTTGTCGGCCTGTGTAACCGTCATCTATAGCAGACAGGATCGAATTTTTCTTTTCATATTTTTATGGGGACACGCCAGAAATTTGTTCGAATTCACACAAATATGAATGAATTTTTTTGTTGATAAAAATGATATTTAGAGCGGCCGCAAGCCCCATGAAGTTTAACACGTATTTCCCATAAGCAAAAAAGACGTTTCTGTCAATCTTTTTCGAAATTCTCAATATTATCTCAATTGAGTTGAAGCTGAACGTGTCTCTTCACAATTAGCCATAGAATATGAATGAGATATCACTTTTCGAATATCAACACTATAAGTCTGTTTTATGGGGTCCCAAAAAACCCTATAAGGAAAAAAATGGGTTTTGCGAGTTTTTGAAGCTAATTATGACATTTTTTGCGTTTTTTTAATGCAAATTGTTTCTGGCACATAAAAGATCATTTTCTACAGTTTTTTTTTAAATACCCACTTCTTAATCATTTTTCAGTCAGAAAGAAATGATAGTTCCTCAATGTTAACAAGAGAATTTGTTTAAACAATTTCTTGTTATTGTTAATAATATTTTCTTAGAAAAATTGTACAAAATTGCAGTTTAAAAAATATCACTTTTAGTGCAATTTTCAATTAGGATAAGTTAAGTAATTAATTAGAATCAAGAAATTTAATTCTTTAAATAAATAATATTATTGATAATAATATTATATTTCAATAATGCCTGAAAGATGCCGTTTAAATAATTTCTTATTGCTTGTAACTATCTTTTATTAGATAAATGCTAGAAAGTTCTGGTTTTTTTTATAAAGTCATTAAATTAAATTTCTCCTGCTTAGTTCTTAACAATTAATAAATAAACATTATAGAAAACTACATTTCAAATCATCTCTTTCTCCAGGGTAAGAGTGGAGGGAGGGGGGCTAATATTAGAATATTTTCAATTCTAAGTTTTCCTTTTAAGCTTTGCAATAAACTGTTTGTTGTAATTCAAAACAAAACTTTTACAAGTCATTTAAAGACCTAGTCCTTCCACCTATTCCTAATTATTCTATTCTTTGCTCTTCCCTCTCGTGTATTATAGCTGTTTTTCCTTAAATTAATTTCTTAAAGCATTGGGAAACTAGCGAAAATAATTCACTTGAAACAACAATATTAGTTGAAAAATTATTTTTGTAATGGTTGACTTACTATTTCTTCATAAATAAAAATGCGATGCAAAGTTACAGATTTGATAGGAAACTGCCACTTTCTAGCACTTATCTAGGAAAAGATAGTTAAAATCAATATTAAATTGCTTAAATAACTTTTTTGTTAAACGTGATTAATTATTAAGTCACGCCTAATGAAAAATAGACAAACAGTTAAAAATTTCATAGAAAACCCTAGCATTCTACCAATTAAGCGAAGAGAATATTATTAACAATAATAAAAAATTGGATTAACAATTATTTTTGTTAACTTGAAATCATAATTACCTCACTTTAATTGAAAATTGGACAAAAAGCCAGGAATTTCAGAAAAAACCGCATCTTTCTAACATTATTCAAATATAATACTGTTATTAATAATAATAATAATAATTTTTGCACGGGGCTGTCCCGGTATATATCATCAGTCACGGACGCATTTTTATAATGCAATCAAGTGATCTGATGAGAGCAGTCTGCCCAGACATATTGGACAAAGCCTGGTTTGTACCCCATCATTGACGGACTGGGTTGCAGTCAAGTACACGATGGGGGGACCTACAGCTTAAGGTGGGTTCCGAACCACCAGAACCTCGGTAAAGGTACATTGAAAAATTTCCAGAGGTACCGGGCTCAGGGATCGAACCCCGGACCTCTGAGGTGAAGTCCGAGTGTCTAACCAACTGAGCCACCGAGGTTCATAATAACCCTACCGAAGGTGTTCCGCGTTGATGTCGCGGTAGGGTTTGAGCTCTCCTCTCATGACTTTGATGGCAATGTTGGAGGTAGCATTGCTACTGACAGGGTTTCCCATGCCAAATAGGCTGATAACGAAGAGGAGAGGGACTAAGTAGAACACCAAAACCCATCAAAGAAAAATGGAGAATATATTAATAATAATAATGATGATGGTCAGGCAAATCTCACTAATCAAACAGCTGACCAGCAAGAACATCTGCAACAAACGGTAAGCAGAGGAACATCAACTGTGACTGATGAGGATGCTTTCGCTAGCACTAGCTGTTTGGAGCCAACCACCTCGACAGAAATACCGTGGGAGAGCATCAATTGGGATACCACAATGAAAGAGGAATTGGTGCGTCTCTATTATGAAAGTGCGAAGTTTGAAACAAACAAGGAAAAAGGATACAATTTAAGAACAAAATTTGCTGCAAAGTATCCTAATATACAAAAGGTCGCAACTAAGAGATCTTATCGCTTTAGTGAAAGACATCAGGATTAATCTACATGTCACCGAAAACCGAGCAATGGAGATTAAACAACAGGTTGATTTGGCGTGGAAAAACGACGGCAATGAACATCAGTTAGAGAAAGCTGCGACAAACGGTCAAGCAGGAGCAATTGATGTTCTTCCTCAACCTATTGATGATCCAACACCACCACATCCTCCAGAGGTGGATGACCTTATACAACCGGAGGCAGAAGCAGAGGTTCAGCAACCACAAAAGCGAAGAAAATGGACATACCATATGAACAGAGATGTTATGTGCCTTTATTTTTTGGCAGAGAAATGTGGTGAAAGTGTGAGGAGAGAACATCATAGACTCTTTTTACTTAAATACCCAGAGCTAGCCACAAAAATAAATGAGCAGAATCTGGCAGATCAAAAACGCTCAATA
>NC_046657.1:144103489-144112061 GCF_010883055.1 Belonocnema kinseyi
GGAATTTTTCTGAGGTCAGATTCGGATTCAGCGCAGCAAAAACCTTCGGGTATAGTAGGTCTGGTCTCTGGTTCTGAGAATTGTTGGCCTGTGTTATCGATCTAATAAAAATTAATCAAACTTTGTCAGGGTACTCAGATGCTACTTTTTCTCATAGTGAACTTTTTGATTTCCAAAATTTCGATTTTTTACCCACAACGTTTATCGGTCGAATTCAAAGTAATTTTTTTTTCAAGTTCCTCATAAGCTAATATTCCACATTGTTCCATTTCCAATTTTGCAAAATTTCGTTTTTTTCGACCGATTCTTATCCCGTGCAGAAATTTCGATCTGGCCCCGATCGGTGCCAGATCGGCCCAGGTTGGAGCCAGGTCGGGACTCCCGATCAGGAAAACAGAGCGGTGTCCGAGCGTACCCGATCAGTCTCATCATAATACGTTTATGAATTTCGCGAATGAAACTCAAAACTAGTGAATGGTCCTCTCCTTTCGACGAATACCTCAATCTTTGGAAATTACAAAAATGTTTCAATGTTTCTTATCCCCTTCGTGGTTTCATATATAGTAGATGTAACAGCAGCACGTAAACAGCACGTAAGCAGCACGTAATATTATTGTAGATGCTATTAGTTGCCAGAAAAAAGTTGGGTTCCAATGAGAACAATGTTAAATAACCAGTAATATTTCATTCAACAATTCTCACTTCTTGCAAAAAAATTTTCATCATAGCACGCCATCATGGCGTACAGATTCCCAACAACTTGATCTTTTCGAATGTTTGCAACAAAATTTTAGTTGTCAGTTGGAAAATGAAAATGATTGGTAAATGACCTATAAATTACAATTTTTTAACATTTTCTGTAAACAAATTCCACTTTTTGCTATTTATTTAACATATTATTTACAGAATATGCATTTAATTTTTCTTTTTATTATGATTCATTAATTTCGATTTAATAGACATTTTTATAAGTTCATATGCTATATTTATCGATTAATTGAATATTATGTAAGTAAATTAAGTAGTTGCCCAGTCATTATTATATACGAAAATGTCTTTCGAAAGATTAAATTTAGAATAAAAAAAATTGAAGTGCCCTCTTAACTTGAAGAGTGCTCGCCGGCTGTAGGATCCTCGATCGCTAGACTATCGTCGCGTATCACTGAATATTTTCGAATGTTGCCAGAGACTGATAAGACGTACTCAAACTTTTTTTTTATCTGATACAAGATATTTTTCCTTATTTTCTCATTCTTTCATTCAAATTATTTACATAGGAGTTTTTTAATTATGAAATATAGTAGCGCATTCATATTTTTAAAAGCTTTGAAAATTGAAATGTACGCAATTGGAGATTTTCTACTTTCTGAACTACCTTTTTCTAGAAAGTGAAATAACAAAATTTTCAAAGAAAACAGATCGCTCTCTCAATGTATAATTCCAGAGAGAAATTTTTTTTAACCAAATAGTTGGATTTCCTGCTAAAAAGATGAATATTACGCTGATTAATTTTCTGCCAAAAAAGACAAAAAAAAATTCAATTTGAAAAGGCTTCTCTCCAAAATTTTATTTTTTTCACTAAAATGATTCATTTTCCACCAGAAATATTAATTTTTTACAAAAAAGATAAAGTTTCAAATAAATAGTTAACCTTGCAACTAAAAAAGATAAGTCTTCAAGAAAGAAAAGATTTCTTAACGAAATAGTTTAATTTTTAGCCCCGTAATTGGAGTTTCAGGCAGAAAACGTGAATTTTTTATCAAATATTTTAATTTTTTATCAAAAAGTTAAATTCTTTATCAAGAAAATTTATATTTGACCAAAAAAGATTTGTTTCCAGCCAAACAATTACACTTGGAAAAAAGATTGTTTTTAACTATAAATAGTTGAAATTACGCAAAAGAGAATAAACTTTCAACAAATTTGTTTTGTTACAAAATAGTTCAATCCTCGACAAAAGATATTAATATTGAAGGAAAATACATGATTTTTCAATCAATAAGTTTAATTTTTTAACTAAAAAATATTAATGTTTCATAAAAAATGGAATAGGAAAAACCAGCATGGGAACTTTTAACTACAATTATCAATGTACAAAAAAAAAGAAGTTTTTACACAATAGTTCCACTTTCAATCAGATATTTGAATTTTCAATAAAAAAGATAAATTCTCAACTAAATGTGATAATTAATATTTCAATGAATAATATTTTAATTAAAATAAAAAAATTTGATTTTAAGAAAGAAAAGAAAATTTTAAGTGAAAATTTAAATAAAAAAAAAATTAGTTCTTTACCAAAATCACGAGTATTCAAAATAGAAAATTGTTTACAAAGTAGTTCAACTTTAAACCAAGTATTTGAAATTTGAACGAAAAAAGAATAATTTTCAACGAAAAATGTTGCAGATGATATTTTACAAAAAAATAAATTAATTTTTCGCGAAGTAGTTCCACAAAGATGAAGTCTACGAAAAATATAATAGTTGATAGTTTCTCACAAAAAGATTCTAATTATAAATAGAAAACAGATCAATTAAAAAAATACGAATTAAAAAAAATATATATATATATATATATATATATATATTTGCATCCTCAGCCAAAAGGTTTTTAAATTAATCTCTTTTGCTAGAAATTTTATGCTGCTTGTTTCAAAGTTAATCCATGTTGTTGAAAATTTATCTTTTTAAGTTAAATTCAACTCTTTATAATTAAAAATTTTAATATTTTAAAACTGAAATATGAACTATAATATTTCTTTTAATTCTTGGTTTTGGTTCAGAATTAAAAGACGAGTTTGAAAGATAATATTTTGTTTGAAATTTATTTTCTCGTTGAGAATTTATTATTTTATTTTAAAGTCCATATTTTTGATTGCAAGTCTCACTGAGTTGTTAAGAATTAGTTTTTTAAAGTTAAAAGGTACTTTATTGAACGTAATTAAAGGAATAGATTGAAAATTTCTCTTTTTCTTAGTACCAAATTTAACTATTCAGTGAAAATTCTTCTTTTTTGGTAGAAAATTTATCTTCTTGGTTAAGAGTTTGTCGTTTTTATTAGAATTTTTTGTTTAATTCAACTATTTAGTTGAAAAATAATTTATTTTATTGAAAATTCTTTTTTTGTGAGAAAATTGATCTTCTTGGTAGACAACTAATCGTTTTTATTTGAAATTTTTACTTATTTATTTTAATTTAACTACTTAGTTGAAAATTATTCTATTTTGGTAAAAAATTGAACATCTTGGTTGAAAATTCATCGTTTTTATCAAAAAAAATTTTGTGTTGTTTGAAATTTGACTATTTATTTGAAAATTCATGTATTTAATGAAAATGTTTCCTTTTTGGTAAAAAATTTATCTGTATGAATAAAAATGAATCGCTTTTATTTGCAATTTTTTATTTGGATTAAAGTTAATTATATTGTTAAAAATGCGTCCTTTTTGGTAATAAATTTATTACTTAATTAGAAGTTCATGTTTTTTGTTAATAATTTAAATAGTTGTTTGAAAATTGAACCCTATTGTTAAAAGTTAATTTTCTTCGTTGAAGATTCCTCATTATAGTTGAAATTTCGTCTCTTTGATAAAAACTTAAATTATTATTTATTCAAATTTGTTTCTTTTTCTGTTTGAAAAGTGTAATATAATATTTTAATCTGAGAATTAGCCTCTTTTAATAACAATTTTATTGTGTAGTTGCAAATTTATTTATTTATTAGAGAGCTTTTTTTTAGAAATCTAAATTGTTTTGTGAACAGTCATCTTTTTGGATTTTTAGTTCAACTATGTGGTTAAAAATTAACTTGTTTGTTGAAAAGCATACTGTTTTGTGGAACATTTGATTTTTTGTCTTGAAAATTAAACAATCTGGCTGAAATTTTCTCTCTCTCTCTCTCTCTCTCTCTCTCTCTCTCTTACCTGAAGAAACAATTTTGGTTGAAAATTTAATTGTTTTTTTTCAAATTTTAAATCAATATCTTGTTTCTTAGAAACATGAAGTCTTACAGTTTTTATGGAGAATTTATATTTTTTGGTTCAAAAATTAACTACATTGTTGAAAGTAAAATTTGTTTCATTTGTAGTTGAAAATTGATCTTTTTTTATTCATAGTTAAACGATTCTTTTCAAATTCGAAGTTTACTAGAAAATTTTCGTTTGTTTGTAGAAAGTTTGAAATAAAATAAACAAAAAAACTGAAAAATTTGAATTGTCGAACAAAATAGTTGAATTTTCAACCAAAAATAGGAATTTTCAACAAAAAATTTAATTTTTAACCTAAAAGTTGAAGCTTTTATCAAACTGTCGAATTTTCAAGACAAAAGGATAATTTTTTACAAAAAAGTTGGATTTGAAACAAATAAGGACCAAACAGATTAATTTTCAAGTAAAATTATAAGTTTAAAAAAAAGGATTCATAAAAAAGTATTTCAAACTCAATCTAAGTAGTTGATTCTTCGGAAAAAATTGATTTGAACAAAAAATGTAATTGTTAATATTTAAAAAAAATAAGATATCGATTTGAAAAACAAATGAATTTTTAACTAGAAAAGACCAGTTCTCAGTTTGAAATATCAATTTCTAACAAAAAATAAAATAGTTATATTTTAAAAGAAGAATATTAATGTTTAACAGAAAAGAAATGCATGTTCAGCAGAATGTTTACATTTTAAACCAACGATATGAATTTTTATCTTTAATGATAAATCTTCTGTTAAATAAAGAATTTTCAAGAAAATAGTATAAAATTTAACCCAATGGTTTAATATTTATTAAAAAAGTTGACTTTTCGATGAAAAAAATAAACTAAATTTATTCCAAAAGGAAATACGAAATATCGATAAAAAACGTGAATTTTTTTTTATAGAGAAAAGGTCAATTTTTAATAAAAATTAATGTACATTTGACATTAAATAATCAATCGGTAATAAAAGATTGTGATATGCCCATGTTTAAATGATGACGCAGTAATGACGCAACACTGACACAGTAATGACGCAACATTGACACAATAATGACGCAACACTGACGCAATAATGTTGTAATTTTCATTTGAGAAGAAAACAAAAAAATGAATAAGAATACGTGCAGCCCGAAATTTTAATCATTCCTCAGCTTCTAACTATAAAAGTCTACTAGCTTTCATTAAAAAGTAAACTTCTATATATGTTAACTGAAATGAAAACATGAGTACATTGTCATATTCATAAAAGTTTTCACGCAGCAGTTATTTTCAGTGAAAGCAAATGACTTTTTGAAAGTCGAGAGAAGAGCACCGTAATCTCGATTTTTATATTTTACACATAAAAAGTCAGAAGAAGAGCTCTTTCCCTGGAACATTACCATATAATCAATGCGGGAAAAATCTTGCTAAAACAGCACCGAGAATTTAATGCAAAACTCGTTCAAACTTTTTTGCTTCTCATTAACATTTTACGCAAACTTTTTTTAAACATGAATGATGACCCATTCTCCCGTTACTTGTAAAACAGATTTAATGAAAAGCTGAATTAATAAATTATTAAATTGTTAAATTTTGATGGCTTCAAGGCTATACTCGTTTGGTTAATACCACGAAGTAGAAAAAGGAGACCTATGTTATTATTTCTAATTAAAAGCGTTCTAAATGATAAACTTTTACATTAAATTTTGAAAAATGAACACTTTTATTATAAAAGTTTGAAAATTGTTGGATAATTTCTAATTTAAAGCTTACGAAATGAAACAATTTTATTTTAAATATAAGAATCCCGAATTTGAATGATTTAAGATTATAAGAAAATTTCGAAAATAGGACAAGTTCAAAACTTGAAAAATGAAATATTTTAAAAATTTAATTTTGAAAATTCGATCATTTGAAATTCCAAGGAATTAAAACTAAAACTGTAACAAGTTTCTTTCTCAACACTATTTTTTTAGTTATAAATTTTATTATTTGTTTGGAAATTTCATAATTTTTCAAAAAGACATCCATTTTGTTTGCAAATTATTTACAATTCCTATTCTGGCGTTAAAAAGTAAACTTTCTTAAATAAAAATGCAACTTTTCGGTTGAAAATTCAACGGTTTTTTTCAAGTTTTTAAAAAATTTAAAAATTCATTTGGTTTAGCAGAAATTACATCTTTATTGGATAAAAATGCAACTGTTTGGTTGCAAATTCAACAATTTTTTTAAAACGTCATAATTGTTTGTTGAAAATTTTACTGCCTAATAAAATATTTTGGTGTTGAAGAAAGAACTGAAATATTTTCTAAATTAAAATTGAACTATTAAAAAAAATTCGTTTTGGTTTTATTTAAATAAAAACCCATCTGTTTTGAGAAAAGTGTCTTTTTTTTTTTTTAATAAAAATGCCACTGTTTGGTTGGAAATTAAACTATTTTGTTAAAAAGTCATAATTTTTTGTTAAAAATTTTACTATTTTCTTGAAAATTTTACTATTTTCTTGAAAATTTTACTATTTTGTAAAAAATTTACTTTGTGTTTAAAATGTATATTTTGCTGTTAAGAAATGAACTGAAATATTTTCTGGATGAAAGTTCCACTTTAAAAAAATGTGTCGTTTTTTATTATAAATTAATCTGTTTTAGTATAAAATTCAATCTTTTTTTGATAAAAATGCAACTATTTGGTATGTAATTCAAGTATTTTGTTAAAAATGCATTCTTTTCAGTTGAAAAATTCGTCTTTTTGAATAGAAATTGAAATTTTTTCCGTAGTAACTTATTTTTTTATCACAAAATACAATTTTTGATCTTGAAGAGTGAACTGGAATCTTTTTTGAATGAAAAATCAACTTTTTTCTGTATTTAAAAAATTTTCAGCTTTTAGAGAAATTTAATCTTTTTTAATCAAATACAACTATTTGGTGGAAAATTCAACAATTTTGTTGAAACAATCACCATTTTTGGTACAAATTTCTATTTTTGGATCAAAAACTCAATTTTTCTCGTAAAAGATTATTGCTTGTTTAAAAATTCATATTTTGATCGTGAAAATTCGACTGAAATCTTTTTCAACAGAAAATTCAACTACCCTTTTTATTTTTTTTTATTTTATCTGCTTTAGAAGAAATTCCATTTTTATAATGAAAATAAAGCTTTTTGGTTAAAAATCATTCTTCTTTGCTTGAGCACTCCACTAATTTGTTTAAAAGATTTTGTTGAATTAATTTGTTAAGAAATAACTTTTTTGTTAAAGGTTTATATTTGCAGTTAAAAATTAATTTCTTTGGTTAAAAGGTAAATTTCAAATCTTAAATTTTTTAAATTAAAGGCTTATGTCTTTGGTTGCAAATTTAAATGATTAGTGGAAAATCCTTTTTTTTAGTTTAAAATTAATTTTTTAACAGAAAATGTGAATTTTCTATTTGTTTAAGATTGATCTTTTTTAGGTGACAATTCACCTTTTGGGTGAAAAAATAATTTTTGTAGTATGAATATTTTTTTTGTATGGTAAAAATGCATCAGTTTCGTGGGAAATTGATTTGTCGCTGAGAAATCATATTTTTGGTTTCAAAAATCAGTTTTTGTACAAAAAATTTGTTTACTGGCTTGATAGTTCAATAATTTAGATGATTAAAATGCTGGTATTTGAATATTAATAATTTGAGATGTAAAATTAGTCAAGGAAAGATAAGGAATTTTGAAAATGTTCTCGATTTCGAATTTTTCCGAAAGAGGCGCTACGAGCAATGCAATCTAACTTTTGGACTGTGTGTTTTTGGAAAAGAATTTTTTTTTCGATCTCTCTAGTAGCTTAAGGGAAAAGCACTGGACCTTCATCGAAAGTTCTGTGATTCGATTCTCAGGAGAGCGAAAAATACTTTTTTCAGAAAAAAATGAATGAAACAATTTTTTAATTCATAGCTCCATCTAACCTGAAAAGAATGTAAGAATTTTTTTAATTAAATTTTTTTCTGAAAAAAGATGTTCTTCGCCCCGCTGGAAATTGAATTTTTCAAGGAATCTGTATTATCATTAGTAAATAACAGTAATTCTTTACGTTTTTACAGACTAAATTGAGTTACGAATGAAAATTTTTTTAAATTACATTTTGTTCTGAAAAAAGACCTTCTCCTTCGCTGTTCAAAACAAAATTCAATTTTAAAAATGTTTCATTCATAGATCCATCTAGACTGAAAAGACTTTAAGAAATTTAAAAATTATATTGTGTCCTGAAAAAAGATCTCCGCCTTTGTTCCACTGGGAATTGGATCGCAGAACTTCCAATTGCCGTTCGGGTGATTTTCCCTGAAGCTACTAGTGAGGTCGAAAGAAGACTCCTTTTTCAGAAATACACTTTTCAAGAAATCGGCTTTGTCATCAGAGAATAACAGAAATTCTTAACGTCTTTTCAAACTAAATGAAGCTATGAATTGAACATTTTTTAAATTAAACTTTTTTCTGAAAGAGATCTTCTCCTTCGCTTTTTAGAACAAATTTTAATTTATTAAATGTTTCGTTCATAGCGCCATCTACCAGGTGTATACATATGAAACCGGTATTTTTTCAAGAAAAAAACACATTTATTTCAAGAGAATGATAACAAATATTTTATTCAAAGTATGCGCC
>NC_046657.1:144112161-144178468 GCF_010883055.1 Belonocnema kinseyi
TCGACATTTTCAAGAGAGAAAAAAATCACGATGTCATATGAAACTTGAAATGTTTGGTATTGGATATTGTTGACAGATGACAATACGCCAATTAGCACAAATCGTAAGTTTCGACAGTGCCTACAAGTGTACCTACTGGCCGCTAGATGGCAATACCGGTTTCATATGTATACACCTGGTAGCCTGAAGATACGTTAACAATTTCTTCATTCTTTTATTATAATAAATATTCCTTGAAAAATTTGGCGTGCAACGCTGAGTTGTATTAATGTGTAGCGCCTTGCAAAATAATGCGTTTGTTTCTTAAAAAGGATCTTCTTTTGATGTCTGAAGTAGCCTCGGGGAAAAGCACTTGACAAGTAATCCGAACTTCTCTGGTTCGCATCCCAGCGGACCGAGAGGAAAGATTTTTTTCATACCAATTTTTTTATTTTAAATATACTAACTCTCGTCTCCAGGATGATTCTTATTTCTTTTTCCAGTAATCGTTCTCATCAAGCGTCCACCCTTGAATGTACTTGGATATTTATGTATAATTTAAGTGCATTATTGAAGGTTGCGCACCTTCAGTAAATGTACATCACACACACTTGAATTTCCCATATAACTGTTGAGCGAACTTCAAAGGATGCATAGGTATAGAGTACACCGCAGTAGTTTAAGACTTGACAGGAAAGCCTAGAACCGCAGGGATTGCAATTTATACGGTACGTGCACTACTTGCCACAGAAAACGTCTTAGGAACAAGGATTTCATATTCAAGAAGCTGACTTTGATACACCTCGAGTTTCTGAAATTTAATACCCTGATTTGAAACTTTCCGAGGAAACTTTCCAGAAGGCTTTGAATTTAACTGGGCTTTGTTTAGAACTTTGTTTAGAGAATTTCATACAATTTATTTCCTCATCCGAACCATCTTCCCTTAAAACCTTTGCTTTTACTTTTTCTTGTTACTTCATCTTTGGTTCCTCTCCTACATTTTTTCCCTCGTACATCCATTCCTTTCCTGAATACTTTGGTAGTCCTTGCTTCTTTATCATCTTAGACTATTTATCATATTTTTCTTCATAGTTCAGTTTAGTTCCCTCTTCTACATCTATAACAATAAAAAATGCCATTCCTGCATCTTATCTGGTTAATTCTTTTTCCTTTGCTCCCCTTCCTTCTGTATTTTTCAAACACTTATTTGCTAACTCACTTTCCGTTCCCTCCCTTAGCTTCCTCTCAAACTTCCATGCCCTATTTCCTGCTCGAGTACTCGATTTATATACCTTTCTTGTGACTTCTCAAGCCCCTTTTATTATCCTAAGTAATCACATTGTTCTTCACTCTTTTCCTAAATTTCTTTTCATTATACTCCATATTTGTTTTGATAAACTTCACATTTTTTATCCATTTCCTTATATAAGCTATATAATATCTATTTGTTTGCAGGGTATATCCCAAATATTTAAATTCCTTTCTTTTCTCAAACTTTACTCCTTTTATTCTACCAGTTTATTTTTTCTTTATTCTTCGTAGTTTACTCCAGTCCTATATTCTTTGTCACTGGAGCGTTTTTCTTCATCCCGTCTCGATCATTATACCCTTCACTATCTCCTTTCTTATATCCCCTTCAAACATTTTTCTCCAACCCCTTTCCCTTTTCCTTCGTTAGCTTTGTCTCAAACTTCCATGGGTCCCCTTTTATACGTTTCTTGTAACCTCCAAATCTCTATTCTTTCTTTGTATTAAATAACCACATTCTCCACTCCTTTTAAACTTTCTTTTTATTATACCTTATACCTGCTTCGTAATCCCTACCGCTTTTTTATCCTTTCCCTTATATGAGCTCTATGACTTCCATTTGCTTGAAAGGCATATCCCAAATATTTAAACTCTTTTACTTTCTCTAACTCCTTGCAATCTCTAAGTCCATTCCTTTTTTCATCGGCTTGCTTTTCTAAACATAATTATTTTTGTTTTTTCTACACAAAAATTTTATTTTATCCCATCTTAGTATTCATTTGATCCCGTAATCAAGCGATCTGTCCTGCATCCTTCTCTACATTCTTTACATAAGAGCTCTTTATTTTCTCTTTCAATTCAAAGATTCGGCACTATTTGTTCCCCTCCCTTTCTGCAATGCGTACCTTTCCTTATGTCGTTATTTAATCTAAATCTTGCTATTTTGTTATATCTTCTCCCCCTTTACTATTCGTTTTCTAAATACTTTGGTAGTCCTTCCTTCCTTATCTACTTAGACCATTCATTATATTTTCATTCCTCAATCATAATCTACCTTTCTCTTAATTGTTCTTCTCTATATATTTTCTTAAATTCTTTATAGTTTTACTCCATTTCCCTCTTCTATTTCACTAGCACATTTTTTCTGAAGTCTCGTTACTTACATTTCTCTTCCTTTTCTCTCTTTTATCTTATTCAAAAATTTTTCGACTAACCCCCCCCCCCCTTTCATGCTTTAGCTGCATCTTAAACCGCCATGACCTCTTGCCCATTCTAGTATTTGATTTATTTGTTTGTGCTTCTTCTCCTACATCCAGGCGTCCTCCAGTGTTTCCTTAGTATCCAACTTATATAACTTTCTTGTCACATGTTAATTTCTTTCTCTTCCTTTCATCCAATACCCACATTCTCCTTCCCCGCTCTTTTTCTTTATATGAGCTTTATAATCTCCATTTTATTGCAAGGTATATTCTAAATATTTCAACTTCTTCACTTTATTTAACTCTACTAATTTCTATCTCTACTCCTTTCCATCTCCCAGACCCTTCTGGTCTTTTCCTTCTTCTTTTCTAGCCTTATTTTTTAAACCTTTTCTCCATTTCAATTCAGCTCTGTGCCATTAAAGTAGTTCTCCAATCCTGTATTTAAGCTATCCCTTCTTCATCCTCTGCCCTCAACACTGCATCGTTCTCTGTCCGATATATGCTTTCTTTTTGGATCCTAAATCCTTATCCTTTTCTATTAATTTGTTCTTCTTAGCGTGACATTAATATATTAAATAATTGTGAACTCAGAGGACAACTTCGTGATTACAAAATTTTAAAATTATTTTTTTTTCTGAAAAGGATCTCCTTCGCTCCACTGGAAATCGAACCAGAGAACTTTCGATTTTCGGCCGCGTGCTTTTCCATTGAGTTAGTAGAAATATTGAAAAAAGAATCTTTTATCATAGCTCCATCTAGTCTGAAAAGAAATTAAGAATGTTTGTTACCATCTGATACCATCTAATACAGATTCCTTGAAAATTCTGCATACGTAAAACCTAACAAAATACTGCTTTTATTTCTGAAAAAAGCATTCTTCAATTGATCTCTTAAGTAGCTTAACAAAAAAGCACGTAACCGGCAAACAGAAGTTCTATTGTTCAATTCCCAGCAGTACAAAGGAGATCTTTTTTCAGAAATAATTTAATTTGAAAAATTGGTAATTCATAGCTCCATCTAGTCTAGAAAGACGTTAAGAATTTCTGTTATTCTCTGATAATAAAACAGACTCTTTGGAAAAAGATGAATTTCTACGTAACAAAAGTAATAGTTAATTCTGGCTAATGGCTACGATATCCTATTTAAAAAAGTCCTATTTGGAAGCCACAACCTTCTTACAACGATTCTCCCCACTTTTAAAAACACCCCTTAAAGTCGCTTTTCAGAATCGCTATAGTCTGGTTTATCGAATTCTGTTTCATTTCATCTGCGCGTTGAAATCGCATTCCATTTAGAGAATCCTTCAAATTGGGAAACAGCCAGCAATCGCAGGGAGTCATGAGGGTTTGAAGTTTTTTGAGGCAGTATTTCACTAGAAATTGCTGAATAAGCTGCGATGAGTAGGCAGCTGCGTTGTGACAAAGCATCTAGTTGCAACTGACTGGAGCTAAACCCCAAATCTTGGTAAGCAATTTCGAAAAAAAATTTTTTGGAATGCCAAGATCTATCTCTATCTTTCTTATCATAAAATGACGATTTTAATTTATCTACACTCCCAATGCTTTCAAATTTTGATGCATTCTGACTGTTGCGGGCCTGGAACAACTAGGGTCACTTACTAATGAAGCAGGACCACTTTCAAAGTGCCTGAATTGCTTTTTGATTTAAGTGTCAGTTACCAACTCATCGCAATAAACTTTCCGAATCATAACGATATTTGCCGAATGTAAGCGGCCAAGTTTTTAGTAAAATTGAATGCACACGCTTTTGTCAGTGCATTCCGTCATCCGGAAATTTGTCGCGTACGTAGTAAGAGATTCACGCAACTATATACACTAATCGACTGTAGATTTGTAGATATGTATCACTTAGTAGCTTAGGGGGCGCAAACCATGAAATTCTCAAGAACGTTCTTAGGACGCTCCTTGGACGTCCAGTGTCAATCTAATCAACGTATCTAGGAGGGATGTCCCGAAGACGTCTTTAGGACATTCATAATTTTTTTCCCACTTAAAGGGGACTGCACGGAAGTCCCTTTAAATAGCTAATACTTTTTCTTGACAATATCACAAATAGATACAAACCTAGAGCACAAGATCGAATATCTTCCGGACAGACCTCTTAATTAGACAAAGATTTTGAAATGCAACCAATGTTAATCCTAGCACTAAAATAAAATCTTCTATCAGTGGGCCAATTAAAACTCACTAAGGGCAATAAGATGAGCAGATTTAATAAAAATAATTGGGGTGAAATATGAGGCTCAAAAGAGTACTACATCTGTCAATATTGATTCATAAAATCACGTCAACGTTATCTGGGGAAAAGGAAAACTATAGCAAATGTTAGAGCGCAAGTTATATTGCGAAGATGTCGATCTATACCTGGCATATATCATCGATTCGTTTATACATGAAGCTATGATAATGCAATGCTATTGGGGTGTGTCTCTGAACATTCCGATAAGATTGGCATGATTTATGCTATGCTAATATTGACTGATGACAATAACCTGTCTGGTGTTGCAGGTTCTGTTCATCTACAGCCACATTACTAATTTATTCCCTCACTTCCCTCAGAGAAATAAGATATCTCCGATATTCCATTTGTTAAATTTAGGTCCCAAGTCGTCCCAGGGCTATACTAGAGATAACCCGTAAGATATCCTTCAAGGCGGAAATTATGGTATCTTGGAAACTTTCCGGGTATCTTCGGGACATTCTGGATATCTTGGGAATTTCCTTGATATCTTGAGAAATATCCTGGTTGTCCTGGGGATTTACTGGATATCGTGGGAATATTCCCGAGATCTATTGGGGACATCCTGAATATATTGAAGAATATCCTGGTTATCCTGGGGATATAATGGATATCCTGGAGATATATCCGGAATATGTTGAGGATATCCTAGGGATCTTAACGAGATCCTGGATATATTGGTAAGATGCTGGATAAATTAAGGAATATCCTGATTTTCACGGAATATACTGGATATTCTGGGGATATCTTCAGGAATTTATTAGGGGCATCTGAGATATATCTGGATGAATATCCTGGTTGTTATATGAAAACTCTAGATATCCTGTGGATGTCCGGGATATATTGTGGATATCCTGGCTATCTTGGGGAATATCCTGGTTTTTCCTCTAGATACTCGAAGTACCCTGGGGAAATCTTTAGGATATCAGATAGACATACTGGATATCTTTTGGAATATCCTGGTTGTCTTCAGGATATACTTAATATCCAAATGATATTTTGGAGATATAATGAGTGTCTTGAAGAATATCTTGGTAGTCCTGGAGATAGACTGGATATTCTGGGCATATGTCCGAAGTATCTCGCGGAAATCCAAAAATCTTGGTAACATCCTGCATATCTTGAGGAATATCCTGGTTGTCCGGAGGATATACTGAATATCCTAGGGATATCTTGAGGAATATTCTGGGAATACTTCCGGGATATGTTTGTGTCATCCTGAATATCTTGAGAAATATCCTAATAGTCTTTGGAATATGGTTAATATCCTTGGGATATATCCGGGATATCTTAGACACATCTTGTATAACTTTCGGAATATCCTGGTTGTCCTAGAGATATACTAGATATCCTGTGGTATTATCTGGGATATATTGGGGACATCCTAGATATCTTGAGAAATATTCTGGTTGTCCTAGAGATATACTGTGTAACATGGGGATATCCTTGGGATATTTTAGGGACATCCTGGATATTTTGTGGCATATCCTGGTTATCCTGGTTCACTAGGTCTCCCGGAAATAGTCCTTTAGAAATATTCAAGTTGTACTGAAGATGTACTGGGTATCTTGGGGATATCTAAAGGATATTTGGGATATCTAAAGGATATTTGGGATATCTAAAGGATATTTGGGATATCTTGAGAAATATACTAGTGGTTCTGGAGATATACTGTATATCGTTGGGATAAATCCGGGATATACTAGGGACATCCTAGATAACTTGAGGATAATCTTGGTTTTCCTAGGGATATACTAGATATCTTGGGTATATCTCCTGGATATATTAAGTACATCCTGGATATCGTGAGGCATATTTCGGTTTTCCTGGGGATATACTTGATATCTTGGGGATATGCTCAATATCTTTACAAATATCCTGGTTGTCCTGAGGACATATTGATATCTTGAGGACATTCTGAATGTCTTAATGAATATTCTAGCTGTCCTAAGGATATAATGGATATCCTGAGGATATCTCGGGGACAACCTGGATATATTAAGGAATATACTAGTTGTCCTGGGGATAAACTGGATATTCTGGGGATATCTCCTAAATATTTCGAGAATATCCTTATCTCTTGGGAACATCGTGGATATCTTGAGGAATATCCTGTTTGTCCTGGTCGTATAATGGCTTTACTGGGGATAACTTCGGGAAAATCCGTGCTATTTTAAGGAAGATCCTGATTTTCCTGGAGATATACTGGATATCCTTAAGATATATTCGAGATATCTTAGGAACGTCCTTAATAACTAGAAGAATATCTTGATTTTCCTAAGGATATACTAGATATCCTGGGGATATCTCTGGGATATATTGGGGACACCTTGCATATATCCTGGATATTTTTTGGAATATCCTCGTTGTCCTGAGGATATACTGATTTCCTAGGGACATCCTGAATATCTTGAGGAATATTCTGGTTGTCCTGGGGATATACTGGATATCGTGGAGATGTCTTGGGGACACTCTGGATATTTTGAGGAATATACTGGTTGTCCTGGGGATATACTAAATAACCTTGGGATATCTCTCAAATATCTTGGGGATATCATGTATGTCTTGTGAATATCGTGGATATCTTGAGGAATATCCTGTTTGTCCTGAAGGTATACTGGATATCCTGGGAATATCTTTGGGAACATCCTGGATATTTTAAGAAACATCCTGATTTTTCTGGGGATATCCTGGTGATTTATACGGAACATCGTGGGAAGATATTAGATATCTTAATGAATATCGTGGTCGCCCTGGGGATATACTCGATATCTGGAGGATACCTCCGGGTCATCTTGGGGACATCCTGGATATATTGAAGAAAATCCTGGTTGTACTGTGGATATACTAAACATCCTGGAGATTTTTCCGGGATATCCCAATATCCTACTAGCGAAATATCTGACGAATTATCCCTAGAATATATATCTGGAACGACCAGCGAGATAAACAGGATTGAATCGGATATCCCGGAATATATAATTGCTGTTCGGGTTATATTTCTTTAAAGCAGAAAACAAATTTTATGACATAAACTAGGATGTCTAGCCTTTTTGAAGCAAAATTCCATGACTTTTTGAAGTTTCTCAGGATGACAAATTTTCTTCAGGATGACAATTTCTTGAAATTTAAGAAAAATGGACTTTTTTGAATAAAAGATGAAATTTCAAAAAAAAAATATATATAGCTTTCTAACAAAATACTTTCGAACAAACAAAAATTAAAACATACTATAAGCAATAGTTAAATTTCCCATCGAATGATTAAATTTTTTACAAGACAGTTTGATTTAAAACGAAAAATATAATAATTGATATTTATCAGAAGGTAAAGAAATCGCGAAATATTGATTACATTTTCAACCGAAGAGTTAAGTTTTCAATCAAAAATCAAATTTGTAACAAAATAACTAATTTTTTAAATAAAATAGTTGAATTTTTAACCTCCCAAAATGAATTCTAAAACAAAACTATGAATTTTCAATCTAAATAATTAATTTTAAAAAAATCAAATTCATTTGATTTAAAATTAATAAAATTTATACATTAAATTAACATTTAAAAAGTTAAAAATAAATAGTATTAATATGTATAATAATTATAAATTAAATTCATGAAATTTATTTAAACAAAGGATTACCTTTTAAGCAAGGTTTTTTAAAATAAGTAGTCTAATTTATAAAATACAAATTTAAACTCTCAATCATAACAACAAATTTTCAACCAAAAAAATGAAATTTAAAAAAAATAAAAAAGCCGTTTTTAACCAAATATATGAATTTTCAATTGAATGGTTGAAACTTCAATTAAAATAAAAACAAATTTTCACTACAAAAACAGTAATTTTTCAACAAAACAGTTTTTTTAACAAATTAGTTGAATATTTAATTTAAAAAATAAAATTTTAATTGAGGGTGAAAAGGATATATTTTTAGATTGAAAACTTAATTTAAAAAAAAGAGTTTTAACTAAAAGGACGACCTTATTTTTAACCAATTCGAGTCAAGAAAGCATTTAGAAAATTTTAATAACCAGAAAAAAATTAAATTACAAAAAATCTCATTGAACTGTCCACCGTGATAAAATAAACAGAGTATTTCTTAAAATGTGTGTTTTTCTATGACTAAAAGAAATATTAATCAAATAAGAAATGGCGGATTCATAGAAGTTTTGAAGAAAAATAAAAATTAACGAAAGAGAGGTTTTTCTACAAAAATTTAAATTTCAACATTCTCAGGATCTGTTTTTGTAACAAAATCTAATAATTTCTGTCTGATAATTTAACTATTTTGGTAGACAATTATTCTACTTTGGCTGAAGATTCAACTATTTTCTTGAAAGTTTAACGATTTTGTTAAATACTCATTTTATTTTTGGTTAACAATACATTTTTGAAACTTATAATCCGTGCCTTTTAATTGAAATTTAAACCATTTTGGCTCAGGGGGTCTTAAAACGTGAGGATTTGATGAAAATCGACGAAGGTCAATTTTACACAAAACCTTTTACACAATACCTTTTTATTATAGGATGAGAACGTAAACAATTTTGGTTTTACAACGGATTAGGCATTGTTAGATCGAGAATTTAGTTGATAACGATAATAAAAATAAAAAAATATTTTATTTTCTTTCTTCAAACATTACAGTCAACTGTAGACTTAGCCCTAGGGGCTTGTCCTCTTAGCCCCTCGATTTTTCGTTTGTCAGATTTTCGATCACTCAACCTGTTTTCAATAATCAACAAATAAAGAATTGCAGTTGAATGATCATCAGAAAAATTGTGTAACCAACTAAATTCTCGATCCAACCATGCCTAATAAGTTTTCAAACAAAATCTATTTTATTAAATGAAAAATGTTTTTAGAAAAAAATGTAGACATAGTCCCACTCTTCTCTTAATATTTTCTCAAGATATTGCTATGCACAACTTCCTTTCACAAGTTGTCAATGACAGTTCTATTATTTTGAAAAGTGAAGAAAATGACGCAAATCAGTTTCACAGTTTGGTTAGAATATCAGAGAAATCAATCTCAACACTATTCTGCTTTTACACATTCATAAACTCCATCTTATAAGTATAAACCTCGGAGCCGCTTTGCGGAAAATATAGATCCAATAAATTCAGCTGTCACTACGAGAGGTGCATTTGACAATCACATTTCCGTATTGTTACAGGAAATAGAACATTGTTATTATCATGGCACTGTGAGGGATTACCCAGGTGCCAGTGCGGCTTTTCATACATGCAACGGAGTCAGCGGGGTAATACACTTAGGCAACGAGACTTTTGTCATCCATCCTTTCTACGGAGGAGATTTATCGGTCAGTACAATTGTTTCCTTTTATAAAATAAATTTCTAAAAGAACCAATTTTATTTTTCTCATTTTAAGTTCAATACTCTGATTAAAAGTCGAGAAAAAGAGAGTGTTTGAATTCCCTACTGAACCAAGTCAAAGGAACGGTTACGCAATTGCCTGACCATAAAGTGACCCTTCTCTTGAAAGAAGTCAACAAACTTTTTTTCTTGTCACACTTTTATCTTTTTGTATTTTTATTTATTTGTGTATTAAAAAATTGGGGATTAAAAGTCGAGCAAAGCAGAGTGTTTGGATTCCCTAGTGGACCACGTCAATGAAACGGTTACGCAATTGCCTGACCGTAACTTAACCGTTCCTTTCACAGAACTCAACACTCTTTTTTTCTTGTCACACTCTTATTTTTTTGTATTTGTATTCATTTGTGTGTTAAAAAATTAGTAATTAAAAGTCGAGCCAAGCAGTGTGTTTGCATTCCCTAGTGTACCACATCAATGGAACGGTTTTGCAAGTACTTGACCGTAAAGTACCCTTCCCTTCACAGAACTCAACGCACTTTTTTTCTTGTCACACTTTTATTTTTTTGCACTTGTATTTATTTGTGTGTTAAAAAATTACGGATTAACAGTCAAGCAAAGCCAAGTGTTTGGATTCCCTAGTGGACCACGTCAATGGAACGGTTACGCAATTGCCTGACCGTCAAGTGACCCTTTTCTTCAAAACTCTACACTCTTTTTTTCTTGTCACACTTTTATTTTTTTGTATTCGTATTTATTTATGTATTAAAAAATTATTAATTTAAAGTCGATCAAAGCAGAGTGTTTAGATTTCCTAGTGGACCGCGTCAATGGAACGGTTATGGAACCTGACCGTAAAGTGACCCTTCCCTTCACAGAACTCAACAATCTTTTTTTCTTATCACACTTTTATTTTTTCGGATTTGTATTTATTTGTGTGTTAAAAAACTAAGGATTAAATGTCGAGCAAAGCGGAGTGTTTGGATTCCCAAGTGGACCCCGCCAATCAAACGGTTACTAAATTGCCTGACCGTAATGCGGCCGTTCCCTTTATATAACGCAACAAACTTTTTTTCTGGTCACATTTTTAATTTTTGGATTTGTATTTATTTGTGTGTTAAAAAACGAAGGATTAAAATTCGAGTAAAGCAGAGTGTTTTGATTCCCTAGTGGACCACGTCAATATAACGGTTACGCAATTGCCTGACCGTAACGTGACCGTTCATTTTCAAAACTCAACACTCTTTTTTTCTTGTTACACTTTTATTTTTTTCGGATTTGTATTGATTTGTGTGTTAAAAAAAGGATTAAAAGTCGAGCCAAGCAGTGTGTTTGCATTCCCTAGTGTACCACATCAATGGAACGGTTTTGCAAGTACTTGACCGTAAAGTACCCTTCCCTTCACAGAACTCAACAAATTTTTTTTCTGGTCACACTTTTATTTTTTGGATTTGTATTTATTTGTGTGTTAAAAAACGAAGGATTAAAAGTCGAGCAAAGCAGAGTGCTTGGATTTCCTGGGGATCATACTTAAATTATGTAACAGCGCAGGGGAGGGGGGTCGAGACATTCTGTTACGATTTGTTATGGTAGTGGGAGATGTTCTTCACTCATGTGCGTAGTTTTTGCCAATCCGTTTTCGTTGAACATTAACTTTTTGTTTAAAATTCATATATTGTTGCTGATTAGTCAACTAAAATCTTTTTTGGATAAAATTTTTTTTTTAATTCGTATTTTTTATTTAAAAATTAATCTTTTTTAGTAGAAGTATTGCGTCTTAGTTAGATAAAAATGCAAGTATTTTCTTGAAAATTCAACTATTCCCTAGAAAATGTACACTTTAGTTAAAAATTGGATTTTGGTGTTGAAAAGTCAACTGAAATATTTTTGGATGGAAATGTAACGCTCTTTTTGAAAATTTATCTTTTTCATTTGAGAATTCACCTGTTTTAGTAAAATTTTTATTTTACTTGGATAAAAATGCAACTGTTTGATTAAAAATATAACAATTTTGTTAAAAAGTCATACGTTTTGCTTAAAAATTCTACTATTTAACAGAAAATAAAGTTATTGTTTACAATTCTTATTTTGGTCTGGAAAAGTGGACCAGTATTTTCATCGGATGAAAATTTAACTTTGTTTAAGGTTTTTTTTTCTTAATTCATCTGTTTTAGAAGAAATGTCACCTTTCCCAAATAAAAAAATTCTCTTTTCGATATTAAAATTCACCTGCTTTAGCAGAAATTACATCCTTCTTATATTAAAATTCAACTATTACGTTGAAAATTCAACACTGTTGTTGAAAAACTATACTTTTTGATTAAATGTTCTGCTGTTTTGTTGGAAATTTAACTATTTTGTAGAAAAATGACTTGTTTAAATGTGATATTGTAGCATTGAAAAGATAAATAAAATCCTTTCTGGATAAAATACCACTAACATAAAAGAATTTTTTTTATAATAGATTCACTTGTTTTAAAAGAAATTCCATCTTTCTTCGGTGGAAATGAAAGTTTTTGGTAGGAAACTTAACAATTTTTTTGAAAAGCCATCGCTTACAGTTTAAAAGACACTTCTTTGTTCCAAATAAATTAATAAATTTAGGAAAATGTTAATATGGCTAAAAATTACGTACAGTAGGGCGGGGGGGGGATATCCTATTTCAGAATGCTCATATGCTTAATTATTAATGAGATAGCCCAGGAAAAAACTGGGTGGCCGTTTTAATGGAAGAAAAAATGCCCGGTTATTTCCCGGCGTTTTGCCGGTTCGAAAACGTTTTTCACGTTCAATGTCATTAAAAAAAACTCAAACTCTATCCTTAACATTTTTTCATTTAAAGTAATAAACAATAAATAACAAATTAAATTATTCAAAGTGGAACTCTTGAATTGAGAACTTTAAAAATTGAAGTTTTAAAGTTTTTCAAAATTATATTATTTTAAGCAATCATTAAAAGCATCATTAAGCATCATTAAAAAGCTTTAAATTATTATTTGAAAATCTTGAGATATCTAGAAGTGGTTTTAAATTTTTCTAAATATAAAATAACTTTTTAAATGTTTTTCCGATCTTTTAAATTTATATTAAAATGAATTGCATTTTTTCTACATCTTTTAGAAAATTCAGCAAATTGAACAAAATCCATAAAATTTAAATTAACCAATAACAATAGAACACTTAATATTTGTAAAAAAATTGAAGTCATCGAATAAATTCGACTATTCATAACGAAATTTTCGTAAAAAGACACACCGCCAAATTTAAAACAAAATTTTGATTTTTTCAGATTTCAACTAAAAAATGTTAGAGTTTATTAAGAATTGTTAAAGACTTGAAAAGAGTAAAAACATTTTCTCAAATTTTTTAGGAGAATTGAAAATAATTTAACATTTTAAAAAATTATTAAAACAGAAAATTTTACAAGATTTTAAGAGATTTCAAAAATGATCAAAATAGATCCTGGAAGATTTTTTCAATTTGCAGGATTTTCCAAAAAATGTATAAAGAATATGATTAATTAAAAAATATATTAAATAGTTCTGAAAAATGTTAACACATTCTTTTAAAAATAAGTGCTCAATTTGTATTAATACGTCAAAATTTAACAACTTCATGTACAAATTAAAGATTGTTTAAATAGAGCAATTGAAATTGTGACGTTAAAAGCTTAAAAGCTCTTCGAAATACTAGAGATGCAGAGCTTTCTATTTAAAACAATTAAGTTTCAAATTTTCTTTTAAATATTTGGTTTATATTTACTCGTCTTAAATAAACAGTAAAATATTTCTTACCACTAATACTTATTCTTTTTCTGAATTGAAAAAACGTTCAAAATAAATGGGTTAAAAATTGAATAATTTAGACTTAAATAATGTTTTTAATTTAATAAAAACCTTTAATTAGGACTATATTATTATGGATTTAATTTTAAGTAGAAAATAGTTTATAAAGTTTTAAACGCATCTTTAAAAATTGAAATGGCTAGAAAAATGAATAGAAATAATATATTAATAAATTTATTGATTAAATTTAATATAAAAAATAATATAAAAAAAGAACTAAAATTTTGAATTAAAAATATTTTATTGGTGAAAAAAAATTTATATTCAGAAATAAAATTATCGGAAGAAATGATATATTAATTTTAATTCTTATTAAGACGTTCAACAAAAATAAATGAAATAATGTACTTATTAATATTTATAGTTGAAAAAAATAAATTTTTTTTTCAACAAAAATTTACAACCCTTAAATTCTTTAAATTTATAATTGTTTAAATCTTCAAGACTGCACTTGAATTATTTTAAAAAAATGTTGAAATCGAGCTTGGGCAGATGTTTATTCTGAAAATTTGAAAAATTCTCGGTCAAGAAATAAATTTACTATCATTTCCCGGTTTTTCCCGGTTTACGAAAATTCTTGGTCATTTCACGGTTTTTCCGGTCCAGAGGCCACCCTGGATAACGTTCCAGACATCCTAGATCACTGCTGGAAGTAGATAGACTAAAAATGATAGAAATTGGGGAATATGAATCCCAAAATTCAATAATTTTCTATCTCTATCTCTACCTATCGATTAGTCTATCTGTTTATAACGAATTTCAATCTTTTTGAATCTCTTTCTTTACATTTGTAACCCAGGACCATAATTTATTTCCAGACCTTAGTCGACAACTGTGTAGAACCTGGCAACAATTTCAATATTTTTGAATCCCTTTCGCTGTCTTTCGTAACCGAGGAACATAATTTATTTTCAGACCTTAGTCGACAACTGTGTTGAAACTGGCAACACTGATTTTGTGGCCTATAATTTTCCGCGCGAAGAGTGATTTCACTTGTTGCTTACTTTTATCGTCAGCAACCAGGTGGCAACACTGTCAGGTTGATCTGGATAGATAGAGGATAGGCTCTATCTCATCCAATCCTTCCTCTATCCGCGTCAATCTTTTTCTATGCTTTTGTCAATCTTTATTCACGTCTATCTTTTTCAATAACCTCTTTTCTATTCCATCCAATCCTTTATCTATCTACGTTAGTATTTTGCTATCTCTCTGTCATAGATTCACTTCTATCCTTTTTCATCCCCTCTTCTCTATCTTATCGAAGGATCGGCAGATAGAATACTTGAATCTTTTCCTAAACTCTAGCTTCTATTATTTTTAATGTTTCTGCTTGCAGCAGGGTATTAAAAAAGGATTCAACAAGATAGACATAAATTTAGTTTAACAAAGAGATAGAATAAGATAGAGGGGAATTTAAATGAACAGGGGTATACAAAGATTCACATAAATAGTTACAAAATGATAGCTGTAGTATAGAATAAGATAGAGAAAAGAAGATAGAAAAATATATTCGTGAATTCCGATCGACAGGGAAGTAGAAAAATATTGATTTGTATTGATTATGGATAGGATGAGATAGAGAAGATGGTATTGGAAAAGATTATACGTGAATTTAAAAAAAAAGATAGGAAAAGCTAAACATTGAAAGATGTACGATACGGCGAAATAGAAAAGAGGGTATTAAAAAGGATACAAATGAATTTATAATGACAAAGGAATAGAAAAAGATTGTCGTGAATTAACAAACAATTGGATGGGGTAGAAAAGAGTGGATTGAAAAGGATGGACGGAATCTTAGATTTGCAAAAAAAAATAAATGACTCACGTTTATGGATGTGGATAAAGAAAGATAGTAATTGGTAAACATAGAATGGAATAAGGTAAAGAAGAGGAGATTAAAGAAAATAGAGGGGAATATAGATTAACAGATATATAAAAAAACATAACTGGATAGATAAATGATAGGGTGAGAGAAAAT
Organism: Belonocnema kinseyi; assembly: GCF_010883055.1. Lineage (NCBI taxonomy): Eukaryota > Metazoa > Arthropoda > Insecta > Hymenoptera > Cynipidae > Belonocnema > Belonocnema kinseyi. The sequence goes on from NC_046657.1 coordinate 144,128,007, forward strand.
ACTGTCTTGAAACAGATAGACGTAAGGTCAGATTGAAAAATAAAATAAAATTGGATACGTATTCTCTATCTCTTCTTATCAAAAGGATTTAAAATTATTTAAAAAGATGGTATCTCAATCTTGCTACTTTCAGCAGAGATATCTTGATATAAAAATTTTCACTTTGCAGGTTCGCAGCAACTTGATGTTCAATTTTGTCTGTCAAGTTGCTGTACACATCTTCTAATTTGCAAGTTTTAACACATCTATAAATAATGATAAATAAATATAAATGTGTGGAAAGATTAATAAACTTTTAATTTCTATGTAAAATTGTGAAAAATGTGAAAAAGATTCAATATTTGCCCTGGAGGGCTCACTGGACGGGATGGACACTATATGGTACCTCTACGATCCGGCAATTGCCTAACCGTTCTGTACACTCGGCTAGGGCTACTATAATGCAAAATTAATTACAAATTAGGATCAAAATTGAATTATAAACAAGATGACTGAAGTTCGTAAGGTTGATAAACGAAAATACATATTTTTTAGATCACTGAAATTTGTTAGCAATAACATACAATAATTAATTATTTAAGGTTTCACTAATGATCTCATAACTAGGTTTTATTAAGAATTGTTAAACCGCGATACAATTAAAATGATTCTTTATCGAAAACTGTTTCAAATGGAATTTTTATCCAACACAGTGACAAAACATATTTATTGACCGAACTGATTTTGTAAAAAAGAAAGTTGTTCTATTTATTGTAAATTTTAACCTGACCATAATTTAAAGTGCCTCTTATAGAAATTGCCTGACTATTGCAAGGTTGTTATAAAAGCCTTGAATTTTTTTCTAAATTCCAGATTTTACCTCCTTTTCCTCTGTTTATTTCCCTTCACTGCTCTTTTCTTATTTTGCTTTTTTTATTTTTCCTTATTTCTTGTACTTGCAATTGCTCAATTCCCCCTCATTTCCAGTACTTCTCATTTCCTCATTTCTTTTTAATTCTCCTCATTCCTCATTTCCTCTCGCTTTGCGTACTTCCTCCCAGCCCCTTTCTAATAATTTCACTGCTTCTCCTCTCTTCATTTCTTCTCACTTCCACTAATTTTACTTTCATCTTTTTCCTTATTCTTACTTTCCACGTTTTTTCTCACTTTCTCAATTCTCCTTGCATTCCCCCTACTTCTCGTTCCCTGATTTCCTCTCACTTCTTCTATTTGTTTTCACTTCCCCTCACTTTTTCTACCCTCATTTGCTCTTAATTTCCTTTTCCTTCTCCACATCTATAACTATTTGCCCCCTACTTGCTCTTCACTTATTTCTCCTCACATCTCATTTCCTTATTTGCCAATATTTCCCCTGATTTTCTCTCTTTATTACCCCTCATTTCTACTACTTTCTCTCCCCTTATTTTCCCATCACTTTCACTATTAGACCTCTCCTTACTTTGCCTTATTTTGTCTTATTCGCCTCACCTTATTGTCCTCACTTCTACTGCTTCCCCTTTTCTCATTTCTGCTAATTTCCCCTACTTACCCTCCCATCATTTTCCTTGCCTTCCCCTCATTGGAAAAAGTACGACGGACGGACACTTGATCAAAACTATAAGGAATTCTTCTCAATGCTTCCCATGTATTTTCTTTGATAAAAGTTACGAACTTCTTTCAATTCTGAATATTTTGTGTCTTTTTTACTTTTTAATATTAAATGCATGGCTTGAATGATAGCATAGTTAAATATAATTGAGTTGTAGAGTAATGAATTTATTGCTTGGACGATAGAAACTTCATTTCAGAGTTACTTTGCACCAGTTGAGAGAAGCTGCTTCGCATTCTTGGGATTTTATTGAGCTGGAAGTTATGACAGAGATTCAACGCTGAGTCGAATATCGTCGTTAATAAAAATGAGTACTCGTGTTCTTCTTAATCCAATAAAACTTAATTTCTATTAGAAATATGGGTTTATTGAAATTGGATTATTTATTATTTTATTTCAGAAGTTCGTAGTTTTAGCATCGTATATCTTATAGAAACCTTAGAATTTGAATGTTAATGAATAGATGAGAGAGGCTAAATCTTGAATTCAGAGTACTTTAAAAATAAAAAAAGCCTTCAAAATTAGAGACTTGATCATTTGATGTGTGAGAGTGAGATAGAATGATCAAGAAAGTGGACTGAGTGATATAGAGTGAGAGTGAGGAAAGATGATAGAGTTTGACAGTTACAAGGAGAGGTCACGAGATGTGCGTCGCCGATTCAGCTGTTCAAGGTCAAATCGGCGACGCACATCTCGCGAGCTCTCCTTATAAAACTGTTAAAGTGAAACAGATGATAATTTATGGAGGAGCCAAGAGAGAACGAGAGAGAAAGTGAGAGAGAGAAATAATGAGAGAGAGAAAAAGAGGCGTCCTAATGGATTTATTAGCTGCTATAAGGAATGTAGATGATGAGCGAGGATGAGAGTCAAGGAGATAGTAAACGAGCATGATAAAGAGAGAAATTGCGAGTGAGTGTCAGAGTGTTAGTGAAAGTAAGATTAACAAAAGTCCACAACCGCGGTCACAACAATTATTTTTTGTATTTTTTCTCTTATATTAATCCCATCTAAATATAGTGGAAATGGTAAGAGGGTTCCGTCCAAATCCCGGAACTTTTTTCTTTAGGAGAAAGCAAAAGAAAGCAATTGTAAAAGCTTGGGGACTGCTAATGGCTAAAATCCCGGATGCGAAGAATTACGATTCTCGTAAGACAGAGGCATCTGAGCTCGAGTAAACTGTTCTTCGTTTTAGAAAGTCTCTGTCTCCGAAATGAAGTGTTTACCGTCGGCCGCAATTAGTAGAGGGTAAAAAATCTCTCGAAAAGATAAAAGTGCACGCAGTAGGTGAATGCGAGCTATATACTCCACTCTCCTTTAGCAGAAACATCCTCACGTCATATTTGAAGCCCGAACAAAAGCTAACAAAGGCTGCGCAAACTCGGGCAATCTTGAGTGGCGTCTAAAAAACCGCAGGCAGAAACACGTGGGCCTGGTGGAGCCCATTTTAAATCGGTTCAAGAGAGACGTCCGTGAAGCAACAAAATACATCGAAACAGCCATCATTATCGACAAAGCCATGGTATTACATCTATTTTTATTTTTTTTTAAACACAAAATAAAACAGGAAAAATGCTTCTACGTCCTAGAGAATCCAGTCTCCTTCAATCATCCACCTTGTCCCTCGAGTGACCGCTTCAAATCGGATTATCTTTACTGCCATCCTGCAATTTTTCAATTCGCCTTAAAGCATTAAACTCATTGTGACAGGTTTCAACTTCGAACCGGAGATAAATTTTCCCTTCTACCCAATTCGAGTACGCCGTGAATTCCGACTTCAAACTTTCAATGGCCAATTCGATTAAGGCAGTATGACCTACGATTTGTAATCTAGTTAACAGATTGTAATATAAATGAAGAAGTAACTCAGACCTATAATTTGTGGAATGGATAAGAAAATTTGAAAGAGTTTGCATAAAAATTAATGTGATATAATTATTTTAGGGTTTTGAATCAGTCCAATTGAATTATCTGATTTAGTCATTTGCTCGACGTCCGAAAACGCTTAAATCGTTTGCTCTCGGGTCTCAATAAAAAGAAATTTTCAAATTCGCAAAATTAATTTTGTTTTTAAATATGGGATTGTGTGGAATCACTTTTATCCTCTCTCTTAACCCTTCGCCCCATTTCTAACTTATTTTTTCTCTATTCTCTATATATTTTTCTCGCTATTCCAGCTAACACTCCTATTTTCTTTGTTCGGTACCCCAGCCTTCACTTTCCCTTCCATATCAGACCCCATTTCTAACAATGTCCCCTACTTTCCTCAAATTACGCTAACTTTTCCTACTTCCCATCCCCTCATTACCTGTCACTTTCCATACTTCCTCTCCCCTATTTTCCTTGTCCTCTCAATTAAATCTCATTTCCCGTAGTTCCCCTCTCTTCATTTCGTCTGCACTGCTCCTAATCCATTCCTTATATTTCCTAATTTCTCCTACTCCCCCATTTCACTTAGTTACTTTCCCTTTATTTTTCTCATTCTCTCACCCCAATTGCTCCGTACTTCTCCTTCACTAATTGCCTCTAATTTCCCTTACTTCCCTTTCCCTCATTCTCCTACACTCTTCTTCCTTTTTCTTCTATCATTTCCTCTCAGTTCCCTCATATTCATTCTTTGTAAAATAGTCTAGACTACGTTTCGTAGCTCCGGAAAGGTATTCCCTAAAAGTCCTTAAAAGTGAGAAAAATTCGCGATATACATTAACTGATTAAAATCTCAATTTTCATGACTTCGCCAAATTTCTGGAATTTTGAAATAGAATCATTGAACATCGGCAAAAATATTTCCTTTATAAAATAGTACGTGATGCCGCACGGTGGGGAAAAAAACGTCTGTGGACAAATTGATTTTCGGAAGACAATTGTTATCCGATGTTAACTTTTTTTTTAATGAAAGCTAATAAAATTTTGCATGGACCTTTTATGGCCAATTTAAAATTTTTTGTGTGTTTATTAAATAACAAAAATGAAAAAAATTGACTTTTTAAGTATACCGATTTTTGAAAAATGCCTTGCTTCAATCAAAAATACCTAGAAAGCCGAAAGCAACTATTCAAAAAAGATGTTCAATAGAAATGGAAACGTTAAAAAATCTAATAAATTTGTTATAAACAAATAAGTGACTGAAAATAGTATCGTGGGAATTATCGGCGATTAGTCAATTGATTCGCACTAAATTTGAATAACTTATGGACAAAAAGAGTTTTTGGTTAAATTGAAAAAACTTAATAGTTAATTCGTTATTTCAAAAGCAATTTAGTATGAACAAATATCCATATCAGGTAGTTTTTGTGGAATAAATATAACAAAGGCACTATTCGATTATTTGTCGAGGTACAAACTTCATTTCTTCGATGTAATTAACTGTCAATAACTTACTTATAAATTTTTAAAAACATTTTGATGACGATAAACAATTTATTATTGTAAACAAAATTAAAAAAATTTTTTTTATGATTTTATCTATTTATGAATATAATTCCGCTTTTTTCGAGGAATTAACGGCCATTTATTTAGCAATGATTGTTGGCTATAAATTGATAATATTTGATAATTGTTTAACCAGACTTAATTAACAAATGCATCATTTAGCTATTTTTAAGCATATAAACTTGTGTTTTTTTAATCAACTGTTAATAACGAATTTTTTTTTAACTTTTTTTATTAGTTCGATAACGATCCACTATTTTTATGGATCGTTATAGAACTATGAAAAAAGTTTAAAATGTGTTATTAACAGTTGATTACACTAAAAAGAAAACGAGTTTAAATGCTGAAAAAGAGCCAAATGGTGCATTTGTTTATTAAGTTTGGTAAAAAAAGTGATCAAATGTTATCAATTTACAGTAAAAAATCATTGCTAAACAATTGTTGTTTACAAAAATAAATTGTTCGCTGTCATCAAAATGTTTTTAAAAATTAAGAAGTTATTCATTTACAGCTAATAGAATCGAAAAAATCAAGCTTATACCTATAAAAAAAGTAAAACAGTGCATTTGTTAATTAAGGTAGTTTAAACAATTATTAATTTTATTTGGTGAAAAAATGTGATAATTAGATTTTATTTTCCAGTAATATATGATCGATTCCACAGAAAAAAAATTGATTTCTTACATCAAAAATACCTGATGAGGATATTTGTTTATAAAAATTGTTTTTAAAATAACAAATAATTTATTAACTTTTATTAATTCAACAAAAAAACTCTTTCTGTTCCTACCTTTATCAAAATTATTGCGAATAAAGTGACGAATCGTCGCCAATCCCCACGCAACCATTTTTATTCTCTTAGTTGTTTATAACAAATTCAATACATTTTTTTAATTTTGCACTGCTATAGGCCCTTTTTTTAATAGTCGCTTTCAGCTTTCCAGGTACTTTTGATTTAATCAGGGCATTTTTTTAAAACTGGTGATCTTCAAATGTCAAATTTTATTTTTATTTTGGTTATTAAATAAACAAAAAATAAATAAACAAAAATGTAGAAATTGACCATGACAGTTCGATGCGAAATCTTATTAGCCTTTATTTATTAAAAAAAGTAAAACTGGAATAATAATTGTTTTTTGAAAATCAATTTGTCCACAGACGTTTTTTTCCCCCACTGTGCGTCGCCGAGGCGTAACGATTGCATTGTTTATACTGGCAAGCCACTGTCGTGAGATATGCGTCGCTGATTCGACTGCGGCCTCATAGGGTGAAAGTTTATGAAAATCCATTAGGTACGTATTTTTTCGATACAATGATCCTTAAGTTTCGAAAATCGAGTTTTAAGTATTTGAGATAAGGCCCCAGTCGAATCAGCGACGCATATCTCGCAAAATCTCAAGCAGAATCTCTCTAGGAATGGTGGAAGATTTTCCACCATTTTTTTTTACCTATTTATAACAAATTTCTGGTTGAAAGTTGTTTCAGATCTAAAACTCACCCTATACTTTTTGTGGGTGGAACAAGAAAAACGTTTTCGGTGACCAATAATATTTTGCAATTAAATATTATTACAGATGAGGTCTTTTGCCATTTTTTTAAAAGTTTTCAATTTCAATTCTTGATACTTATCATAGAACAACAAAAATGTGACTACAAAAAAGTTCCTTTTTGTTATTCTATACTTAAAGATAAATAATGTTGCGACTTTGAAAATTTCCATTCATTCAGACCCGGGAGCCAACCAATTTAGCGTTTTCTAGTGGCGGGCGAGTTATTGAATTCGGATTCTATATTCGCCTATAAATTTTGTTTGATAAGTATACTTATAGGAAATGTAATTAAGCATTTTTTTTCTTCAGGCAATAAAGCTTAAGCATTTTTCATGTTCAAAGTAAACCCGAGAAAATTTTTTTTTAGAAAACATTTTTTAAACTTTTTTACTTCAGCTCGCCATAATTTAAACTTAACGGTTCTTAAGGATGATTTATTTTAAGTAATTTATTCTTCAGAAAATATATTTATACCTTTCTGAAAGATTTTCCTGAAAGTAATTTTTTTCTCAAAACTGGCTCTAGGCTTCGTAAGCATGAATATATGAATTTATGATTCATGAAATTTCTGAAGTAATAATTTATAACAATTGTTTAAACAATAATTTTAATTAACTATTCATTTTATCAGATGTAAAAAACATAAAGAAGGTTTGCTCAAAGTTTAATTTAAAAATTCCGAGAATTTGATGAATTATGGCAAGCCGTTCGAACTAATTTTTATAATAGTCGTGTGTCTGAATGAAAATTTTCCAATAATTTACATTTATTCGAAGTATCATTCAGCATAATTTTCATTTTTCCAAAAAGCTGCGTAACCTTAAATTAATTTGCACGAATCACCATTTGTCGTAATTCTCACTTCACTGAATCGTTATCCAACAAAAATTTAATTTTCCATAAAAGCACTTCCGCCATAAAAATAATGGTCCGATAATCCTGTTCAATCAATCAGAATTTTTAATTTGAATTACGCGCCATTATTTTTATGGAGTATGTGCTTTGGTTAAAATGAAATTCCTTTTAGATAACGATTTTGTGATGCTTGGGGTTATGACCTTATAAAAAATATTAATTCTTGTAAATGAATTTTAAGTTATCTGGGTATTTGCAGTAATAAAAATTATGTCAAATGATAATTCGAGTAAACGCAAATTATGGAAAATGATGATTGGGAAAAATACGACAATTTTCAGTCTTTTCATCTTCTGAGCAACATTTTTAAATAAAATTTTTTTCATTTTCTGGTTGCATATCATGTTAATATATTTGAATTTCTCTTTGACATACCAGCCTGCACTATTTAAGTGCCAATTGGAATTTAACTTTAATTGAGATTGCAGAACCAACAGATCAAAGTAGATTTTGAAATACCAGCTTCATTAATTCTGGAATAATTCATCGTCCTGGTATTATAACAATATCGCATTCCCAATTTGCAAAATGTTATTATTTCAGGTAATTTTTAATGGGATTTCAAAATTCAACTAAAAATTGAGATTTTCATACGAAAGAAAAAAATTCTTATTTTGTGTCCGATTGAAAAAAAAATTATTTAGCGGAGTTCAATCAAAGTCATAAAATGTACGATTTCTTAGGAAAAAAAAGAAATGAGAGCATAAATGTACAATACTATTTTTTTGTTTCTGTATAATCAATCGAATGACTGTTTTGATTTACTTAGTCTAAATCAAAATAGTGGTATAGTTTAGTTAATGGATATGGATTTAAAAAAAAAATTCTGTCTAGCTTTGCTGGGACTCGAACCCAGGTCTACAGATTGTCCGTTTGGTGCTGTAACTCATTAAGAATTGGGCTAGAGTACAGACTGGCAATCTGTAGAGTCGGGTTCGAATCTCAGCGGAGATAGTTATAATTTTTAGATAAAAAACCTTCCTTTCATCAACCGAAAAAATTTAACTATCCTGGTCATTAATATAAAATCAAAACTATTTTTTTGCAATGATTTCTAAAATTCTGGAAACATCCTTATATAATAGAAGAAAAATATATAAAAGAGATGAGATGACAAACTTTGTACCTGGGCAGAATAAAAAAAATATCAGATAACAAATTTTTTGGTAAGGTTTTTAATGGTTTAATTTAAGGGAATCTGCATTATCGTCAAAGAGATCATCTTCGATAAGTGTAGATATCATTCCACAATTTGTGAAAATAAAAATCATTACTAACGTTCAAGTTAACTCTTTAAATAACAAAAAATATTTAACTTTATTACTGACTAGATGGAAAATAATTTTTTTTTTAATATTGAAATTAAATTTTTTCTGCCAAAATATAATTTCAAAATGTAATAGTTTATTCATAAATAAAATTTTACGATTATTAATTTACATAAATATGAGAAAGGAAGGACAACTTATGCCAGAAAGAATTATTTTTATTTGATAAGTGACAAGTTTCCGAGTATTGACTAATATTTTTGTGAAAAAAGTTTAAATTATTTAAACAATCTTCATTAGTTCAGACAATTTTTTCCCTCTGAATATCTTAAAATAACTGTTTTCTGGAATTGATGACGCATCCAGTGAATGTTAAGACCGATATTTATTATGGAAGACAGTTTTAAATTATTTAAACAATTAATAACAATAATAAATTAATAATTAAGCACTTTTGCCCTATTTTTATAAACAATAATAATTATTTAACAATTTTCTGGTTACGTTATTGATATGTTCTTTTTAGAACGATTTCGTTGAACACAGAAAATATTCACTAAAAAGCGAAATAATGTAAGTGAAGAAGAAAAGACAAGAATTTTTTCAATCTTTCCTATAAAAAGGAGCAAGTTATATTAATTGTTTAAATATTTTTAAACTATCTCTTTCTAACAATAAGACTCTTAATACTAATTTAATGAGTCATTATGTTCCGAAAATAAGAAAGTTTCATGATTCAGATATTTAAAACATTGTTATAATTAATTGAAATTGTTTAAACAAATAAAATTTGCTCAACAAATAAAAAAATATTTTCAAATAATATTATTTTTAAGATTCGTTAATTGTATTCTTGATTTTAAAAATAACTTAATCGCTAAAAATAATTTTAACAAATAGTAACTGTTTAAACAATTAGAAATTATTTTTAAAAAATAATTAAAAACTTGTCACTTATCGAATAAAGGTAATAAATAATGATTTTTTTAAATACTGTCAGTAGCAACAATTTCAGATCAAACTCACAATATTACAGGTTTAGAAGTTCAAACTAAAAATTTGTTTGGTATAAAGTATTCTTTGAAAATTTCTTAAAGCGTGAAATTAAACACAAAGATAACTTTTTAATTTAAAATTGATGCTCAAAATCTCTAAAAACTTTTTTTATTAAAAAAAAAATTTGGAGCGAATGTTCGTACCTAGAGAAATAAGCTATGATATATCCATAATAAAATAAAAATAAAAATTTAGCCAACATATTTTTTTACAATTTCACATAAAATTTTCATAATCTCCTTTTCATATTTATGAAGATGTTTTCAATGGAAGCAACTTTTAGTTTTACATTTTCGCCACCTATACATTTAATTTACGTGAAAGATAAAAAATATTCTTTTGATAAAGATGCAAAATGTACTTTTTTTTTATCTGCGATTTGCGGTCACTCGCTTTCCTTATTATTCTATTTTTTTCACATCGAGATGGGCTTAGAATTATTTTTTTTTTTTATTTTCACAGACTTGCATCGAAAAATATCTACATGGCTAGCGCGAGTAGCACTAAGAATCACCTCTGATTTAAAAAGTAATTACATTTTCAGAAAAAGAGAAAAAAACTTGTTAACAAAACATTTGAAAACCTGATAAAATTCCGCGTCGAATGACCCTTAACAAATGAATTTTTGATCATTTAAAGCAAATACATCGCGTGAGATATTTTTAAAAAATTCAAGAATTTTTCGATTTTCATTATTTTACTTTAACAACTGGTATGGCCTAGGAAATTTCTATGAAAAGCTCAAATTTTATACCATACAGTCCGTGAAGCCTTGTCATTAATTAAAGACAAAAAAAATTGAAAAATCTTCATGGGATCCCGAGATATGACTAAACATTTCCAAGCGTATTTGAGTCGATTTTCAGTCGGCGTAACAAGCGAGGCTGTTGGAGAGCAGTGATCATAAACTGGAAATTCGACGCAGAGACATTTTTTGTCTTACTTTGGAAACCCGTGAAGATTTTTCAAGTTTTATCGGCTTAAATTAAAGATAAGATTTTAAAGTTGACTTCCTGCCAATTCCAATTTTTCAACAAATTTCTTAATTCACAGACCGAGTTAACGAAATATAAAAATGCTGAGAAATTTTCAGCAATCGCCACTGATTACGCTGACTGAAAATGGACACAAAAAGTTTAGACATTTTCATTCATACCTTGGATACCCATGACAATTTTTAAAGTTTTATTGGCTTGAATTAATTATAAGATTTCAAGATTACATCTTATCAATTTCAGGTTTTTTCCAACGAGTTTTTGAAATCACAGCACAAGTTCAACTGAATGTAAAAATTCTGATAAATTCTCGAAAATTCCCTCTGTCACACAGCCTCGCTGGTTACGTCGATTTGATAATCAAGGCAGATACGCTTGGACATTTTCATTCCAATCTTGGAAAGCTATGACAATCTTTAAAGACATACCGGTTTGAATCAATTATATGATTTAAAAGATTACGTCCTGTCAATTTCAGTTTTTTCCGACAAGTTTCTAAAATCATAGCACAAGTTGAAGTTCATATACAAATTCTGAGAAATTCTCTAAAATTACAGCTGTCTGATAGCATCGCTGTTAACACTGGCTAAAAACCGATACAGATACGCTTGGATATTTTTAGTCATATCTCAGAAACCCATGAATACTTTTGGAATTCTATTAGCTCACATTAAAGATAAGATTTCAAAGATTACGTCCTATAGATTTCACTTTTTTCCAAATAAGTTTTTGAAAGCACAATACGAGCTTAAGTTAATATACAAATTTCAAGAAATGTTTAGCAGTCACCAATTTCCTGGAGCATCGCTGGTTACGCCGACTGAAAATCAAAGCAGACATGCTTGGACATTTTAAGTCATATCTCGGAAACCCATTAAGATTTCTAATTTTATCGGCTGAAATTGAAGATGAAGGCCTGTCAGTTTCAGTTTTTTCCCCTCACAAGTTTTTAAGTTACACTACGAGTTGAAATTAATACAAAATTCTAATAAGTTCTCGGCAATCACTGTTGTCGGGCAGCTTCGCTCGTCACGCCGATTAAAAAGCAACGCAGACATGCTTGGACATTTTGAGTCATATCTCGGAAACCAATCACAATTTTTGAAGTTGTACCCGCTTTAAACAAATATAAGATCTCAGAGATTGTGTTTTCCATATTTTTTCTGAAATCACAGCACAAGTTGAAATTAATATAAAAATTCTAAAAATTCTCAAAAATTACTGCTGTCTGGCAACCTTACTGTTTATGCTGACTGAAAATCAATGCAGAAACGCTAGGACATTTTCATTCCTATCTCGGAAACGCATTGAGATTTTTGTATTCTTGTTGGCTCTTATTAAAGACAACACTTCAAAGACTGTGTGATATAAATTCAAAATTTTTGCTATAATTTCTATAGCTTATGCTACCAGTGGAAATCAAGATACCTATTTCAGAAAATTCTCGCATTTTTTTAAAAACACATCACGTCGTATTTTCTCTCCAAAAACTCCAAAATAACACTATTTGGGGCCATTCGACGCGTTATTTAGTTAACTTTTTAACGACTTTCAAAACAAGATTCTCGCACCTTTTTTTAAACAAATAATCAAGTTTTAAATTGAGGAATGATTTCTATTACTGCTCGTCTCATATATAATAATTTTTGACGATATTGTAAAAAGGTAAATTTTAATATTTTGGTTTTGAAACAATAGAAAGCGTTTTCGATAAAGATCTTAGGCAGAAACGAATCAGACCATCAGGGGAATTGAACCGCAATGAAATTCTAGCATGGAATTATACACTTTTCGCATTCCCGATTCGCTCAATTTGAAAGTCATAATATTGGCATAGAAATAGCCGTAATTCAAAAACATCTCGATATCTTTATATCTTTAGACCGATATTTTCCATAAAGCATTTTTCTTCCTGTTTGCAAAAATGTCTCTCGTTATCTTTTACAGCAGTTTTATCTCAACTAACCCTTTTAACTTTCAGTTTGATAAACGAAATGGTAGCACTAGAGCGGAGGTCGTTCACGATATTATTCAAGTTGCGAATATTGCTGATTTGGTAAGTTAATTTTCATTCATAATATTATAGTGGCCACAAAATTTGATTTTTTTAATCCCCTGATTTTTTCCTTATTAATTTTACATTTTTTGTCAAAATAACCATACAAAATTACTTTTAGTTTGCATTTTCGATTAAATGGTCGATTCACCGAAAAGAGATTCAAAATTAACTAAGTAAGTTGCATTTACAACTAGAAAATTACATTTTTAAAAAGTTTTAAATTTACAACTAATGAAGATGAATATTCAAACCAAAGGATACCTTTTCTACCAAAAATGGCAATTTTTTGACAAATCCGCTGAATTTTCGATAAAAATACAAATTTCTAACAAATTACTTAAATTTATAACAAAATAATTAAATTAAAAAAAAGGTACATTTTTAACCAAATGTTTAAATATTCAAACACAAAGTTGATTTTTTTCAGAAAACATTCGACTTAATTCGGAAACGATGCATTTTCGACAAAAGAAATTTTTTTAAAGAAAATAATTCAATTTGTAACATAAAAGTTAATAAATTTTAAAAAAACAGTGAAATTCTCGGTACAAGTTTTTTTTAGAAAACATTTGACTTTTAATTGCAAAAAATGAACTTTCAATAAAACATTTGAATTTTCGACTTAAAAAGATATTTTTTGAAGGGAAAAGTGTGATTTTAAATAAAAATTAAATAAATTTTCAATAATATAGTTGAATTTTCGATACAAAAATACTTCAACTTACAAGAAAATTATTAAATAAAAACAAAATCGTTATTTTTTAAACAAATAATTGAACTTTCTAACAAAAAGTAGGTTTTTTGAGAAAAAGACTTCGATTTTAAACCGAAAGAGATGAATTTTCGACCAAAATGGTCCTTTTTAAAGAATACAGTTAAATTCTTAACAAAAAAATAAAACAATTTTCAAGAAAACTGTAGAATTCTCGGTAAAAAGTTTGTTATAAAACATTTGGCTTTTAAATCGGAAAAAATGAATTTTCAATAAAATATATAAATTTTTGCATCAAAAAGATGATTTTTTAAGGAAACAGTTCAATTTTTGAGAAAAATTAAATAAATTTATGACAATATCGTTGAATTTTTGATACAAAAAAAATTTCAATTTATAACAAAATTACTGAATAAAAAAAGGAGTTAATTTTCAACGAAATCATTCAATTTTCTAACAAAAAGTATGTTTTTTGAGAAAAAGACTTAATTTTTAATCCGAAAGAGCTGAATTTTCGACGAAAAAGATATTTTTAAAAGAATATAGTTAAATTAAAAAAAGATTTGAACAAAACAGTAGAATTCTCGGTAAAAATGTTGTGAGAAAACATTTGACTTTTAAATGGGAAAACATACATTTTTAATAAAACATTTAAATTTTTGACCTAAAAGATAGCTTTTTAAGGAAACAGTTCAATTTTTAAGACCAAAGTAAATAAGTTTTCAACAAAATCGTTCAATTTTCTATAAAAAAAACTTAAATTTACAACAAAATTATTGAATAAAAAAGTAGTTAACTTTTAAGTTGATTCCTCAACCTAAGATTAAGTTGATTCCTCAACCAAAGAAGATAATTTTCAACAAAGCACTTACATGTTTACCCAAAGAAGACAAAAGGTTTTAAAAAAAGTTAAACTTTCAACTGAAAGACGAATTCTTAAACAAATATCCAGATTTTCATCAACGGGATCGATTTTCAGATTTCCACAAATAAAGATTTTTCCGTTAATAGACAAAAAAAAGTTTACTTAAAATATTAAACTTTCAACTTAAAAGAGAAATTTTCGGAACAAGAGTGTAATTTTTTATTTGAAAATATAAGTTTTCAACAAAAATGTTCATTTTAAACCAAAAGGTGTGCATTTTTAACTAATCAGACGAGTTTTGAACTAAATATGATCAATTCGAAAAAAAATGGGAATGCATATTTTCAGTGAAACGCATTAATAAAATAAAAATTAACAAAATGTTTGGATTCTTATCGAAAGACATTAATATTCAAACCGGAAATTAATTTTTTAACAAAATGTTTCAAATTTTAACCAAAGAGATGAATTTTCAATAAGAATTTATAATCTTCAACAGGAATATTTATATTTTCAGTTAAAGGAATTAATTTGCAGAAGAAAAAAATGGATTTTCAATCTAAGAGATGGATTTTCAACTACAACTGTGAATGTTTAATATAAATAGGATTTGTTAGAAAAGTTGTTCGAACTTTAAACAAGTAGTTTAATTTTTATCTAAAAATAGGAATTTTTTGACGAATAATGTAATAGTAAATTTTTAAAACAAAAAAGATTTGAATATCAAGTAAAAACTGTTTTGAACCGAAAATGATGTATTTTCAATAAAATAGTTAAATCTTCAACCAATTGTTCGATATAGGTAAAAGTTGTCCATTTAAATAAAAAATAAAAAAACTCAAATCTCTTTAAAATTGAATGCTTGAGCTTTAAAAAAAATCATAATCGGTCAAGAAAAACGGTAACAAAAAAGGAAGGTAGAATAAGGGTTCAGATGCAGTAAGGACACGAGCGTTTGAAAACTCCCCTTTAAATTTTCAATTAATCAATATTAAACAATGTTCGGTAAAGTTTATTTATTTATGTTTCGAAAAATAATTGAATTTGAGGAAATTTGTCCTTGCTTATCTAATTTTATTATTAAAAGCCGTCTTTCGAAAAATTGAAATATTCGCAGTTTTAAATTTGGATATCACGATACGTTTGAAAAATACTTTTCAGCCTTTTTAAACGCTGATTTTTAGGGAAAAAACTTTAAATAGAAAAAGTTTCCTTTTACCATTTTCTACAAAGCTGGGTTTTTAAGATTGCTTAATCTTTAAGTTCCAAACTTTAAAATTTAAATATCACAAAATGCGTGTGCAATACTTTTTAGCCTTTTGGGGCGATTTTACTTTTATTGTATCCACACCCTAATTCGAATTTTCTTTTTGTGTAAGTACAACGCTGAAAATAAGTAGAAACACTTTAAGAAAAAAGTTTGCTATTTTGCCATTATTCACAAACCTGTACTTTTAGAACTCTAAATTTTTTTACTTTGAATTTTAGATGTCATGATTATCTTGGATAATTATTTTTACCCTCTCATTGCATCCGGACCCTGATTCGACTTTTCTTTTTGTGTAGCTTCAAGGCTAAAAATAAGTAGAAACACTTTAAGAGTTCCATTTTACCATTCTCGACAAACCACATTTTTTTAAGTCTAAATTTTTTAAATTTGAATTTTAGATATCATGATAATCTTGGATAATTTTTTTTACTATATTATTTAATCAGTAACCTAATTAGACTTTGTTTGTGCACCTCCAATGTTAGAAATAAGTAGAAACACTTTCCGAGAAAAGACTTCCATTTTACCAATATCTACGAACCCGTGCTTTTAGAGATTTAATTTTTAAACTTTGACTTTTAGATATCATTATAATCTTGGATAATTATTTTCGCCATCCACTTATTGCATCCGGACCCTAATTACTAGAAATTATAATAAAATATTTTTCCGTCTTCTTCGCATATTTTAAAGTTTTTTTTTGTTTTTTTGTTGTTTTTTTTTTGTTACTATTTCCCTGCACCTTTTCTTATTTTATTAAATAGTAGCGTGCGGCTGTCTTGAAATGTAAATGACGTTTGTCTGTTTCAGTACTTCCGTACATTGAATACTAGAGTATCAGTAGTATACATCGAAACATGGCAAGGCGGCAACCAAGCGCCGATCGATAAAAGCATGGATATTGGTCGTGCCTTGCTAAACTTCAACGATTATACGATGCGGAAAATGTATCAAATTAGCCCCGATACAACTCAATTGCTCACGTAAGTCCACATATATTATTAACCATATTATCTTATTTTTTAGCTAAGGGAAATAGTTTTACATCGATTGACTAACGGTTTTTGAGCCACGAGTCTAAAAAAAAATGGTTATATGGTAGTCTTTAATTGAGGAAAAAATTAGCTCTGCTGGGATTCGAACCCAGGTCTGCAGGTTCCCGTTAAGTTGCTCTAATCCACTAAGCTACAGAGGGGAACGAGATTCATTTTTTTCACAGTTACCAAGCCAAAAAACGAATTTTTGTAAATAGACTATTTTTAACCAGGAAAGTTGAAATTTTGACCACAAATTTTATTTTCTTCCAAGAGAAGAATTTGCAATCCACAGGATGAATTTTCAACAAAATAGTTGAATTTTCTACCAGAAAAGATAACTTTACAAAATAGTTGCATTTTCAACCAAGAAGATTAATTTTGTTCAAAGAAAAAAATTGAACCAAGTACACGAATTTGCAACCAAATAGTTCAATTTAAAATTTAAAAAATTTTCAGCCAATAACATAATATCTAAATTTTCATTTACAAAAATTAATTTAAACGACCATATTTTTTGAAAAATAGTTAAATTTTCAAGAGAATAAAGTAACTTTCAATTAAAATGATGAATCTTCAATTTTAAAAAATTCATAATTAATCATAAACCAAAATGATGAATTTTTAACAAAAAAGATTAATTTTTAACCTAAAGAGACCAATTTTTATCAAAATACATTAATTTTTGTTACTAAAAATAAATTTGTAACAAGATAGTTAAATTGGTAAATAATTGAATCCATTTTTAACCAAATGTTTCATTATTGTACCAAAGAAGTTGGATTTTAAACCAAACATGAAATAGCTACATTAATATGTTCTATTTGAATTATTATATTTGAATGTATAACCAATAACCTGAATTTTCAACAAAAAGGTTTATTATAAACAAAATAGTTTAATTTTTAAAACGATTAATTTTATGAAAAACAGTTAAAATTGAAATCTAAAATCTAAAGTTAAGAAAAAGTTAACGAATAAATATTTTTGTTTGTAATAAGAAAATAGTTCAATTTTCGAATTATAAATGATAGATTTTTCACCAAAAATCCAGCTAAAAATTGAATAGATACATTTTCAAGTAAGAAAGTTAAATAAAAAAGAAAAGAATTTGCTAAGGTTAACATGGTTAAATAAATAGTTTGATTTTTCGTGAAATAGTTTAATTTTTTATCAATGTATTTGCATTTTTAAAGAAAAAAATATACATGTAAATTCTCAACAAGACATTTAATAGTTAATATTTTAGCAAAAAAATATTTTTATTTTAAATCAAGAATAAATAGTTTAACGAATAAATAATAAATAGCTTAACGAGAAAGACGAATTTTCAACAAAATTGTTGAATCCTCAACCAAGAGAGATTAATCTTTAACTAAGCAGTTATATTTTGAACCGAATTTAAAACATCAATTTTAAATCGAAAATTAAACTTTTTAATTTTCAGTGAAGAAAATTAATTCTCAACGAAAAAGAACAAAATTCATTTATTTTCAACAAAAAAATATTAATTTGAGTCTAGAAAAAAAATAACTAAAAAATAAAGATATATTTTAAACAATAAATTGAATAGTTAAATTTTCATTAAAAACATTAATTTAAAACAAAAAATAAGAAGAGTTTTCAACAAAATAGCTACATTTTTTAACGAATAATAAAATTCTCAACTAAACAAGGATAATTTGTACCAAAACTATAATCGTAGTGAGTTCTATTATTTTCATTTTAAATTTAAGCCAAAAAGTCGCAAGAAAGAGGAATTTTCTTAAAAACAGGAGAAAAACTAAGAGTTTTTTTAAAAGGTGGGAAAAAAAAAGTTTTCAAACATCCCCTAATCAGTTAAGTTAATCTGTCGTCTGATTTAATTTTTAAATTATATCAATTTTCTTAAATTAAACAAAAAAGTGCCTAAATAATTAAATTAAAAGAATGATCATAATATTATTAAATAATTAAAAATCATTATTTATTTTTTGATTGACTGTTAATCAGCCGCGGTGCGGATTTGAAACTACAACGACACTATTGCCATGTGAAGCATTTAATCAATTACGCCATCAGTACCACAGAATATCGTTTCTTATTTCTCCTATTTCCCCGGACCAAAAACTCCTTAATTAAAGTAGGTAATAATATAAAAATTAAATTATCCGTTTTTAATTAAATTGAGAAATGGATTTTTAATTAATAAACAATAAAAAGCGCGCTTCACTTTTTCAAAATTAAACCATCTCGTCCACTTGTTCGGAACTATTTGGCTTTTTTCAAACCTTTTTCGTCTTAATTTAGATATTATTAATATAGCAAAGAAATTCTAAATTTTTAATTAAACTGAAAAAAAGGTTTTATAGAGAGTTTTTTATTCCTCTTAAAAATCGGCCAAATGTGGGTTAATTCGTTCTGCTGGACTTACTTTCAATAATTGAGAGTCCGGATGCAATAAGGGGACGAGCGCTCGAAAACGCGGAAAAGTATTGTCCAAGCGTATTTTGATATAAAAATTTTTAATAAAAGAAATCTAGATTATAAGAATACGGGCTTATATAGAATGAAAAGATACCACTTTTTTGTATTTATTGTTTTTATTCACTGAAAATTTTTAATAATAAAATTAAAAAAGCGGAATCGTATTAAATTTGTAATTGATTATTATTAAAGAAATAGTTAACGAATTTATCTTCGCTCTGTAGATATGAATGGAGTATGCTGGGTCTGTATACCAAATGACAAATAGTTTTAATCATATTTGGCAAATTTATGACGAATAATGTTTTTAAAAATAATTGAATTTAAGGAAATTATTTCTTCGCGTTTCTCATTTTGTTATTAAAAGTTTTCATGCGAGAAAAAACTATATATTAAAAAAATTTTCATCTTGTCATTTTCTACAAACTCGTATTTTTAACATATAAATTTTTTAACTTGGACAATACTTATTACCCTTTTTAAGCCTTCATCCCTTTATTCCATCTGGACCCTAATTCGAATTTTCTTTCCGACTTATTAGAAGATTTCTTATAAAATGTTACTAAAAATTAAATTTGGAAATCAATTTATACAACTTATAAAATTTAATTATTAAAAATGTTTATTGCAAAATAAACTCTGAAGAAAGAAAGTTCCGTGTTTTCATGCTCTACAAACAGGTATTTAAACAATTAAACAATTTTGAACACTACAATTTGGATATCATGAGATGCTCTGGCAATTCTTTTTAACGTTTTTGAACGCTCGTCCCCTTATTACATTCGGACCATTACTCTACTTTTTTGTGAGTAATTTGAACAAATTAAAATGTTAAATAGAAATATTACTTGAATAGCCATAACCTAATTCATCATTAAAAGATTTCACAAAAATTGAACTTCGCTCGATACGTGTCATCAGTGAAACTAAAAAACACGAAACGAAAATAACTGTTCTTAAACAAGAAGCAGATTCAATTTCTTCCCTCATTTTGTAAACTTCCCTAGAGTATACTGCGTACATATGCCAAACTACAAACAGTTTTAATAAGATTATTTTGAGTTATGATGAATTTTTAAATAAACAATGGAATTTGGGAAAACATTTATTTAATTGGTTTAATTTTACTGGAAAAAAGCTTTCAATAAAAAAATTTCCATCTCGTCTTATTGCCTCCGGCCCGTATTCGACTTTTCTTTTTATCTAACGCCAACACTAACCAAAATCTACAAAAAATCTTATCTAAATAGTGAAAAACAAAATTTTTGCTAGAAGTTTTCTCAACTTTGACCTCTATACTATTTGTCGTTGAAACTAAATTAATATGGTTACCAACAATGTTCAAAATTTAAAATATGAACTTTAAAATGTAGATATTACGAGACGCTTGGACAATAATTTCTAGCGTTTTCGTACATGCGTTCCTTAATTGAATCCGGACCCTAATTCGACTTTAATTTTTGTATAACTCCTACACTAAATAAAAACAAAATAGGAATCTTACCTGAATGGTGAGAAACAAATTCCGCACTGAAAGATTTCTCACCTTTGATATTTCCTCGATACTTTTTGTCAGCGAAACAAAAAAAACATGCTTACCGACAGGTCTCAATTTTTAAACAATTTTGATTGAACAAAAAGCAGTTTTAATTTCTTTCTTCATTTCTAGGCATTAATAGAGTATACTGCGTACACACACCAAATTTTTAAACAGATTCATTAATATTTTCTAAGTAATGACGATTTATTAAAAAAAATTTAATTTGGGGTAAAATTAACTTCACTTTTTTAACTTTACTATTAAAACTGATCGCTGAAAACTGGTTCCATCTTGTCATGCTTCACAAACAGTTATTTATTACAATTCCTAATTTTTATGTTTAAAATTTGGATATCACGAGAAACTTGTAAAATAATTTCTAGCATTTTCGACCGCTCGTCCCCTTATTGCATCAAGGCCCTAACTCTACCTTCCTTTTTTTATAATTCTTATACTAAAAATAATAAAAACAGAATATCCAATTTCTGGCTATATTTTCAAGCTCGTGTCGGAATGAAAAAATTAAAAATAAACACTTTTAATTTAATTCGTTCTAAAACTCAGTTATCATTATATATTATTAAACAAGAGCTAGTTCTAATTTACTTCTTTATTTTGTAGGCACTATTAGAGTAAGCTACGTATATGTGCCAAAAAAGACGCATTTTTAATCATATTTTTCTCAGTAATTACGATTTATAAAAAAAATTGAGTTTGGCGGAAAATTTATTTAAATTTTTGAATTTTATTATGAAAATTATTCATTGGAAAGAATTTAAATGAAAAAAAAAAAAACATTTTGTCTTGTCATGCTCTACAGACAAGTACTTGAAGAAATTTAATTTTGAAAATTAAATTTTGTTTATCACAAGAACCTTGGGCAACACGTTTTATCTTTTTTGAGCGCTCCTACCCTCATTGCATCCGGACCCTAATTTTACCTTCCCTTTTCTATAATTCCCATGTTAAGAAAAAACAGCATATCCAATTTCTGGCTATATTTGCAAGACCGTGTCAGCATGCAAAAAAAAACTACTTTTAATCTCTTTTGGTCTACTTCTCAATTTTTATTATTCATTATTAAACAAAAAACAGTTTTAATTTAATTCTTTATTTTGTAGGTATCAATAAAATGTACTTCGTAGTTGAAACAAATCAGAAACAGTTTTATTCATATTTTTCTAATTTACGACGATTTTTTAAAATTGAATTTGAGGAAAAGTTAATTTCACTTTTTAATTGTATCATTAAAAATGGTAACTGAAAAAAGAGTTAAATAAAAAAGCAATTCATCTGGGCATGCTTTACAAACAAATAATTTAAAAAAGTTAATTTTAAAGCTTGAAATTTGTTTATCACAATACATTTAGCCTTTTGGAGTGCTCTTCACCTAATCGCATCCGGACCCTTATTCGGTCTTCCTTTTTTTATAACTTCCACGTTAGAAATAAAGAACAAAATGTTTAATTTCTAGCTATGTTTTCAAGCCCGTGTCGCAATGAAAAAGTATTTAAAAAAGCACTTTTATTCTCCTGTGGTCTACATCTCAATTTTTCATTTTTATTTAATTTTTCATTTTTTAGGCACTACTAGAGTATACTGCTTATATATCAAACTAGACACAGTTTTAATAGTATTTTTCGTAGTTACAACGATTAAAAAAATAGAATTGGGAAAAAATTTAAGTAAAAAAAAGTTTCGTCATGTCATGCTTTACAGGTAAATAGTTAGAAAAGAGTTCATTTTGAAGCTTGAAATTTGCTTATCACCATAGTTTTTAGCCTTTTTGAGTGCTTGTCCCCTTATTGTATCCGGACCCTAATTCTACCTTCCTTTTTCTATAATTCCCAGACTAAAAATAATAAAAAAAGGAATATCCAATTTCTGAATATATTTTTAAGCACTTGTTAGAATTAAAAAAATAATAAAAAAAACACTTTTAATCTCCTTTGCTCTACATCTCAATTTTTATTATATATTATTAAACAAGAGGTACTTCTTGTCTCATTTTTCATTTTGTAGGAATTACTAGAGTATACTGCTTATATGTACTAAACTAAAAACAGCTATAATAACATTTTTCTGAGTTATGCCAATTTATAAAAAAAATGGAATTATAAAAAATGTATTGCGCTTTTTAAAATTTACAAATAAAAATGTTAACTAGATAAAAATTTAAGTAAAAAAAAGTTTTGTCTTGGCATGCCTTGCAGGCAAAAAGTTACAAAAAAAGTTAATTTTAAAGCTGGAAATTTGTTTAACACAATACTTTTCAGCCTTTTTGAGGGTTCGTTTCCTTATTGCATCCGGACCCTAATTCTACCTTTCTTTTTCTATAACTCCCAAATTAAAAATAACAAAAGGAATATCGAATTTCTGGCTATATTTTCAAGCCCGTGTCGGACTGGAAAAAATATTTTAAAAAACACTTTTAATCTTCTTTGGTCTACATCATTTTTATAATATATTATTAAACAAGAGGTAGTTCCTACATCATTTTTCATTTTTTAGGCATTACTAGAGTATACTACTTATATGTACCAAACTAGAAACAGTTTTAATAACATTTTTCTGAGTTATGACGATTTATAAAAAAATTGGAATTGGAAGAAAACTTATTTCACTGTTTAAACTTTATTAATAAAAATGTTAACTGGATAAAAATTTAAGTAAAAGAAAGTTTTGTCTTAACATGTTTTACAGACAAATATTGAAAAAAGGTAGTTTTGAAGTTTGAAATTTGTTTAATCACAATACTTTTTCCCCCTTTTCGAGTGCTCGTCCCCTTATTGCATCCGGACCCTAATTCTACTTTCCTTTTTCTATAACTCAAATGCTAAAAATAACAAAAGGAATATCGAATTTCTGGCTATATTTTCAAGCCCGTGTCGGACTGGAAAAAGTATTTAAAAAAACACTTTTAATCTTCTTTGGTCTACATCTCAATTTTTACGATATATTATTAAACAAGAGGTAGTTCTTATTTCATTTTTCATTTTGTAGGCATTACTGGAGTATACTGCTTATATGTACGAAACTAGAAACAGTTTTAATAACATTATTCTGAGTTACGATGATTTATAAAAAAATGAAATTATAAAAAAATTTATTTCACTTTTTAAAATTTATTAATAAAAATGTTAACTGGATACAAATATAAGTAAAAAAATTTTTGTCTTGTCATGCCTTACAGGCAAAAAGTTAAAAAAAAGTTAATTTTAAAGCTTGAAATTTGTTTAACACAATACTTTTCAGCCTTTTTGAGTGCTCGTATCCTTATTGCATCCGGACCCTAATTTTACTTTCCTTTTTCTATAACTCCCAAGCTTAAATTAACAAACGGAATATCCAATTTCTCGCTATATTTCCAAGCCCGTGTCGGCATGAGAAAATACAAAAACCACTTTTAATCTCTTTGGTCTACATCACTACATTCAGTCCGCGGATAAATCTGGCTAACGACGAACTCAGCTTTGTTTTACAAAAACGTATTCACCGAAGCGGAATTCATCCCGATAACTCCTGGAAGAGCTATCTCGTGAACAGACTTAAAGCCCCATGATCATGTTTTTTTTTCAGCTAAAAACTAATTTAAGGGTCTATAATAAATATACGAATATATTTGTAGATAGATGGATGTTCTGGGTTTATAAAGCGGACGTGCGTGATTTAGTAAAAAAAAAAACATTAACGTAGACGAGAAAAAGCTTTAAATCATTCACTTGCGTTCGAATCGCGAGGGATTGTCAATAACGTATCGCAATCGATTGTGATTCGCGGAAAAGCTGATTAATGCGGTCAACCCTGGTCAGCCGGTGAGCAGTTGGTGACTGTTCAATTCCGGAAAGGGAGCGCCCATTAATTAAATAAGGCTTAATGGGGAGGGGGGTTACTTTTTGTGTAAGTTTCTTCTTTTCAATTGCGTTTTTAAATATACTAATTGAAACCTGTTTTGGCTGTCTTTTTTTCCAAGGAGGGGAGGTGAGGAGAACTAATGGGGTATAGTGAGAGGGGAATTAGGTGAAGTGACGGAAAAAGCTGAGAGCGGAAGTGAAGAGAAATAAAAAGATAGGAAGTATAGGAAGTGAAGGGGAATAAAGAGAGGAGAATCAGGGTGAATGAAGGAGCCGGGAGAAGGAGAAATAATGGGAGAAAAATAGGGAGAATAAGGGAATTGGAAGAAGTGTGAATGATGGGAAATAAAAGAAGACAAGGTAGGCGCAGTGTGAGAAATATGGAAAATAAGGGAAGGGGAGTATGGTAGGAGCGATAAGGGGGCCCGGGCGTAGGGTGAGTAAAAAAAATATTTCGAATAAATATAATATGCAGTCTAAAATGATAAGAATTAGAGTGTTGACTTGACCGGAAAACGAGGAAACATCAGGAAACGACCGGGATTTGCCCGAAAAATTACCGGGAATTGAATTTAAAAAACTGGAATTTACTTCTGATTATAACAAAATTCAAGTTTTCATAATTTGTAATTTTGGTCAATTTAGGAAAGTTATTATTACTTTATCTACAGTTTCAGAGCATACGAGTAAAACCAATTATCGTTTTTATTTTAGGACAGGGATTTTCAGTAAAAAAAATTCCTTTGGGACAGGGAATTTTTGACATGGAAAGGAAGTTTTTAAAAGAATTAAAACTAGAATTTAGAAGAAAGGAGTTTAAAAAATCCATGTTTTAAGTCAAAATTTGTCAAAATTTTAAGTTGTTTCTTTCTCGAAGTTTGAAAAAAGAAAGAACTTTCAGTAGTTTTTAGATCAGAAGTAGTATTTTGAAAAGGAAATATTTATAAATTATAATATACATTTTTTAAACATTTTTATTAAAACATTTACCTACCTTTCTTGAAAATTCGACAATTTGCGGTTGAAAGCTGAACTCTTTTGTTAAAAATTAATTTTGTTGTTGGAAAATTCATCATTTTACTGAAAATTCACCTCTTTTTGAAAATGTAACTAGTTTGCTGAAAACCAAGTTCTTAACTAAAAATATAACTATTCTAGAAGAAAATTTAACTATTTTGGGTGGATTAAAGATGAAATATTAAACATTCATCCTTTTTAACAAAAATTCATTACTTTAATTGAGAAATGAGCCATTTGATTGCAAACTTCCTTTTTCTTTAGATGAAATAGATTTTTAAACAAAAATTTAGCTATTTTATTTTTGGTTAAAATTTTATCTTTTTTTAATGAAACTTCAAGTATTTGGTTAAAAATTTATATTTTTTATTTAAAAATTGAACCATATAAAAAAATTCATGCAATATGTGAAAAATTCGTCTTTTTTGTATTAAATTAATATTATGGGTTGAAAATTCATCTTTTTAGTAAATATAAAATTCAACTATTTCTGTTGAACATTCATAATTTTAGATGATTTATCAGTTTGTTGAAAATTAATTTTTTCAACTTAAAATTCAACCGTTCCACTTTGAGTTGAAAATGGACTTTCTCTAGTTCAAGATTTAACAATTTGGATATAAATTTATCTTTTTAATTGCAAATTTATTTATTTATTCTTTAAATTCAGGTATTTTTTTAACCTTCTTTTGTGATAGTGAATCTCTTTTTTTTAAATTGAAAACGTTTTTTTTCTTTGATAGTTAATCTAATTGTTTAAAAATCTTTCTTTTTAGTTGAAAATCCAAGTATTTCGTTTGAAAATTCGTCACTTTAGTTGAAAATTCCTTTTTTAGGTTAAATATTAATTTGCTCGCCTGAAAAATAAACTCATTTGTTGAAAATTAATTATTTCAATGAAGATTTATAATCTTGATCGAAAATTAATTTCCTTGGTTAAAAACTGAGCTGGTTGATTAAAAAATTATATTTTTTGGTTGATAATAATTGGTTTTTCTTAAGCTAAAAAGGAAAATACTATTTAAGTTAAAAATACCAGAATTTTAGTTAAAAATTATTTTGTTTTTAATTAAAAATTAATTTTTTGACTGAAAAATCAATTATTCCATTTTTGTTTGAAGAATTATCTATTTCAGTTGAAATTATTTTTTGTTTAGTTAAAAGTTCTACTGTTTCAGTTAAAGATGCAATGCTTCAGTTGAAAAATCATTTTCTTTTTTAAATTTCAACTATTCCAGTAAAAGAGTAACTATTTTATATTTTGCAAAAAGGATGTTTTCTAGCTTAAAATTCTACTATTGGGTTGAAAATTTGTCTCCTAAATTGTAACTTTTGGTAGAAGATTAATATTTGTTTGAAAATGAGTCTTTTTGTTTAAAAATTAATTTTAGCGTTTGAAAATTAATCTTGTTAGTTAAAAATGCAAGTATACTCTTAAAAACAAAAAAAATTTATTAACATTGATTTATTAATTATTGATTATTTATAAAACTGGAATTTTTTGAATCATATTTGTTTTAAAATTATCTTTTTTTAAAATTATTATTATTTATTCAGTGGAATATTTATCAAATTGTTAAATTCGTTTCTAATTGTTTAACAACTTTCATTTGTTTAAATAATTTTATTTAAAATTTGGTTGACATTGTAATGAAAATTATTACTGTTGGTCTAGTGAAATATTTATGAATATTGGTTAATTCTTTTTGAATTATGTAAACAAATTCCATTTGTTTAAAATAGGATTTTATTCTAACAAGGAAGGTACTCCAAGTGTCCCTCGCCGATTTGATTCTCCCTGATATATGTTGTAGTACTCGAAAAACTAAGCGACAAGTGTTTTTTTTATCTGCGGAAAAACACATTAAGGGGGTGAAACAGCCCTTCAAACATAGGGGTCTCAAGTGTCGATTGTATAGTTTTGATTATAAAAACCAAATTGATTTCGATCAAACCTACTGAAAAAGTTTCCTCGTGATGAAAAATGAATGACCCAATTTTCTCGAAAACAAAATTGAAGGGGGTATACCACCCCTACCTATGTTTAAAGTTGTGCTTAAAATGTTTAAATTCACAGAAAAAAATGAAAAAAAATATATTTTGCACTTGAGACAAAAATAAAGTTGACGTGTTTCGCCAAAAAAATACATAAATATAATTAATGGTGTTGGCCACCCCTTAAGCTTTTTATTTTGTGTCTATAATAATATATACTTTCCACAAATAAAGAGAATTAGGAAGATAGTTTTATAACGAAGGAAGTAAAATAGAGTCCATCCAACATGAACAAAAAATGACGCGGAGGTAAACTACCCCTACATATTTTTAAATGTGTTGAAAGTTGCTAAATTCATAAGAGAAAAAATAAAAAAGTAAATGTTGCACTTGACAAAAAAATAAAGTCGGGTTTCGACAAAAAATTTTTTTTTAATTAATGGGGGTAGCTATTCCCTAAACCTTTTCTATTTGATGTCTATATTTTTATATTTTTCGGATGAACAACTTCGGTCATAAATTACCCAAAATTCAACCTACAAATGTCTATAGATTTCCAGAATTGTTTTGAAACTTTCCAGGTAAATATGGTAACTTACCTTAAATCACGAAAAAAACTATTTAAAATATTTCTATGAATTTATGGTACCTTACCATATATTGCACAAAATTCAATAAAACATTTTTCATAAATTTCCTGAAATTTATGGAAATTTGGGATACTTTATGGTAATTTTACATAAATTTATGGTACCTTCGCCTATATTGCACGAAATTCAATAAAATTTTTGTCATAAAATGCCAGAAAATTTAGAAAAATCTTAGGTCATTTATGAATATTTTCCAGGTAAATTTGTTAACTTACTTAACTTAATTTTGGACATTTCTATAAATTTCCCAAACTTTATGAAATTTTCAAGTAATTTATGATAATATTACAGGTAATTTATGGTAACTTACGATAAATTGACCGAATTTTTATTTATAAGTGTTAAATTTCCAGAAATTTATGGAAATTTATCAAAATTGTTTGTAATTTATGGTAATATTATAGATAAATAGGGTAGCTAACCATAAATGACGTAAAATTCAATTAAAAACATTTTTATAAATTTATGGATATTTATGAAATTTTTTTCTAATTTATCGTAACTTGCTATAAATTACCCAAAATTAAATATAAAAATGTCTATACATTTCCGTAAATTTATGGAAATTTTCGAAATTTATGGTAATTCTACAGGTAAGTATGGTAATTTACCATAAATTACCCAATATTTAATTTTAAAGTTTCTGAGAAATTTCTGAAATTTGTTTGAAATTGATAGTAATATTGGAGGTAATTTATAGTAATATTACAAGTAATTTAGGGTAAAATACCATAAATTTACCAAAACTCAATTTAAAAGTGTCCATAAATTTCCGAAAGTTTATAGAAATTTTCCGTAATTTGTGGTAATTATGTATTTAAATGTAGTAACTTAACATATATTGCCCAAAATATAATTTGAAAAAATCATAATAAATTGCCGGATATTTATGAAATTTGTTGGTAATCTATGGTAATATTACATATAATTTATATTAAAGTACCATAAAGTGCCCTAAAATTCAATTTCAAAATGTGCATAAATTTCTGGACATTTTTTGGCATTTATGGTAATTTTACAAGTAAATATGGTAACTTACCATAAATAACGCAGAATTCAATTATAAATTTTTTTATAAATTTCTGGATATTTATGAAATTTTTTGGCAATTTATGGTAACTTACTATAAATTGCCCAAAATTGAATATAAAATGTTCTGTACATTTCCGGAAATTTTCGGTAATTCACGGTATTTTGATCAATTATATATAATGACTTTCCATAAATTACCGCAAAATTCTATTATCTGCAACCAAAACTTCCTCACAGTTCTTCAAGTGAGTGGGCTAACTTTATCGTAAAATACAATATCATAGATTTATAATTTTCGTTATTCGCCTTTGACATCACTTTTTACTCCCTAGGGAGTAAAAAGTAAAACTTTAGCCTCGCTTCATAGGCGCCGGAAAGAGGTGAAATTATGCAGGTATAAAAAAAATTTGTCATGCATTTTTGGATCACCCTAATGTTCACGTTTCCCATCTTTCAATCTTTACTGGACATTTAGCCCAGATCGGGAAAAATACATCCCCCCAAGTTAGGAAGCTTAACCACCCTTTCCGGATTTGCCTGCTGTTGGAATTTAGCGTCGAGATCTCAATAATATTGTCGCTTCAGTTATCTAAACGCAATAGCTGTTGGCCGTAAAATTATCTTAATACTTAATCAAATTTGTTCCTCGACCCTTTCCGATCTGCTGAGCCTCTGGGGTTAGATAAACCTTTAGTGGAGCCCTGGTTAAGCTCTTATTAGAATATTAATAACGTAACGTTACCACTGGAGTGCGGATTTTACTCCCTCGGGGGTAACGACTTGTAACGACTTGGGGTCGTAGCTAGTTCTAAATTCCCCTCTAATTAGATCAAATCTCCCGCCTCTCATAAAGAATGTACTTTCCCTGATTATAGTCATGCTGCGCATCATTCAAATTTCAAAACACTCCTGTTTTTATTTTTAGCATCTTATTTTTCCGGAAATTAATATTTAACTCATAAAAAAATACCCCGGCATTGTACTATTTCGTGAATATTAATTAATGATACTGATGATAATGATAATTAAATAATAATGTACAAATTTATTGATAATACAGGGTGGACAGGCTGGGGCTTACATACATGGCGAGTTGATTGCTACCCGAATTACAAAGCAGCAGGAGAGAAGCCATTATACAGGGGTATTTTCATATTTCGCGCCTTTAAAGTGGCATTTGGATCAGCCATTCGGCCAAGTCCGTGCATCTTCAGATCAAGTTTATGATAGTTTCCATGGTTGCGTTCGAAACTTCAAACGGTTGTGTTCAGATTCATCTGTTTTCCCTAATCGTTGTCAGTAAATTTATGCAATGTTAATTTAAAGTTTACGCATGTAATATTTCATTCCCTTTATTTAAATCATATCCTGTCTATTCATAACATACCTTTTTTATGCAGTAAAAATAAGCGTTAAAGACCATTCACTCTTCGCCCACTGGAAGCACAGAATATTATTACTATTTTATAGTATTTTTCACTTAGCAGCCATTCTATAATGTTATTGGCACAGAAAAAAAAGACGTTTACTTCTGAGTTCACGTGTCTCACTTCATTATTAAATAAACACTTTTATTATTTGTAATTACTATATAAAATAATCTATATTTTTTTAACACTTGTATCCGTTTGAAGTTTCGAACGCGACCATGGAAACTATCATAAATTTGATCCGAAGATGCACGAACTTGACCGAATGGCTGATCCGAATGAAACTTTGAAGGCGCGAAATATGAAAATACCCCTATATAATGGCTTCTCCTTTGCTGTTGTGCAATTCGGGTAGCATTCAACTCGCCATGTATATAAGTCCCAGCGTGTCCACCCTGTATATGCATTTTTTTTGGGATCAATTTTAGGTTTTCAAATTTTGCAAGATTTAATTAATTATTGCAAACTTATATTTTTTGAATAAACATATTTCAAGTTTTACGTAATATATTTCTTTAATTTTTATTTTTCAGTTTATAAGTTTTTCATTTCTTTATGACTTGAAATAGTTCGAATGAAAAAATCCTTTAAATCTTTTAATTCTGAATATAAGTTTCAGTACAAATAACTAAATTCTCTGAATTCCCTAAATTACCTAAATGCTCTGAATTCACCTTCAATTGGATGAATTTCATTAAATCTTTGAATTTCCCTAATGCTCTCAATTTTCTGGAATTTTTCGAATTCCTTAAATTTCCTAAATCCTCTACAAGCCTTAAAATTTTCTTTGCATCCCTTGATTTCCCTCAAATACCTAAATTTCTTGAAAATATTTAAATTCCTTGAATATTGTGTACTCCTATAATTGATTTTAAGTTCTGAAATTCTCTAAATTTACTCATATCCTTCAATTCCTTGAAAATTCCGAATTCTCTGAGTTCCTGTTAATTCCCTGCATTTCTTGAACATACTGCATTTTCTAAATTCGTTGAATATTCTGAATCACCTTATTGTCATCAATTTACGGAATTCCTTGATTTCTCTGAATTTAGTAAAATCCTTGAATATTCTGAATTCCGGAAATTCTTTGAATCCTCTAAATCCATGAATTTTTTCAATTCTTCTAAAATACCTGTCATATTTGAACATCCTGTATCTCATAAATATTTGGAATTCTATAAATTTTCGAAATTTCCTGAATTTCTTGAATATTCCCAATTCCTAAAATTCCTTGAAATCTCTGAACCCCTTGAAATTTGCAGCACTTCTTAAGTTCTGTAAGTTTCTTAAATTCCCTGAATGCTGTGATATCCCTAAAATTCTCTGAATTTACTACAACCCTTTAATTTATGAAATATTCAGCATTTCCTGAATTTCATGTATACTCTTGAATTTGAATATTCTGAATTATTAAATTTTTTTGACTATTTTGAATATCCTGAATTCCTTAAATTCACGGAAATCCTTAACTTCTCTGAATTTTCTAAAATGCCTAATTATACTAAATTTCTGGAAATTCCTTGAATAATTGAAATTCCTTTAATTCCTCAACTTCTTCCGAATTCCTGGAATCCTTGAGTATTATGAATTGCGCAAATTCTATGAATTTTCTGAATCCTCTAAATTCCTGCAATTCTTATGAATTCCTTATAATCCATAAATACGCCGTATTCCATGGATATTCGAAATTTTTGGAATATTTGGAATTCTCTGAATTCTTTTAATATTCGGAATTCGTAACATTCCTTGAATTTTCTAAATCACCTGAAATTTCCCAGCATTCGCTGCATTTCTTGAATTCTCTGAATTTCATAAATTGACTCAACGTTCTAAAATCCCTGAAATTCTTTAAATTTACTAAAATGCTTCAGTTTCTTGAATATTCGGAATTCCACGAATATCCTAAAGATTCTGAATGATCTAAATTCTTAAATATTCTAATTTCTCTAAATTCCACGAATTCACAGAAATTCTTGACTTCGCTGAATTCTCAGAAATTCTTGATTTCTCTGCATTTTTAGAAATCCTTGATAACTTTTAATTTTCTGGAATTCTTAAATATGACGAATTGCGTGCATTCTACAAATTCTCGAAATCCCCTGCAATCCTACAATTCTGCTGAATTCCCTGCTCTCCTTGAATAACCTGTATTTTATGAATATTCGAAATTTTTTTAATATTTGGAATTCTCTCAATTCCTTTAATGTTCGGAATTCATAAAATTCCTCGAATTCTCTTTCCTTGGATATCCTTAATTCTCTTAATTTTTTGAATAATCTGAAATACTTAAAATTGCTTGAACATTACGATTTCCCTGTAGTCCTTGAATTCCTTAAATTCTTCCGAATTCCTAGTAATCATTGAATAACGAATTTCTTGAACTTTAGTTCCCTGAAATCTCTAAATACTCTAAACTTTCTAAATTCTTTCAATATTCTGAATTTTTTTATTTCCTCTTATTTCCTGAAATTCTTGAATATTATGAATTCCGGAAATTTTTGGAATTTTTCGATTCCTTTAAATTCTTATAATTATTGTGAATTCTCCGTAATCTTTAAATATACTGAAGCTCACGAATATTCGGAATTTCTTGAACATTTGCCTGAATTGATAGAATTTTTTTAATTTTTCTAAGTTGTTCTGCATTTGTTGCTTTGTTTTAAAGTCTTTTGCATTTATTAAGCCCTTAGAATTCTAAAAATTTTACGAATTAGAGTAATTTAGATAATTTAAATAATTTTGTAGGATTTTAGGCATATCTGCGAATTTGGAAGAATTAAGAAGATTTCAATAATGAACTGTCTTCTATACTGCAAATATTAACAATTAAAGAATTGTTTCATTAAAAATCTGTGAAAATAAATGCATTTCAATTTTAGATCTTCAAAATTGAACTATTCCCAAAAAATAATTCAAGATTGCAGAATTTCATTTTATAGACATAAAATATTGAAGAGTATTTAATATTGCAAATATTAAAATTAAAGGAATTTACCATTGTAAATCTATAACATTTAATGAGTTTTAATTTAAAATCATTTAAATTGACCTATTCCAAACAAAGCATTAAAAAATGCACCATGTTCTATGATACGCATGAAATATTCAAAATTGACCAATTTTAAATTCAAATTGTTAAAATTTTAATTGGTGATTTGAAAAATTTAAAACTTTTCACCATTCCTAATTTACAGTTAAAAATTATGCCACTTAAAAATGGTATCATTAAAAATTTTGCATTTTTTGTGATTTGAATAAAAAATTGTTTTAATTAGGATTATTTAGTATTGAAAATATTTCACTTTTGGTCTTTAAAATCCCTAAAATATTCTAGTTTTTGTTTACAAATCGTTAAAATTAAGTAATTTAAAACTATGAATCGTTAAAATTACATCATTTTAAACTGTGAATCGTTAAAATAAAAAGAATTTCAATTGAAAATCTTTAAAATCGAACTGTACCAAGAAAATTTCAAAGTTGCATATTAAAAAAATGTTTTTACTAAAAATTAGGGAATATGCAATCTTTTATTTCCAAATTGAAGAGTTTTCAATTTTAATTTCGAAATTATAGAACTTTGAATTATAAATCTTTAAAATGAAAGAGTTTTATATTTTGAAAACTGAATTAAAAATTTTCGTGGTAAAAGAGAATGTTTCTGGACAAGCAGAAAAGTACCTTGAAGTAACCTTACGCTGAAAAAAGTATTTAGAAAGTATAAGTTTGAATTCGGCGTCTTTGAAATCAAATTATAAATTTTCGAAAATATTGCTAGTTTTACGAACAATAATCAATATTTCATTTTTCATATTAATTTAAGTCTGATATTTTTATACATTTTCGAATTAAGATTCAAATAATGTTCAATAAGAACCCCAAGTTCCAAGAAACCCGAGAGAATTATTTCCCAAATAAAATCAGGGGTCTGGAAAACTAGATGTCCGTTCTTTGGGGATTAAGCTTATACAACCTGTACATTCACCCTCGAAAATAAGGCGTCTTGTCAGTAATGAAACAAAAAATCGATTCCTTCTTTAATTTCTGCAAAGAAATAAATGATCAAATTAATTTAAAAATTTGACTAATATAATAGTAATATTCTTTATTGTTTATTTCTAAAAAGAAATTAAATTAAAAAATATTTATATAACGATTAATATTATTTTTGAGATTCAGCTCTAATCGATGTTGTTTCAAAAAGCACATTTTACTGCCATGCAGATCAAGAGAGCCGTAACTGGAATTTTTTTGTCTCTATAATCGTATTTGCTTCAAAAATATTTAAATGGAAAAAATTGCGATTTAGGGGAAGAATTTCAAATATAGTCAGCGCTTTATTTTTTGCGAGGCAGTATAAACCTAATTAAAAAGTTTTTTGAGATGTTTTGAAACATTTGATTCCTTCTACCGCTTTTTGAAAATTCCAGAATTTATTTTGTAAACAAAATTAACCACCGCGAAGTTAAAATCTGGTCAACGAAATATGCAATTTTTATAAAGAATCTCAGCAATTAAAATTTCTAGTCTTAGTTTATAAATAAAATATTGGTTTTCCTCTTTCAAAAGATGACCAGATTCCTTAACTTTTAAGGTCGACTCTACACAGTCTCATAAAATAAAACTCAGTATATTTCGAAGGGATGGTAATACCCCACTTGACAGTATACCAGTTGCCGACATTCTTTCTTATATCCGGAATAATGTGGAGCAAAGTGGGTTCAAGATTCGAAAAAAGCGTGTCTGCTTAAACTTTGTGCTGTGATATCAAACAAACCGAACTTTATCAGAAGTTTGCTCCTTCGCAGAATTTTGTCATTGAAGTTAGACTCCATCTTCTTGGAGTCTGAAAGTCCAAGTTGGAGCGAGATCTCATTAAGATATGCATTGTGGACTTGGTAACAGAGAAGGCAGAATTTAGTCGTTGTACCAGACAAAGTCTTGTATAGCATCCTCAGTTTCTCACACTCAGAAAAATTTTTGGTTATTCGAACAAAAGTTTGGTCTTCCCACACAATTTTGTAGGTTGCTTAAGAAGCAATTAAACCGTTTGACTGAGCCGACCAAATTATTTTGTTAGACCGTTTTGTTTGATCCAACCGAAACGTTTGTTACGCACCAAAAAAGTTTGATCTGGACACAACAAAACAGTTTACCTATTGAACAAATATATTTGTTTGAATTACCCATATTTTTGTAAACCAAACCATTATTATAGTAGAAATTCCTTTGACAAAGTCCGCTAGAGCGATCACCAAAAAGTTTTTGAAAACGAACCAAAACTGTTCAACAACATTACTTTGTTGCCGTAAAATTATCTTTTTCTCAGTGCAATTTTTCACTGCTTTCAGGGGTGAGACTTTCCAAGGTGGCGAATCGGGAATGGCTGTGCCGGAGACCGTTTGTAGTCAACGATCCGTAGGAATTAGTGTGGATCTCAACGCCTATGAACCACATCTGCTGGCTGGTACAATGGCTCACATGATCGGACATAACATCGGAATGGGCCATGATGACGGAAGTAAGTATGGAACAAACGACTTATTCATGTGAAACAAAACACGCTTGGTTGAAGAATCTTCGTTTAGAACCAGTAGATTACACATGGCTTTTTTATCTTAGTCATAAGCCAGGATATTTAAACCTGTATAAAAGTAGAGTATATCCTCGAGTTTGGTGAGCTAAAACTCATCCGAAGAAAATGTCAGCGGATTGTTAAAAGGAGCAGATAGATCTATAAGATTTTTAAAGTTCATTGGTGTTTTATTGATTGTTAAACAAAAGTTTTGTTCAGAGGTATTGAATAAAATGCGCGCCGTTTGCTTGCTTGAACTTTAATTGCAATGCTATTTGAATAATGTTCAAGAGTTTTCAGTAACTCATCTAGTTAGATCCGAAATCTAGTTTAGTCCGAAATAATTCGGAAAGAACATTAGAATTCCGAGTCGAGAAGATGCAAAATCAAATCGAAAACATTTTCCAAGTTAATAGTACCACCCAGTTAAATTAAATTGCAGATGGAATATCCTTTTATGTAATCCGAAATCTTCCCGGACCAAAATGTCGACTGACCAGCAAACCCCAATCAATTAAAAAATAATCCGAAACTTAGGGTTGCTAATAGAAGTGTAAACAGAAAACAGTATAGTTTAACCTGAAATCAGTCTGGAAGAGAATAAAATACCAAACCAAAAATAAATCAATCAAATCATCAATTAATTCCCAAGATAAAGTTGCAACGTCCTGAAATTGAAGTGCAGATGTAATAATTCTTCGGTGTAATCCAAAATATGTTCGGTCAAACATATCGACTTTGGATGAAATCCCAATCAATCAGAAACTAATCCTCATGCTGAAGTTGTTAATTAGAATGCAAACGAAAAAGCGCCTGGTGAAATTTGAAATCAGCCAGGAAAACAGTAAAATGCCGAAATAGAAGGTTCAAAATGAATCTGAAACTAATTACCAAGTTAAAGTTGCAAGTTCATGAAATTAAAGCTCAGATGAGATAACCTGCAGTGAAATTTGAAATCGGCCCGGAAAAAAATTTCGATTCCTGAGCAACCTCCCAATAAATCCGCAATTAATCCGCAAGTTAGAGTTGCTAACTAAAGTGCAAAGGGAAAAAAGTCTGACTAAATTCCAAACCAGTATAGAAATAAGTAAAATACCGTACCGGAAAGACACCAAACTAATCTTAAATTAATACCGAAGTTAAAGTTACAGCGACATAAAATAAAAGTGTAGATCGAATTCCTCCGAAAAAATCCGAAATCTGCCCGGACCAAAAAAATGTCGAATTCGGAAAGAAACCACAATAATTCCTAAATGAATCCGCAAATTAAAGTTGATTAATAAGGTGCAAACAGAAAGCAGTCTGGTTAAATCCTAATTCAGAGCAGACAAAAAAACCGAATCTGGATAGAATCCCAATCAATTTAAAATTATTTCACATGCTGATGTTGCTAATTAGAGTTCAAATGGAAAGCGGTTTAATTAAATTTGCAATAACTCAATAAAAAAAGTAAAATCCTGAGCTGGAAAGACAGGCACATCATTCCAAAATTAATCTACATGCTAAAGTTGGAACTTTATGAAAGCAAACTGCCAAGAGAAAATCATTCCGATAAATCCAAATTCTACATGGCCCTCGAAATTTACACTTTCAGATCACTTATACTTCATTGCAATAAAAATTATCTTTTAGTTTAGTGCGTTTTGTAGTTAAACAATATATTTTTTCAACGTGAGGTTTAATTTGTTTGATCATAAGAACATTGCGTTTGACTTTAATTCTGTTCAATTTATCCAACGTTTAAACACATTTCTTTGATAAAGATATGAATTTAAATCAATTCGGGTATAAATTCTATACCCTCCGATAGTTTATTTGTAATACGTCAAAAATTAAATACGTAAAAACAGGTGGAAACACTTTATCTAGTGTTTTCAGTTGAATAGAATGTTGCACTTATTGATTTTTTCTCGCATTTTTTAACAAATTGTTTTGCATTTAATTCCGTCAAATCTCTCAACTTCATTCGAATTACTTTGCCATTAATTTCATTTCGTCCAATTCTACTTATATGTATAATATCCTATTCGATTCTGCGGAATTATCTTCGATTCCATTTGGTGTCATTTTTATTCATGACGCTTGATTTGATTCCGTTGAATTTACTATACACTTATTTTCATTAGTTCAATTCAGTTTTGTTTAGATGCATTGATTCTTATTAAATCTCGATAAATTTAATGGAATTTCATCAAATTCCTAATCCTTCCTTTAAATTACTTCTCTTCCCTTTCAGACCGTTAAATTCAACTTAATTATATGATATCGTATTCAATTCTGCGTAATCCGATTCAAATGTATTCAGTTTCACTGGATTTTATCGTGATCAATTAAATTGCGTGGAATTCACTAAAAACTCATTTTTATTAGTTAAAATTTAGTCCTGTTGCGATCCACCAATTCCTATTAAATGTGGAGATTACTTTGCCATTCATATCCTTCCATCCAATTCTAGTAGAAATATTTAATCCTATTTATTGCCGCGGAATGAAACCATCCTTTATTCCGTCCAATTCACTTTAAGTTTGAATTCAATTTATTTTGATCGATATCCGTTACTTCGATTGTATTCCCTGGAGTTTCGTCAAATTCCACCAAAGAATTATTTATTGGGAGAATCCGATACATTTTCCCCCTAAAATTACATTTTGTAGTTTCTCAACAGTTTTGAAAGACACTCTAATATCTTACGTCTGAGTAGCTGTAAACCGAACACTAAAGAAAACGTATGAAACACTCTCTTCAGTATAAATAGCCTTAAAAACGTTTCAATAATAGGTATTGTGCTCGAAAAGAGGTAAACCTAATTCCCATAGCTTTATTCTGAATGTATCTTATGAGAAACGAAACTCCAAAAACAATTCTGTCGAAAGCTATAAAGTTTGGAAAGTGGTATCGATTATCTCTTTTCAACAGTAACTGCCCTTAAACGCTACAAGTGCGCCGTTCCCTCATTAAACAAAATGGGCAAAATTTACTCCTTGGTGAAGTAAGTTGATCGTAAAAGCACAGAAACGGCCGAGACGATTTCACAGATGTGGCGTCGTTAAGGGAAGGGGACGAATTCCGGATAGACGACAAACAACAGAAATGCGTTTAATTTCTTCGTTAAGAGCAATGCATTTACCGGAATACAATTAAAAGGGAGCCAGATTGTAATGCAAACTCTAGAAAACTTGAACAACTTTAAGAATGAATAATGGATAAGGGTTGTCGCGTATTTGCATTGTTATGCAATCGGGAATGACGGATCAATATCGACGTACTTCTGGTAGATAGATTTTTACGCCACAGAGAATCAGAACAAATCAATCACTCTTTCAAAACCTTCGACTTGTCTCAACAAGATGAAACTTGCTTCCCTGGAGTAAAACTCGTGATAATTTTTTCGTTCCGACGGTCGTTAACGAGGTCAAGATGAATGCAGTTCGCGATACTCTATTACTCTCGAGTAGTTTCCGATTACGTGGAGTGACGTAAGCGTTTCTTCAGCTTGCCAAACATTGTTTCTACAAAGCTAATGACGGATAAAATTTTCACAGCAATACGTGTCGCCAATTTTTTAGCATTGGCTTAGTGAATTAACTGAAATTTTTTAATGTTTTAGGAGAAGAATGCTTCTGCCGGGACTGGCACGGGTGTATCATGGCACAGTCTATTGTCGGTCTAGAAAATGTACAGCCCTACAAATTTTCCGATTGTAGCAAATCGGATTATGCAGGGGCATTGAAAAGCGGCAACGGTATGTGCCTATTGAACAAACCAAACGAGGTAAGTGTTCACGAGTTTCTAATTATATTCGCCGGATGTTTCGCTTCTTCGGGTGGGAATCCTATTTGCAGTTAAAATGGAATCGCTAAGTCGATTTCCGCCTTTTTGTCATGGCCCCTCTTATATTCCATTAACTCTGAACGTAAAATTGCGAGGAAGCGAAACGAAATTATAGGGGATCTTCCATTCTACTAAGGTGACTTTTTGTCAAATTGCAGTTGCAAGTTGATACACGTACATGCGGAAACAGGGTAATCGACGATGGGGAGCAATGTGACTGCGGCACTATCGACGAATGTCATGAACTCGATCCGTGCTGCGATCCTATCACTTGCAAACTTACCAGTGAAGCCGAATGCGCCTCTGGTCCTTGCTGCAGCGACTGCAAGGTACTTGTTTTATTTTATTTTCTAAATTGATCTTTAGCTCTTTCCAACTTTACGAAAGGAATATTTAAAATTGACTTGTATAAGTTCTGGTCTTAAGATACAAATTAAATTCATTTAAACTTTATAAAATAGATTTGTATTTAAGATTTTAAAATCTAAATCGAAGCTGACTCGACATTAAGAAAGATTTTATCGTTAGTGATCCAAATACAAGAATGTGTGAAAAAAGTTTTGGTTTGATAATGGCTTCTGATTTGAAAGACACGTGGTCGACAGTTGATTAGATCTGGCATCACGTTGCTTGTCAACTTGAAACAAAGAATATTATTTCCTTGTTCGACACCAATTCCAAACAATTACTATTCGTTCAAACGGAGAGGATAACGATTGGCATCCAGCCCAATCCAGTCTGACAAAAATCCAGAGCAAAGGTGAGGAGTGAGAACGTTACCCCTAGTTTTCCTGCCAGATGTGAGAAAACTTACAGCAAGGTCCCTCCAATCGCTCAGGTTGCCGAATTCGTTACGAATCAATTAAACGCTCGGGATTCTCTCACGTTCTTCAACATTCTATCAGGAACTCGCAGATTATTCACAATTGAAAACGTATAAAGGTACTTTTTTATTGGAATTACAATTACCGAGTTCGTATCTAACTTGTACGGGGTTTAAAACTATATATTTCACTGGCTTATAAACATACTTATAACGAAGGTATCAACTAGATCTAGGAAAAATAGTATTTTGTATCAACGATTTAATCTCATTAAAAAGATACCACTACTGTCTTAGACTTAGAGTTCTTAATTGCCAAAGTATCCTTCTGTATAGTAGGTCACCTTTAAGAGTGAAACACAAGTGAACAAAATTTTCTCCAGAAAATTATGAATGCGGCCAAGTGAACTAATCCTATCTTTTGGTTTTTAGTAAAATTTCTCTTTTAATAAATATTTATAAAAGTGCAATTATAATACGTTTGGCGCAGGGTGAACGGAATTACAATAGAAGCGTCGCTCAAAGAAAAAACTGGTCCACCTTGTAATTGTAATTTGATTAGCCTTCTCTTAGACTAAAATATTAGACAAAAATTTTAAGGAACTTGTCCGTGAAATGAAAACCCGTGCGAGTGCTATGTAAACGAAGTCCCTTAAGATTCGAATTGGATTTGTCGAGTGGTAAGAGTTGATTACATCATGATTGGATTTTGATAAGTCCTTCAAAACTTTTGGATGAGTCTTGTAAAATGTGGACGTCTGGAATAGTAATTCAGGATATATTTTCCATGTATAGGTTTCACAGGTACCCTTTTAAACACGCAGGTTTGAAATAGAATATTGATGAGGTCTATCTTTCAGAGCTAGCTTCTGACCTCCGGCACTTTGCTCTGTGGCAGAGTCGATAATTGAGTTGGATTGCTCTGGAGTTAATGACATGCATTGTCCTTTTGTTGCAGTTGCGGGCACGAGGAGTCGTTTGCCGGGAATCGACCAATGAGTGTGACTTACCGGAAGCTTGTTCGGGCGAGACGGGCCAGTGCCCACCGGATGTGTACAAGAAGAACGGAAACCCATGCTACAACAATAACGGCTACTGCTTCAACGGATTCTGCCCGGCTCTGGATATGCAGTGCGAGCAAGTCTGGGGCTACGGCGGGGTAGCCGCTGATAAGCAGTGCTTCGAGCAGTTCAATTCCAAGGGATCGATCAACGGCCACTGTGGCACCGACAGTTCCGGTCACTACGTCAAGTGCGAGCCAGAGTACGTAATTCAGGTGTTACATCCGCCAGCCCACTAGATTATCGGCAAATAGATGACCAATAGATGAAATTTATTGCTAGACAACCTCGAGGGGCATGGATTTCCTAGATTAGCTTCTCCAACTTTTGGAGCTTCGTGGGTCTCAAGGATAATGACGTTATTTAAATTTGTATTTATAGCATCTCCTTGGGCTTAGTTTCTAACCGTCAGCTCTTAGATGAGAGAAATCTATATTCCAGAGCTTCTGGAAATTATCATTGTTGTATTAGAGGATCGGTTTGGATCTCAAAAGTTCCTGGTTCATAATATTTTGTCTCAAGTTAACTGAGGGTTCAAAACAAATGATAGTAATTGTAGAAATTGCACTCCTTTGGAATTTCATTCGTAGTTTTACTAAGGTCGGTTCTGGCATTGAGTTTCATTAACAAATATTAACAGGATATGTTACGAAGTTTATTACTGCGAAAGCTCCCAGTTTTGGAGCTTTGCGAATTTCAAGGATAAGACCATTTTTGGATTTGTATTTTTCGCCTCGAATTAGATTGAGATGCTAAAATGTTATCTATTAGGTGAGAGAAATCGAGACTCGAATACTTCAGGAAATTTTCATTTATTTTATCGGTTGATCTGGTAAATTTCCTATTTCAGAAATATTTTTTTCAATTTTTTTCTAGCTAGATTTGGTACAAAATTTTAGTGATTGTATAGAATTCCAGCGATGGTATTCCGGGTATTTTTCTAAAAATCAGAGAAATTGGAGAGATAAATTAATTGGAAAAAGTGGGAAATTCGCAGTTTTGTCAAGGATAATTCAGGGATCGGGTTTCAAGAAAAAATATCTAGCATTTGTGACGATTTTCAATGCAGAATTGTGAGCAGGGGTTTTCTAGGTCATCCACTCCCAATTCAGATGCTTCGAGGATT
The DNA here is from genome assembly GCF_010883055.1 of Belonocnema kinseyi. Lineage (NCBI taxonomy): Eukaryota > Metazoa > Arthropoda > Insecta > Hymenoptera > Cynipidae > Belonocnema > Belonocnema kinseyi. The sequence goes on from NC_046657.1 coordinate 144,171,145, forward strand.
TGAAGATTTGAGACCTTCAGGGAATTTTTATTCCTTGTATTGGGCGATCGGTTGAGACGACTCCATGCTTCAAAAAACTTTCCTCGAGACTTTCTTCTAGCCATTGATAGATCCAAATTATAATAATTATATTCTAGCGATTTAGAATGTTTAGGTCTTGTTGCGGGCCAAATGAGTCATTGACTGGGCCGACTTCCTATTTCACAAACCTTTTTTCCACGTTTTTTTCTCCAGCTGAACTTCATGCCAAATGATAGTAATTGAAATTACGATCACAAGAGTCTCTGAATAATTAAAAGCTGCTGCATAATAATTCCAAGGCAGATGAGCGTTGACCTGATTGGCTTTTAATCAGTTGACGCATCCTTATCGCTCCATCGCCTTTCACAAAAGACTCGATCTCGTTACGATGGGGAGAAAATGATAAGATCTTACACAAAGAGGGGTTCGACCTGCTTACGTACTTCATTAGCACCTTTCGCAATCGATAAGTTCCCTTTCAAAGGACTAACAACTTGTCAGTTTTCATTTAAGAATACACACTTATAACGTCTCTTTTGGCACAGCAATCTCTCGTTTTATTTTGGTTGGTTGAACTTTCCCTCCGGAATTTTCTCTCTAGAAAACTCCTTCGAGTCCTAATTTACATAATGAGTATTTCCTGAATAGAGTGATATCATCAGGTCTACTATATGTTGCAGGAATGTTCGCTGTGGCTCCTTACAATGCAAGAATGGAAATGTTAAGCCGGTCACGAATGGATTGAATGACTTGTTTTCCACTACAATTATTTCTATCAAAGGGCAGCAAATTGAGTGCAAGTAAGTGAATGAATTAGGACATCATCGGAAAAGTTTTTTTTCTTCAGAATGGAGATTGAAAATAAAATAATTGTTACAGAGCTACGACAGTAAGGGTCGAAGGGTCCGAAATGCCAGCCTTAGGATTAGTTCGCGATGGAACATCTTGTGGGGATAATTTGGTGAGTTTAAAAATTACAATAATTTTTCCCTAATTGTTGTAAAAGGTTGAATCATAGCAAAATCTTTTTAAATTATTTGAAATTATGTAAAATCGTTCGAATAATGCTAGAATCTTTTGACCTTTTTTTAAAATCTCCTAAAATTTCCAAAATCGCAAAATTTGATGTTTGTGAAAATTTGGGATTGGTCTGCCTAGAGATCTTCTAGATAGAGTTGTGTAACAACTTCCCACTGTTTTGATTGGCTACGATTAAATCGGAACCAGAAGTAATGTAAAACGCGCCATTTTCAAATCAATTTTTACAATAAATTTACAATTTTGAAAAATAAAATAAGGCAGAAGATAACATGAAATGTAAACACATCCAAACTATATGTAATACATAAAAATAAAATTAGTTAGAAAAAAATTCCATTTTGTGTTTGAAAGCTACTTTTTTTAGTTCAAAATTCATTTATTTTTATGAAAATTCATCTTTTTAGGAGAACATTCATCTTGTTGGTTGAAAACGATTTTTAATAGTTGAAAATTTAATTGTTTGGTGAAAAATTTATGTATTTTGTCAAAAGTCAACTTTTTCACAGAAAATTAATGTTCGTGGTTAAGAAGTCATTTCATTGGGTGAAAGATGCATAATTTTGGTTAAAAATTTATTTCTTTGGTAGAAAAATGATTTATTATGTTGAAAATTTTTCTTTATGCTTGATTGGAAATTTTGTTTTAACATTTATAAATATTCAGTTATTTCATGATCAATTTAAAATTCACAATTTAAAAATTCACCTATTTTTCTGCAAATTCATACATAGATTTAGTTAAAAAAGTGCCTTTTTTTAGTAAAACATTAAAATTATTAGTGAAAAATATATTTCTTTGGCTGAAAATCAAACTATTTCATGGAAAATTCATTTTTTACGTAAAAATTATTTTTCCCTATTTGTTAAAAACTGAACTATTATATTGAAAATTCTTGGCTTGTCGGATGAAAATAATTTCTGTAACTAAAAATGATAAAATTCAATTTTTTGGCTCAAAATTAATTTTTTTCAGTTGAAAATTCGTGTATTTTATAGAAAATTAATGTTCATGTTTGAAAAATTAACTTTTTGGTTGAAAATTCGTCCTTTTTTGTAGGATAATCTTCTTTTTCTATTCGATTTTTGGTTGAAAAATTATCGTTTTCAGTTGAAAATTTAACTATTCGACTGAAAAAGATCGTATTTTGTCATTTTTTTTGTAGAAAATTAATTTTCGTGGTTGAAAATTCGTCCCTTCTTTGTACAAAATTCATCTTTTTATATGAAAATTAATATTTTTGGTTATAAATTCAACTTTTTAGTTGATTTTTGTTTAAATTCATCTTTTTAGTCGAAAATTCATATTTTTAGTTGATTAATCATCTATTAAGTCAAAAACTCATTTCTTTTTTGAAGATTTATTATTTTAGTACACATTTTTTAAATTTATTTTTAACTTATATTTTTTAGATTGAAACTGGACCAATATTTCGTTGAAAATTCGTCATTATCGGTTAAAATTGAATATTTTTACTGAAAATTTACTAGTTCACCTTTGGTTTAAAATATAACATTTATCTTATTTTGAGTTAAAAATTGGAATTTCTCCGTCGAAAATTAATCTTTTTGGTTGAAGATTTATAATTTTACTAGTAAATTAATTGTTTTCCTTGAAAATTATTGTTATAAACTGAGATTTAACTATTTTATTTTTCATTGCAAATTTATCACTTTTAGTTAATAATGCATGTATTTTGTTGAAAAATCGTCTCTTTTGGTAAAAAAAATTACGTTCTTGGTTAAAAACTCACCTATTTGGTTAAAATAAATTTTTTGTATTGAAGATTCATCATTTTAGTTGAAAGTTCAGTTTTTTGGTTCAAAACTTATCTTATTTGTTTGAAAAATTTGTTTCGGTTGAAAGATTGGTTGTAGGGTTTTAAAGATTTGAATAGATTTGGAATTCTCTTGAATTTTATGAATTAACTGGAAGTTTTTTAATTCACTTTAATTGCTATGAATTTACTCTTTCTACCGAATTCAACGGATTTTTTTATTTAAAAATTTTTTTAATAAATTGATCCTGAGAATTAATTGATAAAATGGTTTAAGATTTTTAAATATTTCAACGTATTTTTTCCAAATTCCTTTACATTTTCAAGAGCTTAACAAAATGAGAAATGCAAAGGATTTAAAATAATTTAGATTATTTTAAAAGATTACATAGAATTTTGAATTTTTAAGTGCTTTCAAAAGTTTTAAGGGCTTTCAAAAGATATCAAAGAATTTTAAATATTTTAGAAAATTTTAAAAGGGTCCCAAACATTTTTTAAAATTTATTTTACTAGTTAAGAGGCTTTTAAAGACTGAAATATTTCAGGGTATTTCGAAAGATTCCAAGAAGTTTTTAAAAGATTTAAACAATTTCAAGAGATTCTCAGAGGCTTTAATCATTTTAAGAGATTTTAATATTTTAATGGATTTCAAAGAATTTTTCAACCGGTATGAGCGATTTTGAAGTGTTTTGAAGATTTGAAGAGATTTTCAAATATTTTTTGCAATTCATTTGAAATTTTCTCTGAATTCTTATTAATTTTTCCGAAACTCTTATAAATTTTGTTGAATTCCTCTAGGTTAACTCAATTTCACTCAATGCAACTAATTTTTCCATATTTTTTAAGTTTTGAATTCACTTTATTGCTTTTTAAATTCAGCTTTATTTTTTTATCAATTCAATCTAATCCTTCTGATTTCTTTTGAATTCTTCTAAATTTACTTAAAATTTATAGTAAAAAAACCAATTTTTTTTCGATTTGTAAAATTGCTTCAATTCATTTGAATTCTTATAACTTTATCTTGAATTTTTTTTTGTAATCATTAGTCACTCCTTGTGTCAGAAATTAGTAGGATTTCAAAGATTTCAAGATTTTACCATTTTCTTGGAATTCACCCTGAATTCTTTTAAATTCTTTAGAATTCTCTTGAATTTTTTCAATTTATTTGAATCTTTCCAATTTTACTTAATTATACTTAAATTTTTTTATTAACTTGATCCTGAAGTCTATTAACCTCACCTTGAATTCTTAGGCATTTCTTCAAATTTATGGAATTGCCCTGAATTTTTCTAAGCTGATTTCTAAGTTACTGAATTCAGTAAAGTTTTTTCAAATTGCTTCAAATTTATTTAATTACTTCAAATTCACCTTCAATTTTTATGCTAATTCAACCAACTTCTTGTCTTTTATCTTAATTTCCTGTAAATTCATTCCAGTTATACAGAAATCAATGGATTTTTTAAATATTAAATTTTTTTTCAAATTCATTTGAATGCTTTTGAATTTTTCTAAAATTTTATGAATTTATTATGAATTTGTTACCCTTTCAGCGCGAAAGAATTACCATATGAGCGCGACAAAAAGCACCCTTTGGACCCTTTATTTTATACCATAGGGACTGTGAGGCCTGATATTCAAATCCGAAGACAAATCTGTAGGGTTCATTGATCACAATTCAAAAAGCAATTAGGGAAATTTGGTTTTGACGGGGTCGTGACGTTGGCATTTCCCATCAATAAAATGAGAGGCAATGACTCTTAGAACCGTTACAAATTTATTCTGATCTTTAAAATCTCATTTTCCACTTTGACGAAATTACTTGATATCTCTAGTAATTTTCTGAATCATTATAAAATCCTGAAAGCCATTTGAAATCCCTTTAAATATCTTGAAATCTTGTAAACATTTTTTTAAATATTGTGAAATTTTTAAGAGCATGAAATTTATCTTTAGTTCTTAAAATGTCAATGAAAATCTGAAGCGTGTATTGATCAAAATTTAAAAACCGATTATGGAAATTCGTTTTTCGAAGGGATCGTGAATTTATCATAATCCTATCGACAAGAGGAGAGTTAATGAATTTAATTCCGGGCTCAACATAATCTAATGATTAACAAAGCCCTTATTTACCTTCAATTTATGTAAAAGCACAAACTATGTTTATTGTTTACCTTGTTGTCCGTGTCGACCTTATGCGTTCGCGATTGCACATAATTATTAGTGTCATTAGTTTTCAGCCCTCATCAGCGACGGACTGGGCTACGCCCTCAATAGAACTTTTGAAATGACAAAATGATTTTTCTGTAAATCTATAATTAATTTTCCTAATATTTTAAATCGGATTCTTCTAGAAAGACTTATTGTTTGAGAAAAATTATTTCTGGGGGCGCTGAGATGCTTAGGGGGGCATCTAGTAAAAGAGGCGTGGGTTAGCGGCTATCCCACGCGCCAGTCCGCCGCTGGTCCTCACATCCTCTCTAATAAATTCTGACTCATTTTGTTTTCAGATTTGTACTAATCAGACTTGCACGAGCCTCTTTCCTCACGTTGATCAATCAAAATGTCCTAGCAATCACAATAACAACGAATGCTCAGGAAATGGCGTAAGTCGTCTCAATAATTTCATCTTAAGACTCTCATTTCAGGAACGACCTCCACTTGTTTTGCCTTCTGAAGTTTTAGGATTTTTTTTTTGGAAATAGTTCGAAAAGTTGTTTTTTTCTCGCCATCAGGTTTGTACCAACATAAACAAGTGCTATTGTAATCCTGGTTGGACTGGTCCTGATTGTTCAATACAGCAGGCCATACCAACTGAAGCCTCTACCACTTCGACCACTGCCGCCCCCGGTAATGCAAGTACCACAGATATGAAACTGGACAAGAAAGAGACCCCCTACGGTAAGCGAAATTTTCAATTCTTTTTTTACGATCATATACGATCGTCCTTTTGAGCTAGGTTCAATAAAATTTAGGTTTAAGAAGCCGCTGATCAAGATTGAATTTAAACGTGCGTTTACAAGCATCCGATGAAAAATAATTTCAGCTGATGTCGAATTTATAAACACCGGAGCCGTAATTAGATTTTTGCTAGGTGTGAAAAAATGAAGGCAAGGTTAGTTTATGCTTCTATTTTTATTCTTTCTAGCAACGAGTTTTTCATTTTGGGTCTATTTAAAAAGTACGTCAGACCACCAGGGGGGCAGTTTTTGAAAGGCCCGTTCTCACTTTTCTTTTCTTTGTTAGTGATGCATTCGAGACGATTTCGAGAAAACTCGAGATTTTTTCGCAATAATTTTTGGATTTCGAGTAGAGAATCTCCAAATTTTGTATTCGAAATTCTCGATGCCCATAAGGTTTTGAATTCACATGAACATGTTTCAAGAGAATTTCGAATATTCTCGAGATCGTATTGAATGTATCACTGCTTTTTCGCAGCCTAAATTTTTACCTCCGTCTTCTTTAGCTTCTTATCAAAGTTAAAAAATTCAGAGAGCTCTCAACCTTCTTGTTCGAACCTCAATTTGGTTCTTCTCTATGAACATCAGTTTTCTCCTCCTTGGCAGAATTTTTATTTCTTTTTTTGTAAAATCCACTCTTATTGAACGGGTCGTGGTCAGAGGCCATCGAAGAATATATACGTGCTCCTTCCTTAACATAGATTTCCTCGACTCTATTACAAGGAGGAAATCGATAAAGAGGAGAATCGCCAGCGAAGTTTGTTCAAGCTCTTTCCTTGAAAGTTTTCCGGAAAAAACACCGCTTGAGATAAATTTCGATTCTAGTTACGGCTCCGTGAAATATTGAAGCGTTTTCTTTCTAGTAAATAGGCGATTTCCATTCTTTAAATTCATCAAATTTCAAATATTGTTAAAATCGCATGTGAATAATGTATAATTCATTTGGGAAATATGTGACTTTTTAAAAGTTTTCGATTTTTAGAAAAAATCATTTCATACCCCTCAGACGAGGTGTACCATAGTTCTGTTACGATCGTTATCTATCAAAAGATAATGAGCGCATTTTCGCTTCTGCATCCCTTTTTGACCAAATTTCTTATTATATTTTCTATCGTTGTGTGCTTCAATTATTTCAATTACACGATGCTATGTGGGCCGAGGTAGCAAAATTTGGAATTGCTCCCTACAACTAAAACAGTGAAATTTTCACTGGTTAGATCAGTATTTTGAGGTATTACTGGTGAATCAGTAATTTTCCGATGTTGACTGGATAAACCAATATAATGCTAAGTTAAAAACGCTGTATTTTATCTAACAGTGACGCCAAATAATTTATTCGATCAATACTATATAGCACTAAACGCGAAAACGAACTTTCTTAAACCGAAACATTGAAATAGTCACTGGTTAGATCACTATTGTGAGTTGTCACTGGTGAAACAGTAATTTTTGCTTGTTGACTGGATAAACCAGTAGAATCCTAAATTTAAAAAGCTGTATTTAATCCAACAGTGACGCCAAATGAGTGATT
>NC_046657.1:144178568-144186585 GCF_010883055.1 Belonocnema kinseyi
TAAACGCGAAAACGAATTTTTTCAAACCAAAACAGTGAAATCGTCACTAGTTAGAGTAGTATATTGAGTTATTACTGGTGAATCAGTAATTTTGCGATGTTGAATGGATAAACCAGTATAATACTAAATTTAAAAAACTTTATTTAATCTAACAGTGACGCCAAACATTTGATTTAACCAGTTATATAGCACTTGATGCGAAAACGAAAGAGAACTATCTTAAACCGAACTCGTGAAATAATCACTGGTTGGATCAGTAGTTTAAGTTATCGCTGGTCAATCAGTGATTTTCCTATTTTGATGGATAAACTGGTAAGTGGATCAATGAACAAAGCGTACTTGAATATACTATTGACGCTTTATAATTGATTCACTCAGTCATATAGCACTTCACTCAAAAACGAAAACTTATACTCATAAGCTGATTCAGTGAGATTATCACTAATTCAATCGGTATGCTGAGTTCGAAGTTGCGAACCAGTGATTTAGCGATTTTTACTAGATGAACCGTGAAATAACTTAATTAAATAAGCTTGATTTAATATATCAGTGACGACAAATAATTGATTCAATCAGTGATATATAACTTCACGCAGAAACGAAAACATACTCTCTTGAAACAAACCATTGAAGTTGTCACTAGTTGAGTCAGTATTATAAGATATCACTGGTGAACCAGTGATATTCATATTTTGACTGGATGAACCAGTAAAATACTTAATAAAAAATCGTTATACAATCTACTAGTGAAGCTGAATGATTGATTCAATAAGTGCTATAGTACTTACCGTAAAAACAAAAATGAGCTCTCTTAAACTGAACCAGTGAAATTGACACTGGTTGAATCAGTAGTTTGAGATATCGCTGGAGAAGCATTGATTTTTAATTTTTACTGAGTCAACCAGTAAGTGATTGACTAATTGAATCAGTTTTTGGAGAAATCACTGGTAAACCAGTGATTTCCCATTTTTTACGGGGTATACTCTAAAAAAAAGTTAACATTTAAACTAAAGAGGCGAATCTTAAAAAAATATAAATTTTTAACAAAATATTTCAACATTTTAACAAGTAGCTTAATTGTTAACTAAGAAAAGATTTTTTAATAAGAGAGTTACATTTTTAAGCGAACAGATGCATTTTTATAAAAATATGACATTTCAGTAAAAAATTGAATAGTTATATTGTTAGCTAAAAAAATGAATAACTAATTCAAAAAATGTCTACAAAATAGTTACATTTTCAACATGAGAGCTGCATTTTCAAACCTAATGATGAATCTTAAAAAAGATGAATTCCGCTATTTTATTCAAATTAAAATATTAATTTGAAAAATTAAATTTTCAGTAGAAATTTTTGTTGTGTTAAAAATTAATTTTGTTCACTAAAATTGTAAGTATTTTATTTTTGGTTTAAAACTTACCTGTGTTTTAGGCTTAAAATTCCACTATTTCGTTAGAAATTTAATTATTTTGGTAGAAAATTCCACTTATTTGTAAAAAATTTAATATTTAAAAAATATATTATCTTTAAATGTTAAATAAATGTTAAATAAATATTGTCGGGTAGGAAATTAAACTGTTTTCTTTTTTAAATTAATGTATTTTTTAGAAAATTCATCGTTCTGGGACCAAAATTAAACTACGTTTGTTTAAAATTTATCTTTTTGTCAGTGTATTCAACTAATTTCTTAAAAATTTCTTCACTTTTGGTTAAATTTTACTGGTCACAAATACTCTTTTTTCAACTAATTTTTTGAAAAGGAAATGTAATTATTCGTTTCGTTTGAAAACTTATCTCATTTTTCAGTTAAAAAATTATTTATATTTGTAGAGAACTCCACTATTAGGTTTAAAATCTAAATATGTATCCAAAAAATCATTCACTTGGTAAAAAATAAACTTGTTTCTTAAAAATGAATAGTTTCGGGTGGTTAATTTAACTTTTTTGTGAAGAATCCATGTATTTTGTAGAAAATTCATCTTTTCGCAAAGAAAATTAAACTTTCATGGTTCAAAATTCATGTTTTCAGCTATGAATTTAACTATTTTTTTAAAAACTCGTATTTTCAAATTCATTTCAACTGGTAGAAAATTCAATGTTTTGTTGTTCAAAATAAATTTTTTTTTATCTGAAACTATTTCATTTTTTGTAAAATAATTTTTTTTGAAGTTCAAAATTCAACTATTTGGTTAAAAATTAAACCATTTTGGTAGAAAATAATACTTTTTGTTTAAAAATCTAACCACTTATTTGAAAAATTATCTACTCGGTAGAAAATTAACTTTTTTATAAAAAATTCATAGTTTCGAGTGAAAAGTTGAACTTTTTTGTGAAAAATTAATTTATTAAGGGGCAAATTGTTTTGTTTTTTTTTTAAGTAAAAAAATTGATCTTCTGTTTTGAAAAAGCATTGCTTGAAAATTCGATTTTTTTTAATTCGTGTTTTTCAATTGAAATCAACTAGTTATAAATTCTTTTTTCTTTTTTATTACAACTGTATTTTCTAAGCACAAAATTTAAATATTCCATTTTTTGTTCGAAAAATGATATTTTTAATTGTTGGGTGTCTGTTTGAACCAGTGAGATTTCACTGAAAGTAAGTGAAATTTCACTAATTCATTTTGAGAAAGTGAGATTTCGGGAATTAAACAAATTTTCGAAAATTTTAAAGCGCAGACACGCAGAAAAAACATTGAATAAAAATTTTCTTGCGAGGTCACGTACCCTCGTGGAATACGAGAACTTGTCAGTTATCAGAATACATTTTTGTTTTAATATTACAAAGTCCGTTTTGTCGAGTATTCTTTTTATTGTCAAGAAAACCTTTGATTAAAAGGGAGCTTTTCCATAATTTTATTTTCAGAGATCGAATTCTGTTTTTATGAAATGTTTAAATAGCTTCGTTCGACCTTTTGAATATTTCATGTACAAATGCAAAATGCGATCGTGAATATTCATAAAATTGTTTCTCGCTGAAAAGTCGATAGAATTACATAAAAACATCCCGCAAAATATTCGCTTACATACATTAACAAAATGATAAAGTAAATATCGTGAAAATATTTTAGAGCATTTTTAGACTCCCATCTATAGAGTGCTGCAGCATTTGAACTGAGGCATTTTTCGCTTTTTTCAAAATTAAAAAACAATCGCTGTTATAATGAAAAGATGATAAAAATTGAAGAAATGCTATCTATTGTTGTTTCATTTAATTTTCTGAAAATATAGAATTAATGTTTGGAATTTTTTGGCATTATTATAGTATCTAATATCTTAAATGATATAAAATAAAAGACAGGATATTATTTTTGATAATTGATAAAAATATTCACTTGAAATGATGAATCTTCAACCAAAAAAAAATAATTTTTATTGAAATAATACAACTTTTAAGTCGAATTTTCAACGAAATTTATAAGCCTATAAACAATATATTAAATCTTCAATTTAAAAAATTTAATAAAAAAAAGCAATTTGATGGAAAAAAAGTTATATAAACTAAATAGTTAAATTTTAAACTAATAAATATAAATTTTCAATCAATAATGGAATCAGTCAATTTTCATTGAAAAAATTCATGTTTAAACAATATAAGCATCCAATTTTTAACAAAATAGGTCAACTTTAAAGCAAAGACATTAATTTTCAGCCCAAATGATAACAAAAAAACAAAAAAAAAACAAAGTTAAATTTTCAGTGAAAAAATTAAAATTTGAAACAAATTTTTTTTTAGCAAAGTAGGTAAATCTTAAACCAAAGGAATTACCTGGCAAACAAAATAATGAACCTTTAATTTCAAAAAATGAATTTAAAAAAACAATTGAATTGAGAAAAATAATTTCAACCGCATCGTTAATTCTTGAACTAATAAATATAAATTGTCAACCAATATTGGAATCAGTCAATTTTAATTAAAAAAATTAAATTGTGAGGAATACAAAAAACAGCAAATTTTCAATAAAGTAGGTAAACTTCAAACCAATGATTTAAATATAAAAAATAAATAAAATAAAAACGAATTCTAAACAGATGTGTTTACCACCAAGAATTCTCTAGAAAAATACGAATTTTCATCGAAATACATACATTTTCAACTAGAAAAGATTAACTTTTTATCAAAAATAGAATAGCTCCAAAAAAAGTTAAATGTTTAGTGAAAAAATTAATATCTTAACCTGAATTTTTTTAAAACAAAATACGTACATTTTCAATCAACGGTATTAATTTTCAAACGAAATAATGAACTTTCAATTCAAAAAAATTAATCACAAAAGAGTAATTAAATAAAAAAAAATAATTTCAACCAAATAGTTAATTTTTGAACTAATAAATATAAATTGTCAACCAATAATGAAAGCAGTCAATTTTAATTAAAAGAATTAATTTTTAAACAATATAAACATCAAATTTGCAACAAAATCGGTAAACCTTAAACCAAAGATGTAAATCTCCAAAAAATGAAATCTCAACAGATGATATTTCGACCAAGAATTTCTAAAAATAGAAGAACTAAAAAAATACATAAATTTTTAACCAAATAGATTAATTTTTAACTAAGAAAGATTAATTTTTAACCATAAATGGAATAGCTATATTTTCAGTGAAAATTTTATTTTCAAACCAAAAAAAATTTTGAAAAAATAGCTCGACTTCCAACTAAGTATGGACTTAGATTTTGAAACACAAAATATAGATTTTCTTTGAAAACTAAAATAGTTAATATTTTAACTAATAAAATATGCTATTCTAAATAAAAGTTGAAATTTCGATTAGCAAATTTACGTTTTCCACAAAAAATAGAATAATTATTTTAAATTTCCTTTGCAAAAATTAATTTTTAAACAAAAATTGCCACGAAATTGGTAAGCAATAAAATTGTTAAATTTTCAGTTCAAGAAATAATTTTCTGCTAAAAAATAAATTTTTTTAACAAAATGGTTAAATCTCAAAACAAAGAGGAGACTCTCAAACGAAAAAAGACAAATTACAAACAAAAGACATGAATTTTCTTACAAATATTTACATTTTTAACGAAAAAGATTTTTATTCAAATAACTGAAATAATTAATCATCATTTAAAAAAATGGCTTTACGAGAAAGTAATTGAATTTCAAATTCAAAAAGATAAATTTTGAAAAAGAAAAAGAATAGTTGCATTTTCATATAAAAAATAAATTTACAAACAAAAATAAATAAAGTAGTTCAAATTTAAACTAAGTACTTAAATTTGTAACTAACCTTAAAGAATTTTTAACAAAACATTTAGAAATTTTTATTAAAAAATTAATGTTATATAATCATGAACTTTTAACCAAAAAATAATTTTTTCAATAAATTACTTTAATTTTCAAAAAAAAAAGTTAAATTTCCAACCTATAATTAATTTTTATTCAGGAAAATAAAAATATGGCAACGAAATTGTTAACTTTCAAGTTAAAAATTGGAGTTTCTTACGAAACTATTAAATTTTGAATTAAAAATATGAATCTTTAGCGAAATTTTTAATTTATTTTCGAACAGAAAATATGAATTTTGTACAAAAATAGTTGAATTTTTAACTGCTGAAATTGATCTTTTTTTACTGGAGTTTGATCTTTTTTTTATTGAAAATGCAACTGAATTAGAAATTAACCTGTTTCGTTTCAAAATTAGCTTTTTTGTTGAACACTCCTCATTTTAGTTAAAATTTGTTTTATTTTAAAGTTCAACTATCATCTTCCAAATTCGTTTTTTTTCTTTGGTTAAATTTTTTTTAGCGGAAACTTTAAAAATTTCATCTTTTGTTGAAAATTCATCATTTTTATTAGAAAACTAATATTTTTGATTGAAAATTTATGTATCCTGTTAAAGAATCGTCTATTTCTGGTTAAATTTACCTGTTTTTATATTCTAGGCTAAAATTCAATTGCATGGTTCAAAATTGTACTGCTGTAATGCACATTTTGTTGTTGATAATTAAATTTTGCACTTGAAAATTAAACTATTTTGTTTAAAATTCAACTATTTGGTTGAATATTCAACTATTTACTTGCAAATTAACTTTTTGAATGCAAAACTTTATTTCCTGGTTAAAAATTTTAATTTTTGTTGAATAATAATATTTTATAATATTTTAGTGTTATCTTTTATCAAGTAACTTATTTAAATGGACTCATTAAAATTCTTTAATAAATCGCATTTTGTAACACAGACAGAAAAATCACATTTTAACCCTCCAGCAAAAGGATATACCGAGATATCTCATTCGATCCCAATTATTTCCTAGGATGTCCCCGGGATATTCCCAGGATATTCGGAATGTGTATGAAATGTTTTCGGGACATTTTAATATCCCAGAAACGTCCCATATACATACCGGATATCCTGGGAATATCCCTGGGACAACCTGAGAGATAAATAGGAACGAATGGGTTATCCCCAGGATATTCGGGGTGTCTAAGAGACGTTTCTGGGTTATTTAAATATCCCAGGTAGGATATGCAAAATTTTGTATATCCTATTCGGGATATTTTAATATCCCAGAAATGTTTCATAGACATCCTGGATATCCTAGAGATATTCCAATTTTCCCCTTGCTAGATATCCGTCAGGTTATCCCTAGGATATCTCTGGGGCAGCCTGGAGGATAAAAGGGATCAAATAGGATATCCAAGGGATATCCCCTTATTATCCTTGATATTTAGGAGACACTTCTGGGGTATTTTAATGTTTTAAGTAGGATATTAAGATTTTTTATACCCCACTTGGGAGATTTTAATATTCAAGAAATAATCCACAAGCATCACGGATATTCTAGGGAAATTTCTGGGATCCGTCTATTGGACGTTTCTGGGATATTTAAATTTCCCAAGGATATTGCAATGTTTGCATATGCTACTTGAGATATTTAAATATTTTATAAAACTCCCATAATCATCCCGCAAATTCTAGAGATAGCGCTGAGATATATATTCCAATTTCTGTCTAGAAGGATAATCGACCGGTTATCCCTTAGATATTCCGGGCATGATCTGGGAGATATAGGGCATCGAATGGAATATCCTAAAGATATCCGGGATGTCCATGGGACGTTTTTATGATATTCAATTGTACCAATTGTGATATTAACATTTTTGTATATCCTCCTTGCGGGATATTCGAAAAGTTACCTCTGGGATTTCCCTAGGACAAACCTGGGAAATAAATGCGGTGAGATGGAATATCCACGGTATAACCTAAGTTTTGATTTACAAGATATCCGACAGGTTATCCCTGGTGTATCCCTATGGTAACCTGGAATATTCCTAAGAGAACCTAGGATATCCTTCGGACAACATGGGATATCGCTGGAACAAACTGGGAGATAAATAAATTCAAATGAGATATCCCCAAGATATACTTAGTATGTCTATGGGACGTTTCTGGGATATTTTAATTTCCTAAGAACCTCCAATGAACATATCAAATATCTTGGGATATCCAAATTTCCTTCTTTCAGAATATTCGACCGGTTATACCTAATATATCCCTAGGGTTACATGGAATATTCCTAAGACAACCTAAAATATCCTTCGGACAACCTAGGATATATATGGGACAAACTGGGACACAAATCGGATTGAATGAGATGTCCCCAGGATATACACTGGATGTCGATGAGACGTTTCTAGGATATTTGAATATCCCAGGCACGTCTCATAGATATGTCGGATATCTTGAGATATCAAAATTTCTTTCTTGCATGATATACGACAGGTTATCCTTGGCATATTCATAGGACAACGTGGGATATCCCAAGGACAATCTAGGTTATCTTCATGACAACCTGGGATATCCCTTGAAACTGAGAGATACATCGGATCGAATAAGATATCCCAGAGATATCCTCCGGATACACTTTGGACTTATATTGGACGTTTCTGGAATATTTAAATATCCCAAGTACAGTCTGTCAAGTTAAAGCGTGGGTGGCTTTACTCGCAGTCGGTAAGGTGTATCGACATGATTTTGGTGTCAAAATATTAAGAAGAGCTCCCTC
>NC_046657.1:144186685-144188236 GCF_010883055.1 Belonocnema kinseyi
GGTGGAGGGTAGTCCGTTTAGCGTGCAATCGACTCGGGATACTTATAAGATACTACCATGATTTTTTCAGATTTTTTGGTCCAAAAATAAAGTAGGCCAAAAGCAGGCCTTACCGACCCTCCCCCTTTCTAAATTATCAGGAATTGGAAGAATTCAGGGAATTGAAAACATACAAGGAATTCAGGAAATTTCAAATGATCATGGATTTTCAGTGTATTAAAAGAATTTAGAAATTTTAAGGACTGCAGGGAGTTTCGAATACTGCAGGAATTTCATCAATTCAGTATTTTAAGAATTCACGGAATTTCGAATATTCAAAGACTTTCAGGAATTCAGGGAATCTTAGAAAATAAAAAATTTCAGGAATTCGAATAATTTAAGTAACTCTGATTAGTCGAGTATTTCAGGAAGTCAGAATTTTTAAGGATTTCAATGAATTCAGAGAAACAAGGATTTCATAGATTTCAGGAAATTTAGAGATATTCCGGAATTTATCAAATTCAGATCATTCAACGAGTTCATAGAATACTGAGAATTCAAAAATTCCATTGAATTCCTAGAATTTCAGAGAATTCAAGGTATTCTGGAAATTTGTAGTATTTACGGAATTCAAGAATTTCAGAGAATTTAAGAAACTTTGGATTATTTAGAGAATTCAATAAGTTCAAGAGATTGACAGAATTCGGAGATTTCAGCCAATTCAGAGAATTTTAGGGAATTTAAGGAGTAGAATAAATTCGAAATAATTGAAGATAATATACTAAACAAGGGATCATTATTTTTTATATGTGTCTGAATTTTCCGGCTTATAATGTAAAAATATAATAAAAACGAGGGGCCTCCTGAAAAAACAGTGATGAGTGCCCTAATTTTTTTTTTTTGTAAACACATTGAACCAATCAAAAATTCTGAATTTTGTATTTCGCGTCTTTATTTTATACTAGAAACAGTTTAGGTACAATACATTTTCATAAGATAAATCTTATTTCATGTGATGATTAGATCAAAGAAAAATTAGTGCAAAAATAATTAGAAAAAATTAGAATTAGGCCCAAAGATAATTCGGAGAAAGAAAAATCATCAGGAGCGGAATTTCGAAAAAAAAATATAAACTTGGATACATTTTCATTCGGTCAAATGCATTTCGTCAAAATTAAAATTAGAGAAAGTAGAATTTGGCAAATATTCAAGCGCCTCCCTTTGCAGCTACAATTTTTGTTTCGTTTTTTTTTACGTTGAATTTCATACGCATATATGAGCAAGTCATTTGATTACATTATATTTTAATAAGACGCGCACGAATATTTCTTTCAGTTTCATTTGTATTTTCATGTATACCCGGTCGGATAACCTTCAAAGGATGAAATTTGGATGTCCCAAATTATCCGAATGTCTATGGGACTATTCTGGGACATTTGGATATCCCTAGTAGCCTATAAAATCATTTTAATATACTACAGTCTGTCAAGTTAAAGCGTGGGTGGCTTTACTCGCAGTCGGTAAGGTGTATCGACATGATTTTGGTGTCAAAATATTAAGAAGAGCTCCCTC
>NC_046657.1:144188336-144234136 GCF_010883055.1 Belonocnema kinseyi
GCGTCAGGTTCAAGGTCATTAGAAGGTCAAATCGAGAGAAAACCGTAAAAAAAGCAAAAAAAAATAAGTTATAGGTTTTTGGAGTCGCTAATTACGAATCTGGCATCCGTTGAACTCTATCGCTTCAGGTTCAAGGTCATTTGAAGATAATTCGAAGGTCAAATCGAGAAAAAACGGTAAAAAAAAAATATGTTATAGGTTTTTGGGGTCGCTGATTACGAACCTGGTGTCCGCTGACCTTTATCGCGTCAGGTTCAAGGTCATGGGAAGGTCAAATCGAGAGAAAACGCTGAAAAAAATATGTTATAGTTTTTCGGGAGTTTCTCGATTTAACCTTCAAATGACCTTGAACCTGACGCGATAAAAGTCAAAGGACGCCAGATTTGTATTCGGCGACACCGAAAACCATAGTAAACCCGAGCTAACCTCAGAATACATGTTTAGGAGTGTCAAATCTCTCGAAAATACAGTTGGTGGGTAGTGGTCTTTCCTATATTTGTAGGGGGGTGGGGGTGGCTGGGGGGTGGAGGTAGTCCGTTTAGCGTGCAATCGACTCGGGATACTTATAAGATACTACCATGATTTTTTCAGGTTTTTTGGTCCAAAAATAAATTAGGCCAAAAACCGGCCTTACCGACCCTCCCCCTTTCTTGAATTTTTGCAACAATATAAATATTGGAAATTTCCAGAATACCGTAAACATTCTAAATTTCTGAAATTTCTGGATTATTCCAAATTTCCTAATTTTTTGGAAATCTTGAAATTACTTGAATTCTGCGTTCCACGTTTCCGGAATTTCTTTTTTATTTATAATTCCTGAAATTTATGAATTCCTGGAATTTTTTAAAATCCATTATTACGAGGAGTTCCCTAAATAACTTGAATATTCTGAGATTCTGAAACTTCCAGAGTATTCGGAATTCCATCATTTTCTTAAATACTCTGAATTTCTACAATGTTCTAAAATCCAGGAATAAATAGAAATTCTTGAATTCGTAGAGCATCCGAATTTTAATGATTGCCTTTTAATATTCGGAATTCCTTAAACAAATTAAGTATTCGAAATTCTCATAATGATTTCAATATTCTGAATTCCCTAAACTTCTTGAATTCCCTAAATTTAAGAAATGCCTGTTTCATGATGCCAATGCCAATGCCAATTTCATGAATTTCTTGAATATTCGGAATACTCTGAAATATTTTAATATTCGGATTTCCCCAAATTCCTTTATCATTAGAATACTTCATTAGAAGAAATTCCATGCATTTCTTGAACAGTCGGAATTTTCTTCATTACTTGAATTTTCAAAATTCCCTGAAATGCTTGAATATTCGAAATTCTCCTAATTCATTGAATACCCTAAACCTATGAAATACCTGCAGCATTCCAAATTCAATAAATTTTTTTAATATTCGGAATTCCCTAAAATATTCGCATATTTTGATATTCTTTGAATTCTTCAAATACCCAAAAGTCCCTAAATATTCCGAATTCTATAAATCTCTGAATTTCTTGAATTCTTTTATATTGAATTTTTTATATTGAAGTTTTTTGAATTCAGGGAATTACATACATTCAAGGAAGTGGCCTTAAAAATAATGAAAAAAATTTAGAAAATCAAGATGAATTTCAGAAATATATACACATCATGGAATTTAGGGAATTTCAGAAGATTGTAAAGAAATTTAAAAAATCCAAAGGGATTCAGAATATAAATCAGGTCAAATAGTATTTTGTAGAAATTATAATTAAGGTACAAATATGGATTCGGAAAAATTCAAAAACGCCAAATGATCATTTGGAAAACTAACCAAATTGGAAAAGTACGATTTAGGGAATAATCGTGCGTCTTCTGCAAAGGGCAATGAAATACAGATGCGAATGTTTGCAAAACTCCGAAGGGTTCCGAGATAAGTTTTCTTCGGAAATGGGCTAAAATTTCAGTGTCGGGATGCGGGAAATCGTTATCCGGACTGTTACATAAACGCGGCTTATCAGACCCTTCCGATCGTCGAGTATCCTGAAAGTGACTCTGAATGGATTGCCTACTTTTGGCTCATTTCTGATAAGCTCGTGTCTGTCATATCCTCAGTTTATGCCCTGGCAGTGGCGTAACTTGAAGACTGACGGAAAAGGAGGAAATAGAATTCTCCTTCATAAAAGTGTTTTCATAACAATAGCAATGGACCAGGCTTCTTGTAAGGAGTTAGAAGAGACTTCAGAACTCTAACTTCTAATTGAAAGTTAGCCAGCTCGGTTCAAGTTTTCTCCAAGGGGAGTGATGCAATTCGGAAACTCTGCATTTGGTTACTTACGCGTTATTTACAACTTTATTATTGAATCCCTTCTTTGTAAGAAACTTTGGGAGAAGTGCTTTTACTTTTTTTGGAACAATATTCTCCAAATAGAAGAGATGAGGTTTCGCTTAGTTGAAATAAAATATCTCACGTGCTTATTTCACTAAGCCAGGGCTCACTAGAAGTCAGTTATTGATTGTGATGACTGAAAGTGTTAGTCATGAAGACCATGTCAAATAGACCTCAACAAATTTTTCTCAAATACGACCCCAGTTCTTTTTGTTTCCCTCTACCTACCGACTGGCAATAACGGCCTTGGTTCAGTTTTTAGGATTCCTGGAAAACGAAAAAAAAATCATACAAAAACTTTTTATCTGGCATGCATTTGTGTCAGTCAAGAGTTGCCAACAGTGATGAGCATTTGCAGAGCTCACCAGATGATAGGCATTGGTTAACATGACTGACAGTGTCAGTCATTAAGAGCAGTTCAAATAGCTCCAAAAAAATGTCGAAATTGACTCTACTCATTTACTGAGCTCTACATACAGACTGGCCGTAATTATCCTAAAACATCTGGTGTGAGTCAACACGTTCCGAAAGTGATAAACCTTGACAGGTCTCACCAGAAGTCAGACTTAGACTGATATGACTAAAAATGTCAGTCCTGAAGACTAGGTCAAATAGAACACAAAAAATATTTGACGAACTCGACACTAGTCGCATACTTCCTTCTACCTTCTGAATGACTGCAATTACCCTAACACTTTGTTTAGCTCTTGGGATTCCTGGACTTCGAAGAAAAAATTAACACAAGGACTTTATGAGAGTCATGCACTGTCATGTCAGTCAGCACGTGCCGAATCTGATGAACCCTGCTAGGGTTATCCAGAAGTCCGACATTGACTGGCATGACTGACAGTGTCAGTCACAAATGATAGGTCAATTAGACCTCAACAAACGTTTATCAAACTTGACCCTAGTCCTTTACTTTCTTCCACTAACCCAGTGATCTTGGCAACTCTAAACATTTTCTCAATTTTTAGAATTCCTCGAAACCGAATAAAAAAATGACATTAAAAGTTTCTGTCAGATAGAAACTTGTCGTGTCAGTCAAAACGTTCTGAAAGTGATGAACCTTGATAGGGTTCACCAGAAGTGAGTATTTGACTGACAGTGTCAATCATGAGAACTAGGTTAAATGTACAACCAGAAATATTCGTCGAACTATGGGCCCTTGGACATAAATTTTTATTTAAAAATTTTAGTTTTTGTTTGTAGCATCACTCCTCTATTTTCTTCCATGCATAGTAGAGCAGTCAAAAAATACATTGAAAATTTTTCTCTTTCAAATTTTTATGCATATCAGCCTTAAATTTGTTCAAGCCCACAACATAATAAATGCGTTAAAAAAATTACATTCAGATAATTAGCAATCCCAATTAAGTTTAACACGTATTTCCCATAAGAAAAAAGACGGATTTGTAAATTTTATTCAGAATTTTCAATATTAGGGGAATCGAGTTGAAATACATTTTTTACAAAATTATCAATAGAATAAGAATGAAAAGTTACTTTTTGAATACCTTTCCCATAAGTCAGTTTTATAGGGTCGCAATAAACCCCATAAGTGAAAAATTGGTTTTGTTATTTTTTGACGCTTCTACAATTTTTTTCGCTTTTTAAAAATACAAATTGTTTCTAATTTACACACATTTTTAAAACAATTTCTTAATGGGTCTAAGCAAATTTTCTTAGAATGTAGATAGAAATTCACAGTTTAAAAAAAAAATCTTTCTACTTCTTGGTTAATTTTCAATTAGAGTAAGGTGATGTTTAAAAAATGTCAACTAAAATAATTGTTGGAATAATTTATTATTACTTTTAATAATATTATTTTTGATTAATGCTAGATAGTTAAGGTTTCTTCTGAAATGTTCAACTTTTTCTTTACTGTTCACTCAAAATGGGATAATAATTTATTCAGTTTAATAAACCTAATTGGTTATACAAATTATTATTGTTTCAATTTATCTTCTTCTATATTAATTATAGATAGTTGCGGGTTTTAAAATTAAATTTTACAGTTTTTCTTCAAGTTTCAATTAGAGTGAGATAATATGTAATTAATTTGAACAAAAGTAATTGTTTAAATAATTTATTATTACTTTTAATAATATTCTTTTCTAATACAGCTAGATGGTTGAGGTTTTTTCAGAAATATTAAACTTTTTCTTCACTTATCACTTAAAATGAGGTAATAATTTTATCAGTTTAACAAAAACCTAACTGTTTATATAAATTATTATTGTTTAAATTTATCTTCTCCTATAGTAATGCTAGAGAGTTCCGGGTTTAAAAGTAAATATTGAACTTTTTGTCTATATTTCATTTAGAGTAAAAAAAGATTCATGAAATTTAGTAAAAATAATTCTTTAAATAATTTATTATTGTTTATAACCATCTTCTCATACATTAGTGCTAGATAATTGCGGTTTTTTTCTGAAATTTTTAGTTTTGTATCCAATTTCTACGTATTAAGGTAAAAGTGATTGCAATTTAATGTACGCAATTGTTTAAGCAATCCATTATTATTATTATTATTATTTGTTTTTAATCCTCTTATTTCTTGTGATTTTTTTTTTATGAAATAAAACAGATGTTTTAGGATTTCAAAAATTGTTTATATGTAGCATATTAAATCCAAAATTTTCTTGAAGCCGTTACTAAAAGAATATCTCTTTGAATCAAGTTTCATTTGTTTTTAACTAAAAAGTCAAAGAAATGTTAAATATTTCAGAAAAACATAAAAATGTATAGCATAGCTCTATGTGAAGATAGTTGTAAACAAAAAAATATTATTTAAACAATAATGCCAATGTGAATTAATTATAATCTCACTTTTATGAAAAACTGGAAAAAGGTAAACATTTTTAGAAGAAATTAAAAATTTTTAACAATATCCTGATAATTTCTAATAATTATTAATAATAATAAATTGTTCTAACCGTTATTTCTGTTCAATTTAATCGGTTATTGCCTCGCGTTAAATGTAAAGTGGACAAAAAGTGAAAAATATCAGAAGAAGCCGCAACTATTTATCATTACTTTAGGTGAAGATAGTTGTAAACAATGATAATTTTTTCAAACAACTATTTCTGTCGAGTATATTTAATTATCATTTTGTTTTAAATTAAAAGTGGACAAAAAGTTTAAAAATTACACAAAAAAACTATTTGTCTAGCTTTATTGAAAGAGAATATTATTAAAAGTAACAATAAATTATTTAAATGATTAGGATTGTTAACGGAACTTAATTATGATCCTACTCACTTTAAAAAGTGGACAAAATGTGTGAAAAATTTTTGAAGAAACTGCAAATTTCTAACATTATTCTAAGAGAATATTGTTATAAATATCTTATTAATATGAATATTGTTATAAACAATTAGTTCTGATAAATTTAGCTGAATAATGCCACGCTTTAACTAAAAAATGCTAAAAACAATAATAAATTGTTTGAAAAATGTATTCCAACAGCGAATTTTTATTAAAAAGTAGTATCTTGGACATTAAAAACAATTTGTATTAAAAACCCGCAAAAAATCTTAATAGGCGCCAAAAACTGAAAAAAGTAATTTTTTCACTTATGGGGTTCTTTTCGGACCCTATAAAATATACTTATGAGGGTGATTTTCAAAACCTAACCTTACATTCGTATTTCTTGGCTGATTAAAAGAATAAATGTTGACTTTGAACTCGATTTATTTAACACTGACGATTGTGTATAAAATTTACAAATCCGAATTTTTTCTTATGGAAAATGTGTGTGAGTTAAATTTCATGGGTTTTTCCTAACCACTAAATATTATTTCAAAAATGCATTTGTTTATATGTCGATTAGTACAAATTTCAGGACATAAATTTCAGCATATAAATTTAAAACCTTTTTTTCGACTACCCTTATTCAGAACCCTAATTCAGAGTTTCTGAATTGAGCCAAGGAAGACCTAAATTATATAAATTTTTTTTCGTGGAATATTATAAAGTATTTCCCTATGAAGTACGCCACTGCTCAATAATAAAATTTATTTAATTTATATTCAGTCATTCGGATTTTCATTTTCGATTCTGATAAAAATCCAATTCAAATTTGTGATCTATTATGAAATTAGGCATCGAACGAAGGGAATAAAATTGAAGGGCTCGCCATAATTCATCCAGTTTTGGAAATTTTTTGATGCAATTTACATGAACAATTCTTTATGTTGTTCTGCGACTGTTAGACTAAATAACTAATCAACATTATTGTTTAAACAAAAGTTATCAATTTTCCCTGGGATATTGTCTAAACCATGCATTCAAGAATTTTGTGGAGATCGACCGAGTTTTAAGTAAAAAAAAACTGCTAGCTGGTAGAAATGCATAACTTTTGTTTAAAAAATAATTTTAATAAGTTTCTCCTAAAAAATGGTAAAATTAAAAAAAAACAGTTTTCTGTTAGTATCCTTTAAAAATTCGCAGAATTGGATAAATTACTTCAAAAGTGGCGAATCCGGCCCGTCAATTGAGGGGCTTAATCCCATATACGCCTGTATATTGGCCAGTAGAAACTTAAAAAAATTGAATTTATTATTTTTAATCTGGGGGCTAACGCGATTCAGTGATAAAAATGTATGAGCGTTTATCGAACCCCACCCCTCAATTGAGGCGTGGAATCCTATAAACGTATATAAATTGATTCCTGAAAACACATTGAAGAAAGGTAAGAACCTAAGTTTAATTACGCTGGCAAACACCGTTCAGCGAAAAAAATCTAGAGGTTATTACAGAATTCGGTCCCTCAATTGAGGGGCCGAAGCCTATATTTGCCTACAGATTTTGTTAATACTGGGATAAACGCAATTCATTGAGAAAAATTTATAAGGTTTCACAGAATTCGTTCCCTCAATCAAGGTGATGAATCCTGAGACTGCATACGAATTGGTTAGTGAACTGTTTAAAAAAAAAATTTTAATACGGAGATCAACGCCGTGTAGCGAAAAAAATGTAAATATTATTATACAATCTGGCTTCTAAACTTAGGGACCGAACCCTACAATTATCGAAAAATTGTCCACTTGAAACTTTTCAAAAAAATGCCGATTTTTTTTAATTCGGGGACCAACGCCGTCTAGAGAGAAAAATTTAAAAAGAAAAATTTATAGCTCATTATAGAATACGGCCTCTTAATTGAGGGCCAATTTTACAACTGCCTAAAAAGTGGTTACTGGAAATTTTTTAAGAAGGTTTAGAATTTAAAACACAGGAGTCAACGGAATTTTGTAAGAAAAATGTATGGGTGTTTATAAAATGCGGCCCCTCAATTGAGGGCCAAATCCTATAACCGCCTACATAATGGCCACAGGATACTTTGAAAAAAGTTAGAATGTTAATTTTGGCTACGTCTAGTCGTCTCAAAAATTTTTTGCCGACTAGCCAAGCTTTTGAAAAATATTGGACTACATTCCCATTTTTGGGACGAGATACTTCGTTTAATTTTGAATTTTGGGGGCCAACGCCGTTCAGCGAGAAAAATGTATAGGCGATTATAGAATGCCAATCGAAGTTGAGGGGCCGAATTCTATAACCTCACATAAATTGGTTACTGAGTACTTTTCAAAGAAGTTTAAAATTTTTAGTTTTAATCCAGTCCCAACGCCAATCAGAGAGAAAAATTTATAAGGGGTTTTAGGATCCGGCTTCTTAATTGAGGATTCGAATCCTATAACCTTTCGCAAAATGGCTAGTGGACATTTTTAAAAATAACAGAAATTCCTAACGTCTCTTTTAAAACTAAATATTTTTTTACCATCTCAGACGATAATACAGATTCCTTGTAATATTAAATTCCATTAAAACGTAACACCTTGCTAAAGACAGTGGTGTGTTTCTAAAAAGATATTCTATTTTCGATCTCTCTGGTAGCTTAGTGGTAAATGCACCCAACCGGCAATCGGAAGAGCTGTGGTTCGTTTCCCAGCGGAGCGAAAGAGAAGATTTTTTTATTAGAAAATTAATAAAATGTAATTAAAAAACTTGCTAAGCGGTTATAGAATTTGGCCCTTCAATTGCCTTCTATTGTCGACTTATATCGCCTAATGCCCAACGTTGACGGCGGAATGAGCCCAATTCCAAGAAAACGCTTCTCGCAATTTTAGTTCGTTATCGCGAGACGTGCTGGCCCTGTCCAATATAATTACGAGCGCATTCGCGAGAGATCGTAACAGCTAAATCCCTACCCTAAAGCGCCTAGTTTTCCTGATAACGGTGGTTGAGAACCACTGTTGTCGGAAAATTACCCTCGAATATGGCGCAATGGAAAATGTATTATTATCCCTGATCGTAAAGAAGAGTGACGTCGAGAAAATTATGTGTAGAATATTTTAAAACTTTTCTGTAGGATAGGTTGTGAAAGGAAAAGATTTTCAAGTCAGGATTTGTAAAGATTAAAATTAGAGGTATTGATGAACAAAATTTACGAATTAACTTTTTTCAATTAATATTTTTTGAGCTTTTAGAGGAATCAGTAATTAGTTTTATAAGTTCTGAACCTTGGAGAAAAAGAGTGAAGAGTTTTCTAATGGAAATATTCTCTTGAGCGTTTTAGGATATCAATCAATTAAAATTCAATTCTTGAAAACGGAGTTCACTTAAAAGTTGCTTTGGATTATAGAAATTCCGGCTAATTTATAGCGATTCAAGTTAAATTCTACAGATTGGATTTTGAATAAACAGCAATTTAGCTTAATTTATGCTATTTATAATTAAATCATAGCAATTTCAGTTGAATTGCGGCAATCGCCATTACTGTATTGATTCCATTTGAATTCCAGCATATTCAATTAGATTAAAAAACTATTTAAATTATAGAATTTCTAATTGAATCTAAGAATTGAAGCAATTAATGCCGAATTATAGCAATTCAAGTAAAATTATCACAACTGCAGTTAAATTATAACAATTATCCTTGAATTTTGAAAATGACTCTTGAACTATAGAACTTGAGTGAAATCACAAGAACTTCAGTTAAATTATAGTGATTCAAGTGTAATTATAGCAATTAATTTTTAACTATGGCAATTACAGCTGTTTTATAGAACTCCCAGTTGAATTATAGCAATTCCGATCGAATTATAGTATTTAAATCTAAATTATAGCAATTTCAGTTAGATTGTAGCAATTACGGTAGAATTATAGAAATTCCAGTTGAATTATAACAATTACCTTTGAAGTATGGCAATTGCAGTTTTATTATAGAACTCCCAGTTGAATTATAGCAATGCAAGTTAAATTATAGCAATTACCTTTGAACTATGGCAATTAGAGCTGAATTCTACAACTCCTAGTTGTATTATAGAAATCCTAGATTAATGATAGCAATTATTGTTAAATTATAGCTATTTGAGTTGAATTATAGTAATTTCGATTAAATCGCAAACTATGAAACATCTAGTTAACTTTTAGAAATTTCAGTTGAATTGTAGCAATTCTAGTTAATTTATTGCAATTCCAGTTGAATTTTAGAAGTTCTAGTTGAATCATAGAAATTCCAGTTGAATTATAACAATTACCTTTGAAGTATGGCAATTGCAGTTTTATTATAGAACTCCCAGTTGAATTATAGCAATGCAAGTTAAATTATAGCAATTACCTTTGAACTATGGCAATTACAGTTATATTATAGAACTCCTAGTTGTACTATAGAACTCCCAGACGAATGATAGTAATTCCAATCGAATTATAGCAAATATTGTTTAAAACAATTTCAGTTAAATTATAGCAATTTCAGTTGAATTATAGCGATCACCATTGTACTATAGGAATTGCAGTTATATGATAGAACTCCCAGTTGATTTATAGCAATTACTTCCGAATCATCGCAAATAAAGTTGTATTACAAAACAACTATTTGAATTATAGCACTTTCGGTTGAATTATAGCATTTATATTTAAATTACAGCAATTCCTGATTAATAATACCGAATTCCGTTAATTTATTGCTATGACCGTTCCATGGTAAAACTTCCAGTTCAATTAAAGCAATTCAAGTTGAATCATAGCAATTAAATTAAAAATATGGCAATTACAGTTGTATTATAGAACTCCCAGTTTATTGGTAGAAATTGCAATCGAATTAGTTGATTTGATGACAAATTCCGTGTTATCAGTCAGTGCATTGAATTATAGCAATCCCAAATAATTATTCAGTTAATTTGTAACAATTAAAATTGACTTTTAGCAAGAGCAGATAGATGATAGAAATTATATTTAACATATTTTTGTGCTAGCTAAATTATATCAATAACAGTTGAATTCTAGAAAATATAACTGCAGTTAAATTATAGAACTTTCAAATCAATTTTAGCAATTAAAGTTGAATTAGAGCAACTGTCTTTGAATTCTATTTAGCAAGTTATATTTAATTGTAGCTAATAGAATTCGATTCTAGCAAAGGTAGTTAAATTATAGCAATATCTGATCAATTATAGCAATTCACATAGAGTATCAGATATTTTAATGAATTTCTATCAAACGCAGTCAAATTCTATCAGTTCGAATTCATTGATAGTAAATTCAGTTAAAAAAAATTAAAATTCCAGCTTAATTATTGATATTCTAGTTGCATAATTAATATTCCAGCTGAATGATAAAAATTCTAGTTTAATTAAAGCAATACAACTTGAATTATGGAAATTAATTTTCAATTATAGAAATTCTAATTAAATGATAGCAATTTCAATTGAATTAGATTAATTGCGATTGAATTGAAGC
Source organism: Belonocnema kinseyi (assembly GCF_010883055.1). Taxonomy (NCBI): domain Eukaryota; kingdom Metazoa; phylum Arthropoda; class Insecta; order Hymenoptera; family Cynipidae; genus Belonocnema; species Belonocnema kinseyi. The sequence goes on from NC_046657.1 coordinate 144,199,446, forward strand.
ATTTTCGGTCATAATATTGTATTTTTAGTTAGATTATAGCAATTATAGTTAAATTATTATAATTCAAGTTGAAATATTGCTATTAAATTTTTATGTGAGCAATCCTAATGAAATTAAGTTAATCAAAATTCAATTTCAGAAAGTGGACATGAATTTGAATTAGCGATAAAAACTAAATTCCAGAAAGTTATATTGTAATTAGGTGATCAAAACTGAATAAAATGAAATCTAAATGAATTATAGTTATTCAAATTGAATTATAGTGATATCACTTGAATTATAGAAATTCCAATTAAATTTCCTTCACAGGAAGTCTTTTTATAGCACAAATACTTAAATTCGAAAAGATTGATTTTACTATTTCCACTAAGCTCTGCAAATTCTTCTCTCTTATAAAAGAATAAAAGATAATTTACCTACCAGATTGATTACTTTTTCGTCTAAGTTGTATACCCTCAGGCAAAGTGAGTAATTCGATAACTGGATTAAAGGTGGGCAAGGTTTCCTGTCTTTCTTTGAGCTGGAAAAATCCTGGCTTGAAAACTTTAGATATTAAGAAAAGTTTAACATTCAGCGAGAGACGGGATTCAAGCTACAGAGGTATGAATTTCGACGTCACTAAAATCCCAGGATAATCGATCATCCTATAAGCTTACGAATTACAATCTGCATTGGCTGGAATAAGCCACAGTTGACAAGAGACCGAACGAAAAGGGAACAGGAAAAATAAAGATTCACATTCCTGCACTTCAAAAGCCTATTGTTGACAAAAAATGGTAAATCAGCAAAAGGAATTTAATTAAGAAATCGTAGTGATTAGTTTGCTCTATTTATATAACAAATAATTTTAATTTAGAATTAAGTATTTGAATAATATCTGGATTTAAATAGAAATATAAATATGCATGCGAACACACCTCCGCACTGAGAAAACTGGTTGTGCTAACAATTATTAGCCCAACGAAAAAGTTGCTGTAAAAGCTACAAAATGATTTGTTGCACGAAACGATTTTTTTTGCTTTATCTAACTAAGGAATTTTGTTGCTGAACAAAAGATTTTGTATGTTTAGGAGAAAGTTTTGAAAGGTTAAGAATCAAGATAATAAATTTATTTTGAGAAAATGGAAAGTAATTTTTCAGTAGTTGTCTTTTTTTAGTTCCGTTATTTGAGAAACTGTAATTATTTTTAGGGTTTCGTAGCCCTAGCATAAATCATTCTTAGTCCAAGTGTATTATAAAAAAGTGAAGTCCACGACTCGGCCTCAGCCTTGTGGATCCCCTTGTACTTTTTTCTTCAATCGGGAGATTCGATGAAGTAATTTATACCGGACTAGAAGAATGAAAAAGAAAAACTCTATTATATTTAACGTATAATTATGTATTGATTAAATTATTGTTTGTTGGATTTTAAATAATATTCGGAGCTTTCGAATAAGGGACTTTAAAAATATTATTCGTCCTGGATAGCACATAAGTTTTCCTGCACATTCCTGAAATATTCCAGTGACAGGTTTGAAGAATCCTGAACATTCGCAAACATTTTCGGCACATTTTGGGAACCCTCCTGGAAAATTTTTCAGAATTCTGCGAACCTTCTGCAACCTTCTCAATTAAGTTTCAGGGAATTTTGGTGAGGAATTTAATTAATCTGTTTAAAAAAAATTCTCTGGAACTTTTCCCGAACCTTCCTTGGAAGGTTGTGGAAGGTTGACAGAGTTCTGAAAAAAATTTTAGGTAGGTTCTCGGACGCAGGTAAATGTCCGCGTACCATATGACATTCCTAAAGAAGGCGCAGGGAATGTCCGTGGGGATTTAAATTAATTTAATTTAATACATTCCTCAAAAACATTGTCCGCACCTGTCTTAGAAGCTTGCTCTGAAACGTGGACATATACCTACTTCCGGGAATCTAAAAAATGATCCAGGAAGGTTCCAGAAAGTAGGTAAATGTCCGAGTACTAGATGACGCTCATAAGTAAGGTGCGGAGAGTGCTCGTGAGGAATTCAACAATTTAATTTAATTGACTTCTCAAGAAGATTCCCCGCATCTTCTTCGGAATCGTTCTGCGACACGGGGACATTTAACTACTTTCGGGAACCTGATAAATATTCCAGGATGATTCTTGGAAATAGGTAAATGTACGATTATCAGTTCATGAGGAGTTTAATTACCTCAATTTAACTCATTACTCACGAACACTCGTAGCAGCTTCCTAGGGAATGTTCTCTGGTACGCGGGAATTTACCTACTTCCGGAAACCTTCCTGGATCATTTTTCAGAATTTTGCGAAATTTCTAGAAGTTTCCCAAGAAAGATTCAGGTAATGTTTGTGAAGAATTTAAATTATTTAATTCATTCCTCAAGAACATTTCCCGCACCTACCTTGGGATCTACCTCTAATACGCGAACGTTTACCTACTTCTCGGAACTTTGCTGAAACATTTTTCATAATTCTGCAAACCTTGCACAATCTTCTAAGAAATGTGTGGGAAATGTTCGTGAGGAATTGATAAAATTAAATTAATTAAATGCATCACAAACATTCCTTGAATCTTCCGTGAGAACGTTCTCTGATACGCGGATATTTACATGCTTCCGGAAACCCGAAAAATATTCCAGGAAGGTTCCCGGAATTAGAGAAATGTCTGAGTATTAGGGGAAGTTCGCAAGGAAGGTGCGAAATGTTTGTGAGGAACGTAATTAATCTAATTTAACAAGTCATCACGAACAATACCCGTACTTTTCTAGGAAACGTCCCTTAATGCGCGGGTATATACCTACTTCCGGAAATCTTCCTGGACCATTTTTCAGAATTCTGCGAACCTTCCAGAACTTTCCTAAGGAAGGTTTGGGGACCGTTCGTTAGGAATTTATTAACTTTAATTGAACTCATTTCTAACAAACATCCTCCGCACCTTGTTTGGGAACGTCCTCTGGTACGCGGAGATTCGCTTATTTCCGGGAACCTAAGAAATGTTCCAGGAAGGTTATAGGAAGCAGCTGAATGACGGTGTATAAGAAGACGGTCTCATGGAAGTTAAAGGGAATTTTTATAAGAAATTTGAATAACGTAATTCTTTCCTCAAGAAGATATCCTGCACCTTCCTTGGGAACGTCCTCTAATGCGCGAACATTTAACTACTTCTAGAAACCTTCCTGGAACATTTTACAGAATTCTGCGAACGTTCCACTACCCCCCGAGGAAGGTTTGGGGAATATTCGTAAGGAATTAATTAAATTCATCACAGACATTCCGCAAATCTTTCGTGGAAACGTTCTCTAGTATGCAGATGTATTCAAAAAAAGGTTATTAATTACTTCATAGATGTAGGTTTTTCTGAGTAATGAAAATACCAAAGGGGTAACAACGTGCTGATAGTAGGGGATTGATTGTCGCCAACGACTTGTCACAAAGCAGGTATGAGGACCAGTCGTGGAGCGCCCAAAAAGGCCAATTTTATGCGGTAATTGATACCTGATATCTAAACAAGTTTTAAACTTAGAGAAAATATGCTTCCTGTTGCTCATAAAAATGATGCAAAGAATTAGGTCAAATTATTATTAGTTTTTTCCAAGTAATCATTTTTGATTAAAAATCTTCACAATTGAAAAATTACTTTAGGAAATCTTTTTGTTTTGATTTTCAAAGATCTTCCTTCTTCAAAAACAAACGCTGTAAATAGGCGCTATTAGGTATGATATATTTTTTTTGTTATCGAAAACGTTTGTTTCACCGGCAAGAATAATATTTTAACGTAACTTATTTATGCTCAACAGTATATTTAATTTTTATAAACAATTTTGTGAAATAAATTTATAAAATAGACTATTTCAGAATTAATGGTCCCTAATAGCAAGTGAAAAATTGTTTAAGAAATTGTTATCTATAAGTACATAATATTTGGATTCATTTCTGAAAATCGTTTCAAATAAATACTACTGTTATGAAGCTTTAACAAGTTTGATATAAAAATGAAGAAGTAAAGGAAAATTTTGTAAATACAGAAGCTTCTTAGCATTGGAACAAAAATTTCCGATTTTGCTGAAGAAATTGCATTTTCTTTATCTAAAAGCGCCTAGTTTACAAATCTGTTTGCCAGAATTGTTTATAAGAATACAAAAAATTGTTGTTAAGTGTTATTAGATGCAGCTTAATTATTATATTTGGGGGTCAAATAAACAAGTGCAATGAAAAAGAACGAATGTTCTATCTCCAAAAGCGCATATTTAATTAATTTTTTATAAGAAATGTTTATTACAATAACAAATCAAATCCTACAGAGTTTAGTTTAAATGCAATTACGGCTTTTGTGCACTTCGCAACTTAAATAACATGTCAAAAAAGTTTGATTTATTTAATGACTTTAAAACCTACATACAAAGGTTAAAGAAACATGAAACCAGATTTTTGATCCATTTTCGTAGAACTCTTTTTTATCCTGGGGCACTTCAGAGGGTACTTGAGCTACATAGTTTCAGTCATACTTTTTCTGAAGATTGGAAATGTTGTAGGGATAGCAAGGGGAAGTGGGTTGAAGAGGGAATGTAGGAGCTGTAGAAGAGGAGAAGAAGGGCAGTAGGTGGAGGCGAGAGGACACCTGGGAAGGGTGAGTAGAAAAAGTTTGGAAGGTATGTGTATGGAATGAAAGGAGAGGGAAAGAGGTAAAGAGGCAGAGTAACTGAAGTTAGAGAAATCAGAGAGTATGATAGGTTGGGAGAAGAAGTATGGGAGTGAGAAGTAAGAAAGCAGGATATGTAGAAGATTGTAAGTAGGGAAGTGGAGAAAGCAGGAACTGAAAGTAGGAATGGGAAGAAGGAAGTAGGGATGGAAGGAAAAGCATGGACGTATCAGAAAAGGTGAAAGTAGGGGAAGTTTTGGAAGGGCTGCTAGATGATGGATGAGTAGGAGAGGTAGTGGGAAAAGAGGAGTGCATGCAGTTTGGGAAGGAAAGGAAACGGGTGTTAATGATAACACAGGATTGGACAGGATAGTGGAAAGAGGAGTACGTGTAAATTGGGAATGAAAGGGAAGCGGTGTTGATGATAAGATAGAATCTGACAGAATGGGATAGAAAAGAAGAGGACAGGAGAGGGGGTGGAATGATAAGAAGAGGAGATTTAAACAAACTAATTAATTTCTTAATATAAGAGATAGTGGTAAAATAGGAGTACGTTCTGTACGGGGAAGAAAGGGAAAAGTAGTTGATGATAAGGTAGGAACGGACGATGTGGGCCAGGATAGGATAGAAGAGGACATGAGAGGGGAGGGAGAAGTTATAAGAAGCCAAGGAGACTTAAACTATTTATTTTTTGATCAGGCTACGAAACCCTCTTTTATAGGCGCATGTGCCTACTTGAACCAAGCTTTTTTTTCTATCTTTTCCAGAAAAGGCGTGTACAAAATTGTTTGAAAACAGTATTTTTTTGATAGGCTACCAATAGTTGTTATAAAAGTAACAAAAAAATTTTGAAGCGAAATTAATTTTCTTGCTGTAACTAATTTTTTCTCAGTGCGGTACAAAGTAATTGGTGGTTTCAGGGGGAGAGAGCAGCAATCTTAGCAGAGGGATATTGGTGGTTATCCTTGTGAGTGTGGTGAAGGCTGTCTTCGTTTCTTTTACAGTATTGGCTCTTTGCTACAGGTACAGTAGCAAATTTCTACAGGTGATGAGAGCCCACTGAGTGGGTTCGAAGCAACCCCTGTCGACGTGACGTAATTCGTGCCTAGGTGGATAAGGAGGCGTTGCACGCGGCCGTCACTGCTCTATAATTGATTATTTATTGTTTATTTTAGCCTACTTATTCGATGTCTTCTTAGATGTCCTTTTTTACGCTCCTGTTTTCGTAACTATACCTAACCATCTGTGGAAATCTGTTCCCTCTGGAAAGGGTAAGAGAATGAAAAAGAGAAAGTCCTGCGAGCCAAAAAGATTTTCTGATCCCTTTCTGAGACGCTCGTTAACCCAATCAATCAATGTTATTCCTCCAAGCGTTTATTCGTATCGACGTTTCTCAGTTACTAAGTTGGATTTTCGTGTATTATTAATGTGATAAAAGGTGAGATTGTTGGAATGATTCGAATGTTCTCTCTTGACTTATCACTTTTATTCTTACTTCATTAATTGGAATCTTGAGAGTGCGAAAGCGTTTTACTGGAACAGAGCGGAATTTCTTGATTTCACAAAAAGTATTACATTCCTTACTGTTCTTAATATTGATTTCATTAAATTTAGTTTATTTTAGTTTGACCTTCTATTTTATTTTTTGATTTACCACAATTGGAATTCACAAGAATTTTTTTCTCCTTTAGTCATATTAACATTATATTTAAAATCAAATGAATTGATTACGCCCTTACTATATTCAGTTTAATTTAATTTTCAAGAGCTTTTTTAGAATTACAGTTAAATCTGGATTTAGTGTCGGTATTAGGACTGAAAGTAACTATAAAGCCAGAGTCTCGGAACTATTTTTCCTCGTTAACGGTTCTATCTCTGGTTTGTCACGCTTGAGTGAACATCGCACATCTCCTGCAACTCGTGTCACGCAACCCTTGCGCGCGGCGTAAATTCTCAGAAACACTAAATGAAGAATCACTAAATCCAGATTCGGCTGTACTTAAATTTCGTATTAAGTCGCATTAATTAATCTGAATAAAATTATACTCCTCCAGAATTATTACGAATTACATTCAAAAGTACTTATAGTAATTCTTATTAATTCTCTGAATGTTTCCAACAGAATTATACTATTTCAATAGAAATATAGAAATACAAATTCAATTCTAGGTATTTAAATTTAAAATGTTGCGATTCGTGTGGAATTCTGAGGATTCAAGTATTTAAAATTAAATGTTAAAAATTCTAATTGAATTGTAAAAACTCTTATCAAGTTATTGAAATTCTAATTGAATTCCAATAATTATTATTAAGTTATAGGATTGATAAGAAAATTATAGAAGTTTTAATTTAATTAAAGAAATTATACTTAGCAATTCTAATTGAATGCTAGCAACTGAAATTGAATTCTAGCAACTTTAATTAAATTAAATGAATTTCAATTAAATTATAGCAATTGCAGTAAAATTTAAGCAAGTAGAGTGTAATTTTAGTAGATCCATGAAATCATATTAATTCCACTAATTAAAATTGAGTGCTAGAAACTAAAATGAAGTCCTAGCAATTAAAATTGTATCCCTGTGATTCCAATTAAAGTCTAGTAATTTCTATCCAATTCTAGAGATTCTAATTGAATTTTAGGGATTTAAATCAAACTTCAAAATATCTAATTGTATTATAGAAATTTTTATTTGATTCTAGAAATTTTAATATAATTGTTGCATTTCTGATTGTATTCAATTATATCGATTTGAAGTGAATTATAACAATTTTAAATGAATATGACTAATTCTTTCTGAATATTTTTTGTTTAAATTGAACTATAGAAATTGACTTAAGGAAATTCTAATTAATCCATAGGAATCTTAATTCAATTATATAAATTTTAATTGAATTATAGAGATTCAAGTAATTACAATTCAATACTAGCAATCACAAATTAAATTGAACCATTAGAATTGAATTCTAGCATTTTCGATAGAATTTAAGTCATTCTAATTGAATTCAACTAATTTGAATTGAATTCTACTACTTTAAATTGAATTCTAGCATTTCTAATCGTGATCTAGTGATTCTTATTAAATTCTAGGAATTATAATGAAACTCAAAAATTCGAATTAAATGCAAGCAAATAGAATTGAATTCTGGCAATTTTAATTAAATTATCAATTCTAATGGAATTATTGCTATTCTAGATAAATTCTAGCCGCTCCAGTTCAATTCTAGCAAATGATTTTAAATCATAGTACCTTCAATTAAATCAAATAATTACCATTTCAATTTATCGATTTAAATTATATTTGATAAATTCTAGAAGAATTGTAATTCTATTATAAATTGTATTTATACAGTAATTCTAGATGAATTCTGATTACCGAAGTTTAATTGAAGAAAAAGAAATTAATTTATAGCAGTTTAAATGGAATTCTTGTAATTCAAATCGAATTCGACAAATACAATTTAAATACTAGCAATTGAAATCAAATACTAGAAATTTCAATTGAATTATAGCCATTTTAAATGAATTCTAAGGATCACAATTGAAGTCTAAAAATTGTAATTTCAATTTAAATTATATTGAATCATATCAGTTAATAATTAATTATAATAATTCAAATTGAATTTCAGCAACTCTAATGTAATATTAAAAATTCCAATTTAATTCCAAGTAATAAACTTAACTCTAGTAATAAACTTTTTAATTCTAGCAATTAAAATTGAATTCTATAAATAAAAATTCAATTATAGCCAATAAAATTGAATTCCATCCATTCAAATTGAATTCTGGCAATTCGCATCAAATAATAGCAGTTACAATTGAAATATATTTAAATTAAAATCCAGCAACTAAAATTGAGGGCTAGCAACTAAAATCAAATCCTAGCAGTCAAAATTGAGTCTTGGTAATCACAAATATTTTCTAGCAATTCTCATGGAATCCTAGGGATTCTAATTGAATTCTAGGACTTTTAATTTCAATATAGTAATTCTCATTGTATTCTAACAATTTTAAATGGGTTCTTGCGATTATAATTTTAATTATAATTGCATTTATTTATATAAATTAGGAATTCATTATAGTAATACTATTTGAATGTGACCAATTCCAATTGATAAGTTCAAATTCAAATTGTCTTGCAGAAATTAAAATCTACTTCTAGGGATTTTAATTCAATGATAAGAATTAAAATTAATTGCTATAACCCAAAATTGAACGCTAGCAATTAAATTCAGATGGCATGATTTCTAATCGAATGCTAGAAATTTTAATAGTATCTGAGCAGTTTCAATTCAATTCTAACAGTTATAATTTTCTGCTAGAAACACGAATTCAGTTTCACCTATTTCAGTTAAATTGTTATGATTTGAATTGAATCAAGGACGTTATTGATAAATTTTAGACAGGATAAAATCTGTTTTAATATCCTTCGAATAAAAAAATATTCTTCCTCCTCGATTAAATCACTTAAAACCGATCTGCATATGACCTCAATGTTCCAATTTATTGCATGAAAATGTAATGCATCATTTAAGGATCCAGTACCAATCGCTCTGTATAATTTACATGTGACTATCGTAAGTAAAGTGGAATATGGTGGTTGTACCCAATATGCCAGCTTTATGTTCTGTTCGCACGACTGTCCAAAACGGGGCTGAGTTTCTCATTTTTCAAGACCAAACGGATTTCCAAAAAAATTCTAAATTCCGAACCATCATATCAATCTTAGCTTCTATTGGCCACTAAACGAACAAATTTACGTCTAAAAAATCAAATTAGTCATTGCTGAATAAAAGTTTGAAGACGTAAATTCTAAGTTAAGTATTCAAAAAAGGATGTATGTCATATGTCATTAGCATCATCATAAACTAAGAGATATTTTATTAAAGACATACATAATCAATTCTAAAATCGCGAGAAAAATTTTCAAGACAAATCACAAATGGCGCGTCATTTTTCATTCAGCCAAATTGTCTCTTTTTATTCCTAACCAACGAAAAAGTTGCACCAAATTGACATGTACCCGCATTGTGTGTGATCACAAGCTCGAGGATTTTTTGACAGTTTTTTTAAGGTACATACATTTTCTGAAAACAAGGCCTAAAATGATGTTTAAATAAACTAAATCCTGTACTAATTGTTCTATTTTGACGAAAACTATTCAGAAAGTTTATAATCCAATTTTACAAACGAGTTCTAAGACCAATCGTGTAAAAAGAAAATCCAGTTATCGGAATTCAGGATTAATCAAAGGTTTTCTATATTTTTCAATCAGACACTAATGTCTCCTTGGGTAATCATCTTGGGCCCAGTTTTGAAGTAGGATTTTTTTACGTTGGTTTCAATAACGTAGGTTCAAACTTAAATTCTAGATGGATACGCTGTTCAGCGTATCAAGGTCGTCGTCTGACGATTTTCGAAATTCTGCAATTACTACATATATTATTATTATTATTCTATAGACATATACATTATATACGTAAAGTTGTCTTTTTATTCTCGATGGAGTGTATCGTATACATATTGAATATTATATGTGCTGATATTGGCTTCTCTTTTTCTTGTCTGTTTCTGTCTGTCACTGCCATCTCTGTCTGTCTGCATGATGTTGGACGCTCGCGGAAACCAAACCACCCCACATACCGCGCACTGCGTACAATGGTACTCGACCTCGCTCTGGATGACCAAATATTGTCGTCCGCCGTTTGTCACGAAATCACAGAGAACTACCACGGCTCTAACACTGTATTTTTAGTTGGTATGCTCATGTCGGTGGTAGGGGGTGTTTTCGTAGTATTTGCTCTGATGGCTCTCTGCTACAGGTCAGTCGTAGTACATAGAAACTTCTCCCTCTGTCTCAGGTTAGTGTGCAGATACTTACACGTAGAATTTCTTTGTATATGTCCTTCGTTCTTTCTTCTTCTTCTTTTTGACTTTTCTTATACTTCATCTTCATCGTTTCCACGACTTAGATACTCTCCGTCCTTATACGTTATCGAATTTTTGCTTTATTTTGCATTCGATTCGAGACGCGCTACTGCTATTTGATTGTATATAATGCCCTGCACAATCCCACTGAAGCAAACGATCTCAATTGTAGCTCTTACTTCAAAAATTAATTCATAGAATGAAGATCCCCAGGTTTGGAAACATATGCAAATGTACCAGGCGATTAGATCGGAAAAAACTGATCCGAAAAACTAGAATATTTATAAACATGATCCTTATGATCTAAGCTTTAAAATCAGCACAGAAAGAAAAAAATATCTTTACCAGTTTTTAAAGCACCCTCATGAATGTAGATACACGCTAACAAAGCATGATTATCTGCGTTACAATGTGGTGGGGCTGCTTATAAAGTATGTAATACTAATTCATCCAAAAGACTACATTGACGAAGATAATTGAAGAGCTGTTGAAGATATTGTCATATTTCTAAACTTATCAGACAACATACTTCTTCAGTTAACATAGTTCTGCAATTATGAATAAAATAAATTACTATATTATAAGATCTATTAGATTATAATTAAAATTTGAAAACTATTGAAATGCGGGTCAGAATATTACAACTCGCTTCTTTTGAGACAAATACTTTTTAACTTCAAGTCGCTGTATATTCAAAAGCACTAATCATAAAGTCTTGAAATTTCCTATATTTGTTACTTAATATCTAGGTGTCAAAATCGGCGCACCAAGATAAAAAAATCTTTAGTGGTTTCGTAAATAACTTCATAAATGTAGTCATAATGCTGAAGATCATGATCATCTTCATTGCAATTTGGTTATCCCGCTCACATTGTCTGAAAACAGACTTTTTAAATATTATATGTCTGGAATTCAAAAAATTTAAATTGCTGAATTGGAAGACCTACTTTATTAAAATTGAAAGTTTAAAATTATTTAAATACAGGTCAGACTGTTTCAACTCGCTTCTTTCAGGTCAAATAAATTTTAAATTCAAGTCGTTGCATATTCAAAAGCACGGATCAGAAAATCCTTAAGCACCATATATTTGTTCCTTAATATCTAGGTTTCAAAATCAGTCTAGAAAGATACAAAAATGTTGTGTGGTTACGTAAATAACTTCATAAATGTAGTCATAATCCTAAAGATCATGATCATCTTCATTGCAATGTAGTTTTCCTGCTCATAAAGTATGTAATACGAATTTATGATACAAGACTACACTTACGAAGATAATTGGACAGCTACTGAAGATATCGTTATATTTTTAAACTTATCTGAAAACAGACTTGTCAAAGAATATATGTCTGCAATTAAAAAAATTTATGAATGTCGTCATAAGGCAGAAGATCATGATCATCTTTATTTCAATGTGGTTAGTCTGCTCATAAAGTATGTAATACGAATTTATCGCGCAAGACTACATTTACGACGACAATTAGAGAACTACCAAAGATATTTTTATCCCTCTAGACTCACCTGAGTACAGACATTTTCAAGATCATATTTTTGCAAATAAAAAACTTCTTCTTCTTCTTGTGATCTTGTGAGGTAAATAACTTTTACCTTGATTCACTGCATGATCAAAGCAGAGATTAGAAAAGCATGAAACTTTGTGGATATAGTGTTTAAAATATTGATTTTTAAATCAGCTCAGGAGGATAAAAATATATTTAGTAGTTGTCAAATTATTTGGGTAAATGAAGACGTAAGCCAGAAGATCATAATCATCTTCGTTGCAATATTGTGGCCTTGCTCATAAATTAGATATCCCTAATTTACAACACAAGATTACATTCAAGAAGATAATTGGAAAATTACTAAAGATATTGGTATCTTTCTACACTGCTCTGAAAACAGACATTTTAAAGATCATAGTTCTGCAATTTACACGAATTTCAATTACTTACTTTGAACATCCAGTGGATTAAAGTTGAAACTTGAAAATCAAATACAGATTAGACTGTTCCAACTCGTACCTTGGATGTACTCCTTATAATTTATGTTATGAAATCAGTTCAGATCAATAAAAAATCTGCAGTAGTTTTGTACTTATATTCATTGATGTAGACGTCAGCCAGAAGATCATGATTATTTAATTATGAATACTCGTAGTTTTGGAGAACTACTGAAGATGCTGTTATATATCTTAATTTATCAGATACAGATATTTTAAGGATCATAATTCCGCAATTTCAGAAAACTTAAATTACTACTATTGAATATCCAGTGGACTGAAGATGAAAGGTAAAAATTAATCAAGTACGCATCAAACTTTTCCAACTCAATTATTATGAGTCAAATAGCTTTCAACTGTAAGTGAATCTATTTTAAAAAGTACTAACTAGAAAAACGCCAAACTTCATGAATATGATTCTTGAAATCTGAGCTTACAAATACGATAAGAAACATACAAATATCTTCACTACTTTTCCAATTATTTTCATGAACGTAGACGTGAGTAACGGGAGACCATCATAATCTTGTCGCATGGTGGTGGGCCTGCGCCTAAAGTATGTAATACTAATTTCTTACACGATTCTACATTTATGGTGAAAGATGGAAACTGCTGCAATATCTTTTATCTTTTTTGGCTTTTTGGAAACAAACAGAATGCCGAGCATTTTCTATTGGGTATGGAGATCGCCGATTTCGCCAGCTGGCATCAAAAATAAGAACTAGAAAGAGTATGTCGAGTTTTAGAGATTCATTTACAGTTTTGACACAAATGTATTTTTATAATTCTTTTTAGGATTTAAAAAAATATTTGAATAGTAAAAATACGTATTCATAATAAAAAACAACGTTCCAATGAAATTTCAATCTTATACAGTTAAAACAGAATTTATTTAAAAAAATGATTTTCTGGTGAAAAACAAAATGTTACCATCTCATGCATGAATTAATACAAATCTGCTTTGAGTTATTGTTTACTTTAAAATAAGTTCATGTTCCCTTATGAAGCAGTGAAATTTACAATAAATATTACTATGTCGTTTCTTTTTAGAAGAAAGTATGTTTTATGAAATATGTATTTTTACTGCATAAGATGAAAATCCCATCTGATACAATTGGGTTTTGATAAGCTTTTAATTTTTGTATGCAATAATTTCTTTCTGTTCCACAAAAAAATCGTAAAAATACTTTTATGCACAACTAAAATGCATCTTCAAAATTGAACCTACCCTTTTTGGTACTAATGTTGAGCATCCGATGGCGTATTGCTCTTTAGCCATTTCTAATAACTTAAAAAATTGATTAATACCTTGCAGGTTATAGCAAATTAAAATTAAATGTTAAAAATTAGTCGCAGATAGTTTTGGAGTGTTGTTTACTTATTATTTTATGTTCGTTAAATAATGCTTAACTTCCAGCCACTGCATATTTAAAGTCACTCATCAGAAAATCTTTAAACTTGATAGATATGGTACTTACAATTTGACCATTAAAATACGGCCAGAAAGATACAAATATCTTCACTAGTTCTATAATTATCGACATGAAGGTAGATATAAGCCAGCAGATCGTGATGATCTTCATTGTACGTCCATGGGCCTGCTAATAAAGTATGTAATACTAATTTCACACACAATTCTACATTTTTGAAGATAATTAAAAAACTTCTAAATATTCTGTTATCTTTCTAGGCTAATCCAAAAATAGACATCACATATAACAAAATTCTATAGTTTCAGACATTTTTTATCACTGCCTTTAAACACTTAGTGAGTTTTAGTTGAGAGTAAAAAAATTATTGAAACCGCTTAATTATAGCATTTCAAATGTACACCTAGTTGTTAATATGTTGCAATATTTGAGCGAAATTCAGATAAAAAATGATACGTTAATATTAGAGATACTAATAACCAATTATTGAAGTGAGTTGTTTTGTCTGGCCCAATATATCTATTAAATAGATATTCATAGCTTCAATTTGAAATAGCTGACACTGATTTTCTAGTATTTGATCATGTAATTAAACTATTAGGGGCAATAACAGATGCAAATTTAATTATCTTAAATATATCAACGAGGGAATCAACTCCGTATTATCGCAAGGTAATCCGGAATTTCTGTTTGTGAAACGAGTCATACATAATGATAATTTCGAAGTTTGTATTACGTGAATTGCAACAAAAACAGAAAATCTCAACTCAATTTACGCTAAAAAATTTCTACTTCCTTTTCTAAAGACTACAAATTCTGAAATCTACTAATTATACTGTTTCCCTTTGAAGTCTCTATGATTAGTTTATTATAAAATATAAATTTTTCGAAAATTTCAATAAGTCTGTTTGCATATTCGACATAATTAAAAAGTAATGTGATATTTTAAATATAAATTGCAGAGAAATTCCAAATAATCTCCTGAACAATATTGCGCAAACATACAACTTTCGCACAGAAGCTTCATTAGATGCGGAATTTATTACTCATTTATGAACGATATTTGATACCAAATTCCAATCATATCGTATCTTATCTACCTGGGATTATACGTGCAAACTAATCTAAAAGATCAAATTGGAAACTATTCAGAATAATCTATGTTCAAGTGAAGTTCAGTAATAGAGAATAAGAGGAATATTTAATGAAGTTTCTTGTTCAAAGAAGGTCAGTTCCTGTTTCCAGCTGGGAGGATTGATATCTTTGAAGTTGATTATTTGGAGATTGTGAGATATCGATCGGATCGTTTGCTTTAGGGTGATTCCGCATAACTTTCGTCGTCGTCGACGTAGTTTCGCAAATTCGCTCGCTCGTCGCAAATACGTGGAGCGATCGATCGCTTTGCCCGCCGCGTCATGTCTGTGCGAGTTTGCCTTGACTTTGTTGTCCTGACGGAAACGAGGATCGTTTGACGTTCGACGAACTTTCACGGCTGTGACGCACTGCACTCGCATCGCTCAAGCGTACTTGTAATTGCTCTTTATCTCCTTTACGATTTGCTCGAATTAGCGAAATTCCCCGCGAGCCTTAACTTAATCGCGATTCAAATTAGGATCATTTAACATTTGAATTGAGCATTTCGAAAGTCCAATGTCAGAGTAAACTTTGACTATTCGCAAGACAAAGTTCATCAGGTTAAAAAAGGGAAATAACTCAGAAATTCATTTTTATGCAGAAGGCCTTTAATTCAAGGCGTGGCAAGGAAAAGGATCTATGTTGGAATATGCAAATTGAAATGTTCTATTTCAGATAGTTTAGATTGAGCGATTCTATCTCTAGGGGATAAAAACCCGAAGCTTCAGAATCCCATATAAAATGCATTGGGAACACCAGCGTTCTCATTTTTATAGATCATTTTCGATTGCACGGTCTGAGTTATAAACTTTCAGTATGCATATGCCGAGATAGAATCTTGTTACTTGAACAAGTCGTATTTTAGAAATAGCTCATTTTCTCTACGCCATAGAGAAATCTTTTTGAGATAAAAAAGCTGACTTATTTGTAAACAAAAAAATAATGAAAATCTACAAGTTTCTCTTTTTTCAATTGCTTGAGAAATGGTCAACTGTCTGAAGGCATTCGACCTATAATAACTAGGTCATTTTCCTTCTCTTAAGAGTATAGAACATTGAGTCTACTTTTGCTTGTATGGTAACTGCATTTCTCTATGATGTACAGGAAATAAGGGAAATGTTTGGAAATATTTTTATACGGATTTTTCTAAAGGAATTTTAAAATAGCGTCCATAAAAATAAGTTAGTATGCAAAAATGAAAATCTAAGTAAAGAATCTAAAAGACAGGAATTCCTGAGTTATTTCTAGATAAAATGCTGGCGGATATATTGTTTGCAACTATAGGTTTTACATATTTAAATTTCTGTTGTATTTCATGATCATTTTAAGAGAAAAATGAATTTTTAAACGTTACAACTAGATAAAAAAATGTAGATTTTTCTTTAATCATGTGATATTGCAGACATAAAAATAGAAACAACTAGACCTTGCAAGTAACTATTGTGTTCATTTCAATCGAACCCACCTTTCTTCGAGTCTCAAAGGAACTTTGAAAAACGACGGATTATTTACAAAACTGCAAATTTTCTTCGTCGTGAATAAAACAGTAATTTGGGTCATTTTAATTTTGGTTTTAAATCCCACTGCGACATTATACCAAGAATAAAAGTTAATTACACAGAAAGAGAAAACCTTAGAATTTAATTTGACTTACTTTCAGGATTGCCTTAAATTCATTCGGTAACTTAATTTATGATATTGAGGTAAACGTAAAGTCAGCCTTTCTTAAAGGATAGTGATTTAAGGTCGTAAATAAACGTAAAAGCCGCATGACTGATCGCAATTTTTCATATTGAGTGTTTAAGAGCAGAAAGTCCGTTCCAACGAAGATGAATTTCATCAGATGCGGGCGGAACTCGCATTTACTTTTTTAAGTTCAGTCTACTCAATACGAAAATTCATCTCGATCGACGTACTGTCTGCTACGACTACCTGAATATTCGTATTAGATCTTACTTTGCAACAAAAGAAGGCGCAATTTATTTAACAAAGCGTTGCGGACTTCAAGTTTTTGGGCTAATGCTGACTTTTCGCCGTCCTGTTCTTCTTTTGATCACACCCTAAATTTCGTCGCTATAAAGGCGGACTTTAAGGTTTTCTTTTTACTGTGTGAAATCGAAGAAATTTTGCAATGATACTTTTAGAAATGAGCAACAATTTGTCTAAAGGAAAAAAAACATTCAAGTTTAAACTAAAGTTTATTAAAAAAAAATTTCGTTACATATTAAAAAAAATCCATACAGAACATTTTCATAAAAACCAGCGCTTTGGTTTGACGATTTTTAAATAAAATGATGGTGTCCTATAGAAGCAAAACCAGAATACAGATATTTATAGTCCAAAATTTCTCAGAAAGAAATAAATAACTTTTTTATAGGATTTTTGATATTTTTTGACGAATAGTAATTAAAATTTATTTGAATTCCAAAAATAAAGTTTACAAAACTAACCTGGGTTTACTTTTTCTTCTTAGAAATACTTTAAAGTCGTAATACTCAGTTTATCTATAGCTTAATTAGAATCTCTATTTTACAACGTGTAAATTTAATAACGACAAATTGAGTAGTTGAACCTGGAAATCGATGAAAGTGGAAAATTCTGTTTATGTTAAAAATTACTTGGAATTCCAGTAAAATTACAATTCCATACAATATTTTTCTATAAAGTTTGCGTTTGAAAACTCGAATACTTTGATTTTGGTTGTTTCTTGGAAACAAATTTTAGTAAAGGGGTTGCTGATTAAATTAATCTACCAACAAAATTCTTAAATTTAGTTCAAAACAAGAAAAAATTGAATTAAGATATACATTAGGAGAAATGTTTCGTTGGAATAATAAAAGTTTTTTTGCTATAGAGTCAATAGATTTTTTTTGGTCCAATAAAATCTGGATTTTTTTGACAAAATTTTAGCCAAGCAACAGAAAAATGATTGTTCTTGAATTAACCAAATATTTATCAAGTACAGTTTTTTTTAATAATCAATACTTTTTGCTACAAAAGTAGCTTAAGTTTGTTTGGTTGTGGTCATTTTTAAGCGAAATCAGCTCATTTTATTAAAGTTGATCAATGTTCTACTTTGATAAAATGGTTTTATTGGTATTTCTGCAAATAATTTTGTTTTATGAGACAATTCGAATTTTTTTCAACTTTGAATTCGTTTCTTACGAGTAAAATAACTTTAACTTCAAGTCACTGCATTATCAAAGGCGAGGCTCAAAAAGCTTGTAGCTTGGTGCTTTAAATATAGATTTCAAAATTAGCCCAGAAAGATAAAAATATCTTCGCTAGTTTTCTAATAATTCGAATGAATGAAGACCTAAGCCAGAATATCATAATCATTTTCTTTGGAATATGGTGGACTAGCTCATAAATTATGTAATACTAATTTATCGCACAAGATCTTTCTAGACTAATCTAAAAACAGACATCTCAAAGATCAGATTTCTGTAATGTTGACTTCATTTTAGTTCCATCAATTAGAATTTTGTTTTTAAATTAAAACCAGTTATATCATTTTCAGTGTCCGTAAAATTGAAGTTCTCTTTACTCTTTTAACTTAGAGTATTCCAGTGATATTCGCGCAGAAATTTAACAAAAGATTTTGTTTAAATATGTGAAATGACCCAGGGAAGTAACTGCACGACTAAAATATGAAAACTCGGACCAGGATAGGGTACCGTAACAGGGAGTATAAGAGCAAGCTGCAATTTCCGCTACAGATCGAAAACAAAGGCACCGGCGACGCTTTGGCTTGCACATTTAATAAAGCGAATTTAGAGCTGCTTTCGGTTTTTTGTGAATAACGTAATACGACGAGAGTTTAAGTGAATAGGAACGCGGGAAATAAAAATTGTTTTTTACGAAGTGAATATTTTTCTACGGTGTGTATCTGTTTCGCCTCTTGGCTAATGGGACTTGTACCAGGGTCGCCAAGTTTCGGTTTAATCTTGACATTATTAGTTTTCTTTTGATCACTTTTTAGAAATTGTACTAATTTTGATTTGATGTGTAAAATGTAAACAAAAAAGTAGATGGTAATGTAATTATGCCCGTTGAAGAAAAATACTCGAGTAAATTGGCGACCCTTCTTTTGCACTTTTTGCACCTTGTTATAGTGCTTATGATTGTCGGCTTCGTGGTAGCATGCGAGCACGCTGAGTACGCGAGTCTGACGTCTCGATGGTGAATTATAATCGTCGGGAGAAACATCTATTCAAAAACTATATTTCATTTGAACCTAATAGTCCCACTGCCAAATTTGCCTTTACCTTGAGTCAAAATGGATTATTCAGTAATTTATAAAAGGCGAAGGACTCTATTAGGTTGTATCTTTTTCTGAGTGTAAGTCTTTGCAAGTGTAGCAGCGCATGTTTCTCAAATTCTGACGACAATGTATTTCTTGCAATATTTGCCTTACGAACTGTGTCAAATTGAAAATCAAGTGAAAATTATTTGTCCCTCGATGATAAATCCCTTATTTTAATTAATTATGGGCGTTTCACGACTCGTCCTTATACCTAGTTCAGCCTAAGATTGTAGGCATATTCTGGCCCTTGTGGTCCATCTCCAGCGCACTGTTACTCATCTAGTCTTCTGCTCACTCGGGAAAACCTATTTCCTTGAGACAATTTATGCCGTGAATTAATAATAACATTGTTTTGAAAAGATCAGCATATTGCAGAATGGTAAATAATTTGAACTTTTTAATCTGAAATACATACAGAAATCTAGACGGCAGACAAGTTTCCGTAAACAGTCCGGGAGCACTCAAATATAAGGTTTGGAGAATTCCGAAAAATGTTCCAGGAAGTATCCGGGAAGTAGGTAAATTTCCCCGTATACAGACAGGTTCCCAAAGAAGGGTGGTGAAATATTCAGGAATATTTGTGCAATATATGAATTTAATTAATTTAATAAATTAAATTCCTGACGATCGTTCCCCGTACATTCTTTGGGAACCGTTATGTTTACAAGGAAATTTACCTACTTGCGAGAAGCATCCTCGAACGTTTTTCGGAATTCCCCAAATCTTTAATTGGAATGTTCCTGGAATGTTTGAGAAAACTTATGTGCTATCTGGAAACTGATATTCGTTTTAAAGACTCGTAGCAGTCAGACTAAAATGCAGTAAAAAATTATTTACCTACTGTGCAGTGCTAAATCAATTCTCAATGAACTACTATTTTTGAATATCAGATCTTTTTCAAAAATTCTCGCTACATGTTTAACGGAATTCGGTTGACTGATTAGCTAATGTTATTCGATGTCGACCAGGTGAGAAATTATATAGAAGATGTTCGTTTTTGTTAGTATACGAGTCTAATCTTTTGAAATAATCCTTCTGTATACGTGACTCGTTCCTTAGTTTTCATCTTCTTCCAACCGCTGTGAATAATGAATTAATGTGAGCCTAGTTGTTATAATGGTCTAAACTCGTCTTCTTTCAGATCAGTATATCGACAAAGATAACATCTTCCAATTTAGTGGACTGATCCTAGATACAGGTTGCTGGATTTAAAAACAACAAGTTTGGACTTCCACTTGAATTGGCATCTTAACAATTGCGCTGAGTAAGAAGAAGACTATAGGGTGAGCATTAGGCTGGCAGTGGAAGACTGTCTTATGTCCTTAAAGATGTCATAAGGGGTCAAACTCAGGGGGTCCATAAGGGCAAGAAAGATTATACGATTTCGTCCTGAAGCAGATGTGAGGATGAGTCGTGGACTGCCCTGAACTTCACATGTACTTTTTTATTTTTACAGAAAGAAAAGGAAAAATATTGTGGATTCTTGAAATTAGAACGATGCGAGAGAGAGATATCACCTTTATTTCCGATCTGTCACTCGCTCTCGAGCACGCTCGGGAAGATAAAAAATATAGCCGGATTAATGGATTTTTAAAAGTACCGCATTTTATACGAAGCGGTTTCGTATCGAGAATGTCGAGTGAACATGGACGTTGATGCAAAAAGAAGGAGCAAAAAGGAACAATAAATTTTTTATTTTCCATTTCGTGCACATTTAATCTATTGAAAGCTCCCCTTTTATTAGGAGACGAATCTCTCTTTCGCATGGTTTCAACGTTTTTAAGAGGACCGTTGTTTGAATCTTAATGTGTCCCACGTGTCTACATTACAATTTAATTTTTGTTCCTTTATTGGGTACTGCAGTGGAGGAATACACAAGGTTAAAATAAGACCAGCTGCGGTTTTACCAACTGACTGGTTGAATTTTTATTTTTACCGCATGCGAAATTCACAAGTAGATGGTTTAGCTCCGATAGCCCCAAAGAGAAAACATCAGATTTGTTCGTTCTTTTCTGACCAATAAACTTCAGCGCAACGAAGGAAAGCGGATTGGATATTCAACGTTGACGACACGCTTCCACATAAACTGATACACGTTTTATCTCTCACCATAAACATTGTGCGAGATTCCTTTGAAAAAATAAGTCGGGGATAAAATTTACGTTCCTTCGTTGTTCACTGTCTAAACAAAGATAGAGGAGACTCGTGTGTTGTTAAAGAAAGTTTGCAGTTGGCTTAACTACTTTTTCTTGGGGAAGCAACAACAAATAACTTAGAATGAGTGTTTACCAAAGTTAATCAATTTAAAAATATTATATTCTGCATTTTTATATGTTTTACGTCGCAATTACATATAATTTTAAAGGATTTATTTTGGCATTTCTAAATTTTCATTTTTCCGAATTACATTTCGCCCTTAGTTTCATCATTCTAAATTACTAATGCGCATGATTTTTATTTTTCCGAATAAAAGTTTATCATAATTTTCATTCTGCTGAATTGCGATTCGTCTATTTTTGCATTTTGGGATGTCCTTATTTTACAAAAAGACAAAATTTTGAGTACTGAAAAATATTGTAAACTGGGACTAAGCACTGCATACGGGGGGGGGGGGGGGGGGGGGGGGGGGGGGGGCTGCTACTTGTCTTTTTCCTTTTTCGAATCGCCTTTTGAAAAAGCTGTTTAATTTCTAATATTTCTATTTGAAGGTTTTTGCTTTTTAATAATTAAAATTTTGAAACAGTAAATATAAAGGACACTTAAGATGTAGGATTCCTAATTACCGATATTACCGACATAGGTAGTTTTCTAGGGTTGATGACCATGCTAAAATGAGGTTTGCCCGTGCCAAATTAAATATAATCCAAAGAATTAATTCGTTTTTGTAAGAAATATGAGTTATAAAAATATAATATTTGAACATAATTTCAAGGAATACTGGCGCCTTAATACATTATAAATATCAAAGGACTTTATAGCACGTAATATGACACATCTTTATAAAAATGGCGTCTGGCTATATTGGACTTAGAGAGTTCCATTATTTTATATTCAGATTTCGACAATATTTATTTTTCTTGTTGATTTTATATGTGAAAAAATGTTCACGATTATTTTTTATGATTTTCTGGAAGCTAAAAATTCAACACGGATACAAACCCCATTTAGCATGAACACAAACCCTCGAATTCCCTCAAAGTCAACAATTTTGGTAAGTACGTGTAAGAACCTTGCACTTAATATTGAAAGTATTTAGTTTTAAGTTAAATTCACTCTCTAAAAGTCAGTTACGGCACTGAGTATGTCCTGAAAAATACAAACAAAATTTGTTAGTAGAGTCTTTTTTAGAATAACGATTTGGAAAACGAGTACTCTCTTAAAAAAGAAGATGGCCGAAAAGAACTCTTAATTCGGCAATATTTAAACTAAAAATAGGTATGTATACATGAACAAATCTGGTGTGACTAGACTAAATTAGGCCTAGTCATCGATTAAATCAGCGCTATAGCCCACTGATGCATTTTGACAAAAAAGAACAGTTCGTAAATTTTCTTAGCTTGCATGAGCTTTATTGTCCTTTTCTACTAAAAACCTTAGGACCCTCGGCTCTTTTTTAAATTTCCGTTTTCTCACAGACGGAAGGGTACGCTCCCAAAGTATGATCCACCCTACACGAAGAAACCAGCGCAAAAGAGCTTCAGCGGTCCATCAGAGAATCATCATCAAGAGGGTGCACTAGATAGCGTCAACAAGATCATCTCATTTGGCAGAATGCCTCAATACAGGTACACTCATCATTTTTCCAATTGGATTATTCCAACCTCAGAAATGAAACCCCTCACCTTCCAGTTTTTTGAAATATTTAGGGCTATGTACCCACTTACCCGCCTTCTAGACCAGCAATGAATAGTATCGGACAACTAACCGGGTAACCTATGACAAATTGGCATTCACTTTAAAAGGTGATAGCAGCATTCAAAATGGACACAAATATTTTCAAACAAATATTTGGAAAGGTTACTAAATTCCACGTCAAATGATTATTATTTGAAGTAGTTGAGCTTCGTGTGTAACCCCAGTTGAAAATTCCTGCACAGGAAGCTTGGAGGAACCTGGACATGTTTCTGAATGCAATTCTAGAGATGTTCCTGAACAAGACCCTGCACATGAACTTTTACAGGTAATCTGGACGGTTCCTGCGCAGAATTGGGAATGGAACCTGTACTGGTAAAAAAACGGTAAATTATCGAGTATAGGTTGCTGTACAGATTCCTTTGCTAAGTAAATTAAGTTTCAAATCCTTTAAGGAAAGCCATTGCAAGAACTCATTTTGATTACATCTATAAAGTTGCTTAACTCTTATTCCCTTGAAGAATTAACTTATTATTGCGAGAGCCAAGCCACTAGCGCAAAAACCTTTACAGTTAATCTTGACAGTTCCTGTACACGAATTTGACGAAGGAACCTGTACATGATTCTACAGAGGAACCTGTATAGAGACTAGCCTTTGAATGATTCCCTACAGGTACCTTTAAAGTGTGATTTGCGACGCGGTTTAATGTACAGAAACTTGTTGAAATTATTGAAAATCAACAGACCTAGAAACTAATTCGCGGGTTTGCTAGTGGCTTGGTTCTCTCGATAGTAATTTCGATCTTCAATGAATTTTAATTTACCTTGCAAAGGAACCTGTACAGGTACCTGTACTCGATCATTCACATATTCCTCTGTCAGTGCAGTTTTTATTCCGGGATCATGTACAGATTACTTCGCCAAATTCCGACATAGGAACCGCAAAGATTACCTGTGCAGGTTCGTGTGCAGCATCAAGTCCAGAAACAAGACAGGGTCCTCCAAGATTCCTGTACAGAAATTTCCAGCTGAGTTAAATAATTAAGTGAGAAAGCCGAAAAATAAAATTCCGATTATCAAGGAATTGTATACTTCATATCTTGCTAGGAGCTAGAAAAACGAAATTTTTTATTTGACATTTTACAAACCAAAAATAAAATCAAAGATCACGTTTGTGAAATATCAATTACATACCTTTATTTTGGTAGCTCCTGCTAAGAGTTGAAGTTAATGTACAAAATTCATTAAAAACCATAAATTTACTTTTGTATTTCTAACGTGCTTATTTAATATATCAGGCTAAATAACGTCAGTTGAGGCTCATTTAACGCAGAATTTAATAAGATTTTGAAACGTTTTATAAATATTTCTATCTATTTTCTGAACGGCGCTATCACAATTTAAAATCAGGACTAATTTTACTAGGTTGTCAAGTTAGTGTTCCGGTACTATCCATCGGTAGTCTACCTTACCGACGTTTATTTACAATTACAATTGCCTACTGTCGGTAAGGTAGGATCCAGGTGAGTATTATATGACCTTCACTGAATTTTTCTTTGACAAAAGATATATCACAGAAAATTATTTCTAAATTTGAGTTTTTTTCGCAATACTCAAACTATAATTAAAATAAATGTTTATTAATTTATATTAATATATATTTCAGGGCGGTTTAAAAATGCATTCTAAATTTCTTTTTCGAATTTTCATGCACATAACTCCCAAATTCATTCGAATCTACAAAAGAAAATAAGTTTAAAAAATGTAGAGGTTCTCCAAGCTTTACGAAGTTACACGTGTTTCCCATACGAAAAAAAAACCAAAAAGTGAAAAATTCTGTTTCACGAATTTCTGCAATTAATTATGTTTTTTTTTAAAAAACATTGTTTTTCATACATTAAAAATTAATTTATACGCAGAATTATATATTTAGATTAGTTTTTAAACAATTTTCTCTAAGGGAGAAGTTATAAACTAACGGGTCTTCCGAATTTTTAAACTTAGTTTTAACTATTCAGTTGAATTGAGGCCATAATCAATCAGGTTCATCAAAAATAGTATTTTAACAATTTATTATTATTTACAATAGTATTTTCTCAAAACAAATCTATAAATCTGCAGTTTTTTGTGAAATTTTTTAAATTTTGTCTACTTCTTAATTACAGTGAGCCAATATTTAATTCAGGTTAACAAACTTAATTGCTTAAGCTATTAACTATTATTTTAATAATATTATCTTTAAATAATGGCAGAAAATTGCGGTGTTTACTGAAGTATTCAAAGTTTTGTCCACGTTTCACTTAGTGTGCAGTATCAATTAACGAAATTTAACAAAAATAATTGTTTAAAGAAATTCTTATTGTTTATAAATATCTTCTCCTACAGTAATGCTAGATAGGTGTCTTTTTTATTTCCCTATGTTTATAAACTTTTCACATAGTAGGATAATAATTAACACAAGGTGATAAACATAATTTTATCACAATTTATTTTTTATAACTATTTCCTCTCTTTTATAACAATACCTCTTTTTCTGAATATATTTTTTTGAAATAAAATAGATATTTGAAATATTCTGCAGATTGTCCATATGGATCATATTGAATGTAGATTTTTTTATAAAATATTTACAAGAAGCCTTTTTTAATTAATAATAATATTTATTATTTGTTACTAACAAAAAATGATAGAAAAGCTCAAAATGTGAAAAAAAATCCAACTCCTGAACTATAATAAATTATGTAAACAAAGATGTTTGTTAACTAGCATTAATTTTTCTTTTGCTAAGCGAAATCTGGACGAAAAGTAAAAAATTTCAGAAAAACCTGCAACTATCTAGCACTATTATAAAAAAGGTAGTTATAAATAATAATTATAAAAAAATGGTATGTTTGTCTAATTACATTAATCTTGATCTCGTTCTAAGTGAAAAATAGATAACATTTTTTTAACTGCAACTTTCTCACATTATTCGAAGAGAATATTTTTAAAACCGATAATAAATTGTTTAAACAATTATATTTGTTAATTGGATTTTATTGTTACCTTACTATAACTAAACATTCAATTATCACTATAAAGTTATATATTATAAATAAGAAATAATTTTTATATAGAAAAATCATAATTGACGCTGAAAACTCGCACGAATCAATTTTTCACTTATAGGGTTCTATTGGGACCTTTTAAAACAGACTTATGGAGGTGACATTTAAAAAATAATAAGCCATTTGTATTTTACAGCTATTTGTCGTCAAAATTTGAGTTTTAAGTCGATTTACCTTAATTTGAAGAATCTAAATAAAATTTACAAAAATGTATTTTTTCTTATGAGAAATAAGAACAAAGGAAGCGATATGCATGAATTTCCAATAATGAAAAGTTTATACCACCCTAATATACATGTTTATATATTTATTAATATAAACAATAAACAATGTTATTAGAAATAGTATTTAAGATAATATTCAACTTAATTAGATAAATCCTTACCTTTCCTTGGTATCATATTACATACGCACATCTATACTCATTTACATCAAGAAAAAAATTTATCGGAAAGTTGTTATCGTCCAATACATTTTTTTCTAAACGCTTTAGAATACATTCAAAACTTGCTGCTTTGCTATAGTTAGAGTTTCCTCATAAATAC
This sequence comes from Belonocnema kinseyi, assembly GCF_010883055.1. Taxonomy (NCBI): domain Eukaryota; kingdom Metazoa; phylum Arthropoda; class Insecta; order Hymenoptera; family Cynipidae; genus Belonocnema; species Belonocnema kinseyi. The sequence goes on from NC_046657.1 coordinate 144,226,362, forward strand.
GTTTTTACTTTGAGAATTAAATAAGTAAGCTTACAAAGCTTTCTTAAACGTTGAATATCGTATCATTTGGTTGGCAAATGAGTCCATTCGGTTTTTTTGTACAGAATTTATTATCATTTATTGCATTGAGAAAAAAAAATTTAATTAATTACAAATTTCCTCGTCTCTCTATTGCTTCTGCCCATCTTTTCACCAAATTATTTATACAAAATTAGTAAAAAGTCTGGGGCTTTTTAATGAAAACCCGATTTAGGTGATTTTTGACATTCTCCTTATCAGGAAAGGTTTTTTCGTTCAGGCAAAATAGCAGTCCGAAAAACATTATTAAGCTTTGGCAATAATGTCTCAACTCATCGCCCATATTCACCTGACTTAGCACCCTCCCTTGCTGAAAGTACCTGTACAGGAAACTTAGAGGATCCTGTACATGTTTCTGGACACAATCCTGTATAGGTTGCTGTATAGGTTCCTTTAGTTTTTCTAGTTTCTGGAAAAATTTGAAGTATACAATTTCTTGATAATCGGAATTTTATTTTCCTGCTTCTTACGAGATTATTCAACGTAGCTAAACATTCTTCAACAGGAATTTTGGAGGATCCTGGACATGTTTCTAGGAATGATCTGGCACACGAACGTGTACAGGTAATCTTAAAGGTTTCTGTGCACGAATTTGGCAAAGGAAACTGTAAAAGATCCTGTAATGAAACCTGCATCGACAAAAAATTCTTTTAATAATCGAGTATAGGTTCCCATTGAGCGAGATAAGCTACTAGCGAACCCTCACGGATGAGATCTATGCAGGTTCATTTTTAGGATCCTGAACAAGTTTCTGCACACGAATGAGCGTCTCAAATCACTCTGAGGAGAAACCTGTAATGAGTTCATTTAAATTTTAGCTTCCATAGAGGTTCCTTTGCAGGTTTCGTGTACAGGTATCTTTGCCAAGTTCTTGCATAGGTACCTTCAAGATTTTCTGTAGAGGTTCGTTTGCAGGTGCATGTTCAGAAACATATCCAAGATCCTCCGAGGTTCCTGAACAGGAACTGTACAGCTGGGTCTCATTTATTCCGAACGCTATAAAATTTCCTGAATGAAAAAATATTCACTGAAGAGGAATGTCAAAAACCACCTAAATCGGTTTTTCACCAAAAAGTCCCAGTCTTTTTATGAAGAAGGTATGACGAAGTTGGTAAAAAAGTGACAAAAGGGCGTATAGAGAAATGCAAATTATGCAATGGATTAAAATGTGTCTTCTAAATGCAATAAATAATTATCAATAGTATACAAAAAAAACGAACAGGCTTATTTTCGAACAAAACACATTTCAGTTTGAAAAATCACAAACATTTCTTTCGTAGCAGAACCCATTAGGCGAAATTTGTCGCGTCTGTAGTAGCACTACAAAATCCGCTACGATAGTGTATGTTTGGCTGTTTTACAATGTTAGTGAATGTACTTTTTCTCATAGTCTTCTCAGACATCGATGAAGATTTTCATAATCAGATTTTAGAAAAGGCCATGTATCACTTATGCGATTACTGCCTTACCGATATTGGGGTGGCTTTCGAAGAAGATCAGTGAGCCATACTTTTTTTTATATTTGGACAAGGGGCTTCTTTAGGATTCTAGTTAAAATACCTAAAAGTCTTTTTAGCACAGATTTATAGAAATGAAGTAATTAATATTTTTGACTTAAAAAAGTGTCCTTTTTCTAATCCAAAAAAATATTGACATTACATAAATAATTATTGAAGCAATAAACAATTTGAAATTCGCTTAAACCTTCTGTTTTCTTTTGATTTGAAAATTTAAACAATATTTCCTGATAATGCAAAATATATTGCGGAGCTTTTATATGTACAGATTTCATTCGTGAAAAATATTAAAAATTATCAATAAACATCTTATTATTTAAATTGTGAGCAAAAAATTGTTTTCTGGAGTTTAAAAATGCTGAATGCTTTTTGCGATTTTGAAAGATTCTTAACACCACAAAGTTGAAATTAAATGACAATATTCCTTTCCGCATTAAAAAATTTTTTAGACCTGTTTACAATTTTTTTCAATTTTCACAATTTTAAATGCTATCGAAATCTGCAAAATAACAAAATAATGTTCAAAATTCAGTTGCCGATTTTTTACAAAATCAAAATTTTCATTTTTTTTAAACATACAAAAGATAAGAAAAAAGTTTATACAACAAGGATTAGAAAATAAACTTTTAATAGAATCCATTAAATTTTCTCGTATATTTTTCCTATATTAAAAAAAAGACATTTCACTTGCAAAGAAAAAAAATTCGAAAATTGTATAAAAATAAGGTGGAGAATTGAAGCTGTTTTTGAAAAAGTAAAATATTTAGGTAAAAACTTTTTTTTTGTAACTAGCGTTTTTTTTAAGAAAATGAAAATATTTATTTTCTAAAAAATGTCACCATTTTAATGTTTGAAAAAATTTATTTTACAACAGATTTCGTAATAATGTGAAATCACTTATCAAAGTCAAAAAAGAAGAAATAAATATCTCATTTAGCTAAAAAATAAGGCTTTTTATTTATTTAAACAATTTATTTTGTTTTAATATTCTTTATTAAACAGACCATTGTATTTTTTTAATATCCTTAAATCGGGATATTATATGGAAATAAAATGGTTTTAATAAAGAAAAATTGATTAACAAATCCGTAAAATCTTGTAATTTGATTGTTTATAAGGATTTATGAAAAAATTGAAAAGTAATATTTAAGGAAAATATTCCGAATAATTCTATTTTCACTTGTATAGGGTAGTTTTTCAGGCCACACATGTTTTTGTTTTTCTCAGCAAATATTTATTTGTAAAAAGTATAAATACAGAAAATATGTAGTTGAATAATATCTACATCGTTTTTGTACAATATTTTTCTCTTAGTTCAATATTTTCTGAACTGAAAAAAGCTATTTTTCAAAAATAGAAAAATTTTATTACCTTTATTTCTGTTAACGTGTCCAAAACATTATTTTAAGACTATTAACTGAAATGGAAAAAGAACACTTAGGCTACATATTAAGACAATATTCTTGGTTGACGGTTCCGGAAGTATACACTTATTTGTGCCCAACTCATGTTCATGTTGAAAATTTGTGAAAAGAAAATTTAAAAACGCTAAGGAAGGTTTATATTATTATTACAAAAATTAATTTATTGAAAAAAGTTTCGGCAAAGTAAGAATCGGAAAAGTAATACATGGCCTTAAGGTGTTTCAAATGACTCGGGGTTTCGCCACATCCATAATACGTTTACAAGGATGAATTGGTTGATATCGTATTTTTGCCACATAATCTACAAGAAATTATACCGGCTTCGATTTCGAGCTTTTTTCGGAAAATGCTTTTTTTTGTAATAAGTAATAGAAAAGCTTCCTTACCAGCATTAAGGACGATATTATATTATGTGCTATTAAAAAAGTTATTATTACAAACTATTATGGATTACTATTATTGTATTATATTATTTTATTACATTATATATTTCCCTGAGCCACGAAAACAGGATACTCGCAGATTTTTGTGAGTTTGAAAACCAGACCGAGTGATTTTAGCCAGACATAGACAGTAGTCATCGTGTTGCGTATCACAGGCGCAAAAGACACTACAATTCCAATCACAATGAAAACCAAAAACCTAAATTTTTTTTGGAAAAACTCTACGTAGAGGCCGGTATGCTTGCCTTTAGATCATGTTGTAAAAATATTATATCAAACAATTCATACTTGTTGAGTAGCATGGATTTAGCGAAAACTCGAGTTGTTTAAGCACCTTAAGGTCCTTAAGTTGAAAATATAAAAGATAAAATAATTGGTTATGGAAAACTTTGCCGTTGTCTGAGAGCGAATTTTAAAGCTTTGTACATTTATTTCTTATTCGTGAAGTAAAGCTTGAGAAGTGAGGTGTTGAATGATATGATTGAAACGTAAATTCCGCTGGAATAATGAACACGACGAGCGTTTACGTCAAATAGGGTGCTTTTAACGATTTCTGTTTACGGGTGTATTTCATGAGTGAAGATTGAAAATTACGGTACACATGACTAAACTTTTTGAATGAAAAATACCCGCGGCATGCCTATATTAGTATATTTCTAGCCGTGGCGAGACCCAGCGCGTGCTGTTTCGACACCCGAATAACGTCGCCACCGCAGACGGGACACGACTCAAGTAAGTGTCATGTGTCTCGTTTTTTTTCCTTGCAAATCCACATCCACTTTACAGATAAGGAACAAGAATCCCTTGCACCAAATAAAAAAAATAAAAACACCTCAGACTTTTGCCTCGGATAACATGACAGGAAACGTTTCCTTTTTTTCGATTACTTCACTACTGACAATGTCAAGAAATCCATTCATGTTGGAGATTTAAAAAATATTTGATAAGTTTATTTTAGGAGACGTAGAGTAGAAAAAAAAATGTCAATTTTTCCTAAATGATTACAAAATTTCCCCCTTCTATTCCTTTAATTCACGTTCCCCACTCCTTACAATACATATCATTTGCCTCCCTCTAGTTCCTCTTTACCTATTTTTCCTCTAATTTCCCTCCTCTACTACCTCTACTTATCATCCCCTCGCTTATTTTACTTCTGTTTTTGTAACTTTCCCTCCTTTCGCTCCATTTAATTACTTTCCACTTCTTTTCCTACTGGTTGCCACCTGGTTTCTTCACACATTTCCTCCCCTACCTTTCTCTACAATTACTCCTTTCACTTCACCCTTTAATTTACCTTACTTCTCTCCTAACTCCCTTTCTATACTTTCTACACTTCTTTTTCCTGCTTCTACTACCGTAACATAATGACCATCCTCTTACTTCTTATTTCATTTCTCCTTTGATCCCTATTCTTCTATTCCCATACATCTCCTTCCCTCACTTCCTCTACTCCATCGCTTTTCACACAGTCTCCCCCTACATCCCACTACTTCGCTTAAATTCCCTTCCTCTAAGAGCTCTACTTTTTAATCCACTTATTTCTCCTGCTCCCCTTACTTCCTCTACTTTCCCTAACTCACTTCTCCTACCCCCCCCCCCAATATCCTTTATTTTCATACCCTAATTTCCCCTAAATCACCTTCTTGAACTTATCCTTTCACATGACCTTGCTTGCTTTCTCCTAATTTGCCCTACAGCTTCTTCTCTTATTTCTCATTACTTTTCTTTCTTTACAATACCCTAATATCCCTCCCCTTACTTCCTCCTTCCTTTAAATCACTTCCTCTGATTTCTCACCTCTCATTTGGAGCAAGATTTCTGCTCATAGTCTTCCGTTTACAGCAAGTAGTACGAAGGGTAGGAAAACCGAGAACTAACTAAAACTATAAGAGTTCCTGGCCGGGATTTTTTCTCCTTAGTTCTTAACTTTTTTATAAGAAGTTAGTCAAAGTAGGAGCTGCGTACTTTCAAAATGGTTTTGTACCCTATTAAGACTTTAATTATGTTATGCAAAGCTCCCCCTCCAATACGTCCGTCTCTCCTCTTTTCCCAGAAAATACTCCCCTTCTTATCATTTACTTCCCCTTCCCTCACTTCTCTTCCCTACTGACCTTTAGCACTGATAATGTCTTCTACCCCCCTTCGCTCACACTTGCTTCATCTACTTTCGTACTCCTTATTTCTCTTCACCTCTTATGCTTTCTATCTTATCACTTCCCTAATTCTCATTTTTCCTGACTTCTCCTACTTCCTAGTATCTGGTTTCTCCTACTTTATCTACTTGCCCTCATCTTTTTTTCTCTTTATAATCCTACTTTTTTTCCACATGTTTTTTTAGTTCCCCATCCCTGATTTACCTTTGCCTCTACAGCTCATCATATACTTATTTTCTCCTAAGTCCCCGTTATGCTTCTCCTATTAGTTATCCTCACTCTGCCTCCGCTCACGTCTCATACTTTTCGTTTCTTCGCTTCAACTGAATTCTCGATTAATCTAAAGTTTGATTCTACTCACTTCTTCTCTCTTCCTTTGCCCTACACCTCCTTGCCTAATTTTTTCTCACTTGCCCTACCACCCTTCCTCTTAATGATGTTCATTTTTTCTCCCCCCCCTTCTCATTTGTCCTCAGTTTTTCAACCTTCTCTCCTCCAATTTTTCTTCACTTCCTGTACTTTTCCTACCTTTCCCCTTACTTTCTATACTACCTCTTTCCTTATTTCCCATCACTCTCCTTCCCTCATTTCCTTTACTTTCCTAGCTATAATTTCCCCTTACGTCTCTTACGTGAGAAAAAGGACGACGAACTGAAGGAAACGCGAGAGAACGTCTCTGCTTGGGGCTACAATTTCCAAAATAGAATGTTCTTTCTTTTATCAGACATGACTGAGAATATAATTCTATTTTCTTCAATCATGGAAAAAACATTTTTCAATATACCTGATTTATGGTACGAGAACTGGCTTAAGGTGCTTCCTGGGGCTTGATTTTTATTGAATGTAATAAAAATGAAAAATTTTCTTCTACAATTTTAAATTGGTTGATGTCATATTTTAAAAGCATAATTCTAAAGGGCTAAATAAAATTCTTTTAGACAGGGGCTTTTCAAAAGATTGTCTTGTTGCTGTTTTTTCTTAATTAATTAAACAGATGATGGATTCTAAGCTCCTGTGATGGAGCAAACTTCCACCGTGAGTGTATCTATGGTAAACCGAAATTTGTTCAGAGTTAATTGCAAGATATTTGGATACAAACAATATAATGATGAATAAATTTCTTCTTGAAATTATTATTGTTAATATTATAAATTAATTTAATAACAAATTCATTAATCGGGCATTTTTCAACAGAAAAATTCGTATTTTTTATTTTATTTTTTTAATTAGGAACTTTATAATATTATAGAAAAATTCATAAAACTAAATTAAAAATCAAGCGGTCTGCTCTTTTTCAGGCGCATTTCATGCATTATATTTTCAATTAAGAAAAAATAACAATACCATTTTTCGAAAAACCTCTTCGTGTGGGATTGTATTTAGCCTTTTAGATTACGCAATTGAAATATGGCACTAAACAATTCATAATTATACGAGAAAATTGTCATTTGTAATACGTGGACTAAAAATCAAGCCATAAGAAGCGCCTTAAGGGTATGACCTTAAATAAAGTAAACAGAAAACTAAACATTGTTTTTAGAATTTTAAAGTAGATAAAATTTCGCTATGAAATATATAGAGTGGAAAAATTACTTCAAGACAGTTTCTTGGACAGAATTACTGCATATCTCTCACAAACCTTAAGTTTTCCAATAGCATCTCACTCCCAAAACTGTTTATTGTCGACGCTTTTCAGGTCTCTTGAAAACTTTAAAATTCAACTCCACCCATTTTCCTAGTTGTCCTTTTAGCATTATGAAGCAATAAAAGAATTCCGTATTGCAGATTTTAAAGCTTGGGAATAATATTTTTAATTTCGTTCGACTCAGCACGTCGTCGAGGCTTCAAATTACTGGCATTAAATTTTCCAGTTCGTGGACGAGTTTTTAACGAAGATACTAAAACTCGGAAGAAACTTCACTTTTTTCCGGTTGACTCGATGAACGAAGCCTTTCTTAATAGGGTCGAATAACGCGAAATCTAATTATCTTCATATGCAGGCAAAGGTCAGAGGTCAGGGATTTTCCTTTCGATGCTGCGGTAATAGGACTCTTGAAAAGTTCGGATATAGGAGTAACTTTAATGGAAAAACTATTCAGTCAACGAGATTTCTCGTGTCAGCTTCTCCGTTGAATAATAAAATTAAATACGCAATCAAAA
>NC_046657.1:144234236-144246719 GCF_010883055.1 Belonocnema kinseyi
TATATACACTTTTAATTTTCTCTGCATATTACAAATAAAAAAAATTAATAGTTGGGATTTCGAGCAAAACACATTTTAATCCCAAATTCATTGAAAAGTTACGATTTTGCAATGAATAAGTTAACCGGAAAAATGAATTTCCAATTAAGAATCTTAATTTTAATTTTAACAACAACAAAAATTCAGCATAATAGTTGAATTTTGAACAAAACTATTTTCAGATGTAATCAAAAATTTTGAATTTTAGTTGGAATGGTTAAATTCTTTTGAATAAAAACTGTAGAATTTGTTACAAATAAGATTAATATTTAACCAAAAGGGATTAAGTTTCATAAAAATAGTTGACTTTTCAACAAAAAATAACATTTTTTGACATAAATGCTTTATTTTCAATAAAGAAAATTAATTCGGAAACAAGAACATAAATTTTTAAACATAAAAATTAATTTTCTACCGAATAAAATGAATAGTTAACCATATCGTCGCATTTTCTACCAAAAATAAAAATTTTCGGCCCGTTGAAAAATAAATTTTTAAGCTGAAAACAAGATTAAAAAAAATTGTAAAATTTTTAACCACGAAGATGAAAGTTACTAATTATACGAATTTTTTCGTTCACAGATGCCCGAATGGTGCATTTGTTTATTAATTTTGTTTAAAATAATCATATGATCAACCAACGAATTATAAAATTTTCATCATTTCTTATTATCAAGCTCTTAATTTGAAAAATTACAAACTGAGAGAATTTCAATAATTTTCATGTTATTGACGAGCACCCGGAACGTAAAATAAAAAGATAGTCATTTATTTCGTTATATTTGTTTATTTATAACATAAAAACTGAATTCCTGATTTAAAAATCAGGCTTGACAACTTTCTCAGAAATCTTATAAGTTTAAAAAAAAATTTTTTTGTCCAATTCGGTCCATGTTTGTGAACTGTACATTATTTTAAACAAGAAAATTATTTTTTCCCTACTGTGCGCCACTGCGCGCTAGATTTGAATGCATCTTAAAATCCTTTATATTATTCGGAAATTTCATTTTAATTTCGTTAAATCATTTAAAATTTTATGAAATCCTTTAAAATCATACGCAATCTTCAAAACGGAATAAAAATCACCTAGAATTTTTTGAAGTCGCTGGAAATCTCTTGAAATCTCAACAACAAAAAAACGGTTGAAATCCCTTAAAAGTTTTCAAAATCTTTTCAAATTCTCCTTAATCTTTCGAAGTCTTAAGAAATATCTTTAAATTTGTTAAAACCTTTTTGAATGTTTCAGAAAACAGTTAAACTCTCGACCAAAAAGGACAATTTGTTAAGAAAATAGTTAAATTTTCAATAAAATAGTTAAATTTCCAACCAAATACTAAAATTTTTAACAAAACGTATGAGACTAGACTTTACAACCAAACAAGAAACCTTAAAAAAATTTGTACCTACATGACCAATGTTTTGTTCAAAGAGATGGACGTCTAACAAAACAGTTAAAGTTTCAAACAAAAAATAGACTTTTGAAAATAATAGTGTTATTATTAACAAAATAATTGAGTTTTCAACTAAATAATTAAATTCTGAACGAAATAGTTGCATTTTCCACTAAATTATTGAATTTTTAAGTCAAATTACGGATGTTAAAAAAGGTGGAACTCTACTGAAAGGATGATTTTTTAAGAAACCAGTTGAATTTCCAACAAAATAAATACTTTTTCAACAAAATACTAGAATTTTTACCAAAAAATGAGGAATTCTAAATTAAAATTACAAGGGTGGACTTTTCAACCAAAAGAAAGATTATGATTACAATACCGTTCTAAAAATTTAAATCAAAAAGGTGATTTTTTAGGATTAAAAGTGAATTTTCAAGTGTATAAATTGAATTTTTATCAAAAAAAGTTTATTTTTAACAAAGAAAGATGATTTTTAAACCTAGTTAAAACAATTTTACATAAAAAAATATAATATATAATAGCAGGCTTTCAATAAAAAACAGAACGATTTTCTTATTGGGTTCAATTAATTCAGTTTAAATTTAAGCAAAAAAAACAAAATAAATCAAGACGGGAAGTTTCTTAAAAGCAGGAAAAGGGACTTTTTAAAAAGGGGAAAAGAGAAGAATAGATGAAAGAGACGGATGTCTGTTAATACTTTAAAACATTTTCAAGGCTGGTTTTTAGGGTGCCTGTTAAAAAAAATCATTAAGCTCTTTTGAAGACATCAAAATCTACAGGTGTCCTAAATACAGCTTCCTGTTAACGATACCTACCAACACTACGGACTCGAACCATTGTCGGTAAGTGTCGGTAAGAGGAATCTGCTTTTAGAACCCAGCCTCATCAATTTCTCCATCCACTAAGGTAGAAATTGACTGAATTAGTAAATGAGACTAAAAAGCTTCCCTTCTTTTAAGCGTCTTTTACTTAAATCGTTATTTCAACTTTTTGTGGAGCCAGCTTTAATGTTTCAGCTCTTATCATAAACATTGCAAAATTGGCTAGCTCTTCGAAGAGTTTCCCCAGGTTTTCACATCAACCGAAACTTTGCACTTCAAACTCTTCGCGCTTAAGTTCCACCCCTTTCTCCTACCCTTCATCCCCCCCTACTTTTCCTTCTTCCCCTTCCCCTAGACCCCTCAGTTCAACCCCTTGTAGTTACTACATTATTGTACCGCAGATTAAATCAAAAGTTTTCCATCAAAGTAGATCACGAAAGCGCCGACAAGAAAGTATATTGGAAGTTTCACGCATTACCCCATCGCGATAAATCATTATACTAAACCGCTCTGATATTCTTACGAGGCTACAAAGATTTAAGTATAGAAAAGACATTAATGAAAATGAAATTGACGGCCGATTAATTACAAGACGAGGAGATAAGGATCCCTCATTTATTGGCTGGAAATTAATAATAAAGTGACATTTAATTTCAAAAAAGCTTTCATTAACAACCACTGGGTCTTGGAAAATAAAAAAATATCTTCAAGTAGTCAAAGTAGGCGCTCTGAAGGTACGAAAAAGGGTGTAGTATCCAATTAAGACGTAAATGAGTCGTTCAAATCTTCTCTCGCCTACTCTCGCGTTCCTACTCTCCTACATTCTCCTTATTTACCTCTTGTCCTCTATTTGTATTCTCCAGGTTTGACCTTCGCTTTCCTTCCATTCCTCTCCATTCCCTAACTGCATCCTCAATTACTTTCCCGTCTCCTTCATTCCCATAAATCTCCCTCACTTCTTCCAGCCCCATAATTTTCTCCCACTTGCCCTAGATCCTCTCCCCTCACTTCTTCTACTTACATTCCTCTACTTACCCTTCTGTTGCTTCTCACAACTTTTTCTACTTTTCCTACCCTTGTTTTTTCCTTAGGTCCCTACTTTTCCTACTTTCATATCTTCTTACTTCTCCTCCACCAATTCTTTCTACTTACCTTCCTTTATGTCCTTTACTTAACACTACTCCTGCACTTGATTCTTCTATTTCCCGTCACATCATTCACCCGAATGACACCATTTGAGAGTTGTGAGCTGTGAGTCACTACTACTATTACGGCGTGTCCTCGTACCCTCATTTCTTCTCACTTCTTCTGGTTCTACTCTCCTCACTTCATCTATATTAATTTATCATAAGAATTTATGGAAAATTAATTTAGAGAAAGCGATTGCGAGGAAAGGATATTATAGACTCCTCAATTATTGGGTGGAAATTATTAAGCCAATTAAAACGTAAATAAGTCGATAAAATCTCCCCTCTCTGACTCTCCTGCCCCTACTCCCCCTACATTTCCCTCTACACCCCTACTTATCCACCCCACGCTTGACTTTTGCTTCCCCTCGGTTTCCCACCTTTGTATATTTTTATACTCTATATTCTTTTACGTCTTCTCATTTCCCCCACGTTTCCTCCACTTCCTTCACTCTCTTCATTTCTCCTCGCTTTTCTTATATTTTCTCCTCTAACTTCATCTACATACCCTCTTCTCGTTTCCCACAAACTATCCTACTTTTGAAACCTTTATTTTCCCCTCAGGCCGCCTACACTTCTTCCTTTCATTTCTTCTTACTCATCCTACGCTATTTCTTTCTAGTTAACGTTCTTTATGTCCCGCACTTGGTTCCACTATTTCTGTATTAATAATTTACGATTATTCATCGTCTTTGAGAGTTGTGAGATGTGAATCAATACTATTACTGCGATTCCTCTAGGTATCTCATTTCTCTTCACTTCTAGTTCCACTCTCTTCACTTCCCCGACGTTCATTTTCCACAAATTCTCCTACTTTCCCTAACCTCAGTTTCCCCTTATGTCGTCTACTTCCCCGCCCTTAATTTCGTCTCACTTCCTCCTACAAGAGTCCCCCTACTTACTTCTGAACCTATTTTGCCCCAAATTTTCCCTATTTTCCCTCCCATACTTTCTTCTACTTCTTTTCTCCTTGTTAGTTCAGAGTTGTGAGTTGCGTTCTGTGAATTGTAAGTTGTGAGTTTTGAGTTAGGAGTAGGGAATTAGTCATCTACAGTTATGAGTTCGGTGATGAGTTTGGAGTTAGGAATCAGGAGTTAGAGTTAGGCGTATTTGGAAAATACGGATTAAATTATTTAAATAAAATAATTTAGATATAATATTGAATTGAATGCACAAGATTTCAAGTCTAAGTTAAAACAAAATAGTTGAATTTTCAAACAAACCAAATTTTGTGCCTACAGAAATAAATGCTAAACACAAAAATTACGATTTTTTATCAAAACGGCTAATTTTTTATCTTATGAAGTACAAGTTTTTAGAAAATAGTTGCATTTTAAAACAGAAAAATAAAGTTTTAATGAAAAAGTTAATTTTTTAAAAGAAGAAAGATAAATCAATTAAATATTTATAATTTCAACAATTTTTAAGAAAAAATGTCAGTTCTAAGCTAAATAGATGAATTTTACATCAAAAGAATATTACTTTTCTGGTATAAAATTGAATTTTTAACACACGAAGATAAATATTCGATTAATGGTCGAAATTAAAAAAATTAAACTCTAATCAAAATCAGTTTTATTTTAACAAAATAGTTTAATTTTCTAGTGAAAGAGACGATTTTTCCATAAGTAAATTTGATTTTTAACCTGTAAAGTAGAATTTTAAACAAAACAGTTAATTTTAACACTATCTGTGCGAAAACAAAATATAAGTTTCTTTTTTTAAAAGGACGTTTTTTCAACCAGACAATTGAATTTTCGATACACAAATTACTTTAACAAAACATGTAAATTAATAGTAAATTATATGGATTTGAATTTTGAACCGAATAGTTCAATCCTCAACCGAAAAGTTGAGTTGTAATCGAAAAACATGATTTTTTAACCAAAAAGTTAAATTTTTCTACCAGAAAGTATGAATTTCCAATCAACCAGTTAATTTTTTCCAAAGAGATGAATTTTTTACCAAAAAGATTAATTTTCTACAAAAAAAAAGATTTTTTAGAAAAATACGTGAATTTTCTACAAAAAAGTTGAATTTCCAAACAAAAAATATGGATTTTCAACAAGGAAGTTGATTTTCTCCGAAATAAATAAATTAAAAAATAACTAGTTAAATTTTTACAAGTCATTTTAGTTATCTACTAAATTTTTGAATTTTCAAACCAAAATCAGAAATTTTCTGCCCGAAAATATTAATCTGTTCACAAAAAATTTAATTTACAGCCAAAAAGTTGAATTTGTAGCTAAAATGATAAATCTTTAACGCAAAAAATCAGTTTTATTAACTTTAGTTCAGCTTTTAATCAAGTATGTGAGTTTTTATAAAAGTAGTAAAGTTTGCTAACCAGCAAGACGAATTTTCAATGGAAAAGATGTCTTTATAACAAAGTCGTTGAATTTTCAGGATCATTTTCACTGAAAGGAATAGTAAAAACTAAACTCAAAAAATTTAATATAACTCTCAATATAACATTTCAATTTATTTGACGTTTTTTAAATTTTTTTTAATTTTGATTCTTGAATATCAAAACTGAACAAAATATATTGATCAATTTCAAGAATTTTATTTTACTTTTTTCGGATGATAAATCAAAAAATAATTTCCCTGGATTCGATTATATCCATCATTTTTTAAAATATATTTTTTTTCAGTACGTTTACATTTAATACAATTGAGAATATTGTTTAATTTTCAAAATGAATAATTAGAAATAATTGTAGCTACATTTCCCAAAAATAATAATTTCCCCTAGAATTATAACAAATAGAAATATGAAGAATCTTCTAAGAAATAAAATAATCTATCGTTAATTCGAAATAATTGAAAATTACGAATTTTGTCTAATTTTGTAGTGCAATTAAAACACCCTCAAGAACAGAATTGATTCAAGCTTAAAAAAAGGAAATGATTAAAATTATTATTTAGAATTTTGAATACAGATAGGTATTTGCCCCTTTCGAAACATTGAAACTAGTCAAGTGAAATAAGGTGGTTTTCCGCGTCACACCATTTCAGAAGTTACCAATTCAGTAAGCGCCGACACGTGTAATCATTTACCAAACTTTCTCGATTTACCTTCATTTCTCCTACTTTCCATTCCCTCATTTCAGCCTAATTCTATATTATTCCCTTTTTTTTCAATTTCTCCTCATTTCCCTACTTCCCCTCCACTAATTTTCCCTTCCTTACTCTACTTATCCACTCTTTATTGATCTTCAATTCACCTAATTACCCTCCCCTCTTTTCCCTACATTACACCAGCTACACCACTTACATTACACCCTCCATTACACCAGCTTCATCACCTCCACTCATTATCTAATTTCCCCTCCTTTTTCTACTTCTTCTCCTCTCATTCTTCCTCACTGCTGTTCCTTTCTCTCCCTAAATTTCACCTACTCTCCATCAAATTATTTTCCTTCACTTCCCCCACTGTGTCCCTCACTATGCCTCACTGAGCTTACACCTCCTTCTCTCCCTTTGCCACATTTTCTTTTCTTCCCCTTCAATAATTTCTCCATCACTCCCTCCTCTTCAGAAAAAAGTCATTTTTGCCGCATTAGGGGTAATCCACTAACTACTTAACACAGTAATTGACAATTCTTGACCGTTTCTCTTCCCCATTTAAGAAGTTCGAAGAAGATGGCTAAACATTTCCAGTTTTCCCCTACTTTCCCTTTCCTCCTCCAGTTTGTCACCTAATTTCCTCTAACGTACCCTACTTCTAAACCCCTCATTCGCAATACTTTTCATCCCCTAATTTACCCTTGTTTTCCCTACTTCCCTTTAATTTCTTTAATTTCCCATTACTGCCCACCCCCTTATTTGCCCTCAATTTCCCTATTTCCCCTACTTTTCATTCCTTCATTTCCCACCAATTCTCCCATTTCCACTTATTTTCCCAATTTTACTTCATTCCTCACCCCCCTACCTTAGGTAATTTTTACAAAATAATTTTTTTTTAAGTTTTCAACAAAATACCTAATTTTTTAACTAAATAGTGGAATTATCACTCAAAAAGTTAAATTTTCTACAAGCAGTTACATTTTTAACCGAAAAATATCAATTTAAGACTAAGGACCTAAATTTTCAGCCCAAGAGTTAAATTTTTCAGCAAGTAGCTTTATTTTGAGACAAAAAATTAGACATAAAAATAAGAATTTACAAACCAAGTACATTTTTAGTTACTTTTTTAGTTATAAAAATTAATTTTAAACACAAAAATACGAATTTGCAATAAAATAGTTACATTTTCAACCAAAGAAATTTTGTTAACTAAATGAATAATCTTAATGTAGAAGAATACATTTCCAACTAAAAAAGATACTTTTTTATTCACAAAAATTAATTTCTAAAAAATGATAAAAATTTTCAACAAAATATATAAATATTTCACCCAAAAAATGAATTAGTAAGGAAGATGAAAATTTTGCAAAAAAAAAAATTATTGCTCAACAAAGTTGTGCAACTTTAGAGCAACTAGTTTAACTTTTCAAGAAATTGTAGAATTTTCGCGCCAAAATCACAGATTTTTCCACAATAATAGTTAAATTTTCAACGGGAAAATTTGAGTTTTGAAGAAGAAAGGTAATTCTTGGCTGAAGCAATTAAATATTGAACAATGAAGATGAAATTAAAAAAAAATAGTTGAATGTATAAACCAAGAAGACAAAAGTTCAACAAAATAGGTGAATATTCAAACAAGAAAAATGTTGATTCAAGAAAGAAAATAATTAAGAAAATTGTTAAAGTTTTAAGGCATAATGATAGGTTTTAACAAAACTGTGGAACTATAAATAAAATAATTCAATTTTTCACTAAACAGTATTATCTTAAACCAAAGAAGATAAATTCCAAAACCAAAACGTAATAGTGGAAAAACTGTGAAGCTAGCTATATATAAGTTGAAATTATGATAATTTATTGAATAAAGAATAATAATTTTAATGAACATGGCAGTTCATTATTAATACTTTTAAAATATTAGATTAAAAACTGTAAATTCGTTGAAAAATAAAATTATTTTCGGTTGCATGACTTTAATTTGGTCCACTTTGGTCAGTTTTATAATTCAAGTCAAAGATTGAGTCATTTTGAATTTCATGTGACACCTAGAACTTCCTTAACCACTGAAAGTTTTACTCGGGAAAGTGGACATTGTGCTTTAGACAAATTAATTTCAAACACATGATTATGAAGGCACTCGCTGTGGTCGACCTAGCTCGAATAGAGTAATCTGGTTCCACGTCACGGATTTAGGTGCCGTTCAATAATTTTGCCAGTGATTCTCAAACTTCTCTCTTTCCTCATTCATATTAAATATTTTTATAATATTAATTCATTTAAATACAAAGCAATAGTAAAAGTACCTTCTATACTTCCCATAAATTCTCTCTCCTACTTAATCTACTCATCCAGCATTTCCCTAATTCCCCTTATTTCCCTTTCCTCATTTAACTTCCTTTCCAACGTCCACCTGCCCTACTTTTCCCTCTACTTGGCATACCCAGCTGACACTACCCTTTCCCTACTTTCCTGTCCCAACCCTCAATTTCCCACCGCTAGTCACTTCCACCACTCACTTCTACTTCCCAGCAATTCATTATCCCTCACTTCGCCTAGTCTCTATAAATTACTACCCCTACTTCCCCCTCCCTCGCTTTCTCAACCTATGTGTAATTTTTCTCTTATTTCATAATATTTTCCTCTACTCACCCTAATTTCTAAACATTTCTACTACTTTCCTTCATTTACACTCACTTCTAATACTCCTCCTTTCTTACTATACCTACCCTTAATTACTATCCCTTCCACTACCAAACCTCTTTTCATTACACCTCACTTTACCTAATGTTCTTTCCATCGTTTCCTGTCAATTATACTCCTCTCAACACTTTCCCTCCTCTCATTCTTCACTTATTTCCACACATTTTGATTTTGATTTTTATATTTTTTTACCTCACCTTGCCTAATTTTGCTCCGCTCATTTCCCTTCAACTAATCTCCTCTCATCTCTCTTCATTTCTCTTCACTTTCCTACGTTTCTTTTTCCCATTCCTCTCCAATTGCCATTCCATGATTTCCCCGCACTTTACTTCATTTTCCTCTTTGTATTTTTATTAGTTTACCTAATTTTCCGCCCTTTATTTCCTCCCATTTTACCTAATTTCATTTACTTTATTTCCCTTCACTTTTCCTCTTTTCCAACCACTTATTTTTTATCAATTCTGCTACATTCATTTCGCCTTACTTCCCCTACGTCCTTTGTCCTAATTTTCTATTCCTTTCCCTATTTCCTTTTGCTCACTTCCCCAAGTATACCTTTTCTTAATTCTTATCACGTACCCTACTAAAGCTCTCCTCACTTTACCTAATTTTCCTTCCCTCATTTCCTTTCAATTCAGTTTCTATCACTTCTCTTCATTTCTCCTCACATGTTCTTGGTCCTAATTTTCCCTTGCATTCACCATTTTCCCTGTTCTGTTTCTCCCTTACTTCATGTACTTTCGCTTTCTTATTTTCACTTCACTTCCCCTATACATATTTCGTCTCACCTTCCTACGCCCCCTGCTCTAATTTCTTCTCGCTGTCCCTAACTTTCCGTTACTCAATTTACCTCACATCCTTTTCTTTGATTTCCCTTCAATTTCCTAATTTCTCTACTGTCATTTCCCCCTCACTTTGCCTAATTTCCTTTCCTTGATTTCGTCTTCATTTTCCTATTTTCCATCCCCTTGTTTCCCCTCGTTTCTCCTATTTTCTCTAGCCACATTTCCTCTCACTCGCCTACTTTACCTACTTAAATTTCTCTCATTTCCACTGATTTTGCTTACTTTCCCTACTGTTATTTTTCTCGCACTTTTCCTAACTTTCTTCTTTACATTTCTCATCAATTTTCCTATTTTCCACTTCCTTATTACCTACCACCTCCCCTACTTCTGTTCCCTAATTTCCATTCTTTTACATAATTTGCTCCTCACACTCACTTCTTCTACTCCTCTTCCTTATTTCTTTTGATCCTCGACAAATTGACCCTGAGTTTCCCTATTTTCTCTCCTTCACTTCCTCTTTTTAAGCTCCGTTTAGCTCCCGACACTTCCTCTACTTAACACCCCCTCGTTTCTCCTCATTTTCCTTAATTTTAACTAATTTTTCTCCTCTTCTTTCCTCACGATCATTCTTCCTTAATTTCTGCTCGTGTCCCCTAGTTTCTCTCTTCTCGTTTGCCATCACTTTCCTACTTTTCCTCATCTCATATTCCCTCACTTCCTTATTCTTCTTTTTTTTATATTATATTCCCTACTTTTCCTTTCCTTACTTCTTCTTGTCCTGGACGAATTACCTCTCACTTCCTCACTTTCCCTTCTGCACACTCCTTAATTCCCATCACTCCCCCTAATGCACCACATTTACCCTCATTTTATACTTATTTTCCCATTTACCGATCTTCACTAATTCCTACTCATTTTCCCTTACTTTACCCGATGTCTCGACTCTTATTTTCTCCCAATTGTTATTCTGACTTCTCTTTCCCCCTATTCCCCTCATCTCATTTACCGTCACTTTCCTAAGTTTCCTCCTCTCATATTCCCTTACTTCTTTACGCTTTCTCCCTAATTTACCCTTCAATTTCCCACACCTATTTCACCTCATACTTCTCACGTCCCTACTCCTTATTTCCCCTCGCTTTCCCTATTTTCACTACACTGAATTCCTTTCATTTCCTCACTTTCCCATCCATTATTTTCCTTCACTTTCCCTACTTTCCGTACTATCATTTTTCTTACTTTACCTAAGTTCCCTTGATTTACTTTCTTCCATTCCCCCTCACTCTACCTAATTCCCCATTTCTAATTGCACCTATTTGAATTATATTTAATTATTTAATTCGAATTCTTAAAATTCACCCTGGATTTTTTGGAACTTGTTACGATTTTCAATATTTTATATTCTCTCTGAAGACTTTGATATTCATTACGTTTTGTGAATTTGTTTAGCTTTACATTCACTTGCGCTTATCTAAATTCAATAGAATTATTTTTGGATTTTTAAATAAGGTGGTATTTTCTTAAATTCTCTTTAATTCAAGTTCAATCATTTTAAATGCATCTTAGATTGGTTTCAATTTCATTGAATTTTTTAAAATTGCCATTAATTTCTCTAAATTCAATCCACTTCTACAGAAATCAATAAAACATTTTAGAACGTTTAAATTTTGTTGTAATTCGCTTTGATTTGTTTGGAATTTGCAATTAATTCTGATTAATATACTCTAAATTCTTTGGAATTCTTTGAATCCAATTAAATTCTTAATTCATCTAACTTTTCTCAATTCAATGGATTCTTAATTCACTCTAAAGTTTTTTTTAAATTACCTTGAGTCCTCATGAATTTCGTCAGTATTTTCAATTTCTTTGAATTTTTTCAAACACTCTAAGCCTAATAAATCAAATGAATTTTGAGAATTTAACAAAAAATTTTTTCAGTTCGATCAAATTTTTTTTTAATTCTTCTTGAATTTTTATGAATTTCATCAAATTCTTTTATCTCTTTAAATTCTTCGAAATGAACTTCCATTGTCACTCAAAACAATGGATTTTTTATAATTAAATTGAATTACTTTGAGTTTTACTTGATTTTTTATGAATTTACTCTGAGTTCGTATGAATTTATCCTGAATTCTTTTCAATTTATCTGGAATTCTTATATATTTGATTAAACTGTTGTGAAGTCCAAAAAAATTAGTCGCATTATGATTCCGAATCCCTCACTTTTATTCGATTATAGTTGCAAATTAATTTTGAAAGTATTATAGAAATTTTAAAATTTTAAATTATAAAATAAATCCTATTTATAGTATTCTAGGCAAAAAAAAAGTTTTTGTGTCCATTTCATTATTGTTAATAAAATTCCAAATTTTCGTATTCTAATCTTTATGATATAATTCTTTCATAAAATATATGATTCATTTGTCTAAAAATAATAATTATTTACACAATACAAAATAACTTTTAGCCC